>NC_068926.1:64787272-65090303 GCF_023091745.1 Budorcas taxicolor
TCCAAGCCCCGCCCCCCATCCCCACTGTATATAGAGTACTGGGCCCAGTACTTCTTTTCCATGATCATCTCCATTTTAGAGATGAGGAAACTAAAGCTCAGAGATGTTTGGCAACTGGTCCCACGTCACACAGCTGAGTTCAAACATAAGTCAGTTTAGTCTGATGCTGAAGGAACTCCCCACTCAGTTCACTGAATGGGTGAGTGAATGAACGAATGAGCAGAGCCCCTTTTATTATATTACACCAGGGTCTGCCAGCATTGGCACTATTGGATGTTCTTGGTTGTGGCGGTTGTTCCGTGTTTTGTAGGATTTTGAGCTATGTCCCTGGCCTCCACCCGCTAGATGCAAGCAACACCTCCCCGTCCCCAGGCTGTGGAAACCAAGGACATCTCTAGATATTGCTGGATATCCCTACGGGAAGATCCCTCCTGAGTGAGAACCACTGTATTAGAGACTGGGATTTCACTTCTGACTCTGATTGAAGATAGGGTTCTGCTGCCCTAATTTGGAAGCCACTGAATTAGATGATTTATTTATTTCCTGCTGCTGCTAAGTCGCTTCAGTCGTGTCCGACTCTGTGCAACCCCATGGACTGCAGCCCACCAGGCTCCTCCGTCCATGGGATTTTCCAGGCAAGAGTACTGGAGTGGGTTGCCATTGCCTTCTCCTGTATTTCCTAGTTTAGGGAAAATCCCATGGGCGGAGGAGACTGGTAGGTTGCAGGCCATGGGGTGGCTAAGAGTCAGATATGACTGAGCGACTTCACTTTCACTTTTCCCTTTCATGCATTGGAGAAAGAAATGGCAACCCACTCCAGTGTTCTTGCCTGGAGAATCCCAGGGATGGGGGAGGTGGTGGGCTGCCGTCTATGAGGTCGCACAGAGTCGGACACGACTGAAGTGACTTAGCAGCAGCAGCAGCAGCAGCAGTTTAGGTCTCAAAGAGGCTAAGTGCTCCTTGAAGCTCTTTGCAAAACTCTGCATGCGTGGGTGTATGTGCGCCTCACCTTTTCCTGGGGAGACAGTTCATGGCCTCCACGAGACCGATAAGCCCATCTGGAACCCCCTTCCCAGTCTGAGGAATGGACCTGTGAGGTCTTAAGCTCCTCTTTGTTCTTTCTTCTGCCCCCTCCGCCAAACTTTGCTCCTCCATCATGAAAGGGTCTCAAGGCCATTTCTTCTCCTCCAGCACAGTCTGTCCTGAGGAAGAAGCTGTCACCCTGGCTCTATTGGCTGAGAGGAACGGCAGTAAAAGAGAGTGGGATGGACTTTACAGAGAATCACTGAGCTGAGGAGTAAGAGAGTATTGCTTGGCAGTTGCCATGGGAACCTATAAACCACCTTGCTGCTAAGAAGCCAGAGCTGCTTGGAGTACCAGCTCCTGGCCTTGTCTCTACCCCCTCCTTACCCCAGGGGTCCTTGGCCCCAGAAAGGCCAGTCCTTTGCAGTTTGTTTTCATCCCTCATCTCCCGATGCAGCAGTCTTCTCTGTGTTGACTTGCTAGGATCACCCTTACCTTCTGGGCTCTTGGACTGTTTCTCTCCACTGGGATACAGCATTGTGGCTAAACATATGGATTCAGGAGCTAGACTGCCTGCCTGAATTCAAAGCCCAGATCCAATCATTGCCCAGTTGTGTGACACTGGGCAAATTACTTAACCTCTCAGAACCCCAGTTTCCCTCACTAAAAAGTGAGGAGACTGTGTCCCTGCCTCCCAGAGTTCTGGTGACGACTCAGTGACGTTATACATATGAAGCTCCTAGCACAGTGCTCAGTATATAATTAGTACTCTGGGCTTCCCTGGTGGCTCAGCGGTAAAGAATCCACTTGCCAATGTAAGAGATGTGGGTTTGATCCTTGGGTCAGGAAAATTCCTTGAAGAAGGAAATGGCAACCTATTCCAGTATTCTTGCCTGGGAAATCTCTCTGACAGAGGAGCCTGGCGGGCTACAGTCCATGGGGTTGCAAAAGAGTCAGATACAACGTAGCAACTAAACAGCAACAAATATTAGCTACTATCACCACGGTCCATCTAGTCAAGACTATGGTTTTTTCCAGTAGTCATGTATGGATGTGAGAGTTGGACTGTGAAAAAGGCTGAGCGCTGAAGAATTGATGCTTTTGAACTGTGGTGCTGGAGAAGACTCTTGAGAGTCCCTTGGACGGCAAGGAGATCCAACCAGTCCATTCTGAAGGAGATCAGCCCTGGGATTTCTTTGGAAGGAATGATGCTAAAGCTGAAGCTCCAGTACTTTGACCACCTCATGAGAAGAGTTGACTCATTGGAAAAGACTTTGATGCTGGGAGGGATTGGGGGCAGGAGGAGAAGGGGACGACCGAGGATGAGATGGCTGGATGGCATCACTGACTCGATGGATGCGAGTCTGAGTGAACTCTGGGAGTTGGTGATGGACAGGGAGGCCTGGCGTGCTGCAATTCATGGGCTCGCAAAGAGTCGGACACAACTGAGCGACTGAACTGAACTGAGCTGATCGCCACTGTGAGTGGTTTCTCATTCCCCTATCTTCTGGGCCATTGTTTGGGCAGTAGGGGGGGCGCTTCTTCTAGCTACTCACCCCAAAGTCTGTGATGACTGAGAGGCTGGTGGATGGTGTTAAATGTAACTGACATATCCATTCTTCCACTGGGTCAACATTTGCTCGTCACCTAGTCTGGACCAGGAAGTGCGTCGAAATCCAGAGTCAAGGTTCCTGCCCTAACAGAGCTCATGCCCTGAGCTCTGAGAGAGACACCTGTACCAGATTACTGAAGAGATCACAAGAATGGCTACGTCCAGAGTTGTGATCGCTCAGGTTAGAGGAGGAGCTGAACTTGGCCTTTGGGATCAGGGGAGGCTGCCTGGAGGAGGAAGAGCCTGAGTTGAGTCTTAAGGAGGCTTTCCAGATAGAGGGGGACAACGCGAATCAAGGCATGGAAAAGACCAGAAACAGCATGCGTGTGCCTCTGTGCTTTGGGTACTGGTGTCCTAACGACTGGCTCTCGAAACAAAGCCAGAAGGACACTCACCTGCTCTGTAGCAGTTGCCGGTTTCCATGGTGTAAATATTCCCACCATGGCCAATTTTGAGCTACGGATGTGATGTCACTGAATGTGAGTTTGAGATGCGCACAGTGGGCTTTTGAGAGCCGGTGTAAGTGGGCTGCACCACACCATCGGCTTTAGGGGCTCAGGCTGGGGGTGAGAGAACAGAAAATCAATTCAGTGTTACTGGAGAGAAAATTCAGGGCTGCCAAGGGCCTGCTCTGGCTGATGACTTGTGGTTTTTCTCTGAAGATCCTCTAACAGTCCTCGATTCACTCATTCCGAAAATCACCAAGCACTTCCATTGCACTTGTGTGCCTGGCACTTGGCTAGTTCTAGGGATCATGTCTTGAGGTCAGTGATTAAGACTGCCCTTCCACGGTAGGGGGCTTGAGTTCGATCCTTGATTGGGGAACTAAGATCCTGCATGCCGTACTGCACGTTCCCAAAAAAAAAAAAAAAAAAAAACCCAACTACTACAGTGGCACGTAGATCGGGGCCAGGAATTATCCACAAGGCAACTGTAAATACAACTTTTCCTCCCAGTAAGCCCAGCAGATCCTCTCGTCCATACCTGGACTCTTAGGTTTTGGGAAATTTGATCCTTATCCCAAGTCTGGGATAAGGCATGGGCGTTCCACGTTTTGGAAGCCCTGGGAACTCTATGGGTCAGGTTCCTAACCCAGGTCTCAGAAGAAAATCTGACCCCTAAATTGCCTCTCCCTCCCTCTTATCCCCAATTTTTCAGGATACACACACACACACACACACACACACACACACACACACACACACTTGTCTCCACTAAGATCAACCCCCTCTCTCGTGTCTGGCAGACTGTTCACTCCCCATAATTGTTTAGCGAAAGACTCCAGAACACACAAAAATCATTTTGTTGCGACACGTTCCGTCCTATAATGACTGTTCATTTCAATTAGCTGTCAGAGACCAGAAATAGAGACGCATGGTCCCGCTCAGATAAATCAGCACCGTGGTCTGAAAGTGGGTTTAAGGCAGCCTGGGTGTGGGGGTGTGGATGGAGGGGATAAATATTTCATTTCTTCACTCCCTGATGTTCTGCCAGTTTGTTCTCATTGCCATGTTTCCTGCCGCCCCCCACCCCCCTGACCCTTGCCTGCTGGCAGATTGCAGACTGTAAATTTGAGGGGAAATAGTAAACGTGCAAACATGATAAATAAACATGTTGCTTTTGTGGGGACGGATATTATTATCATCCAGATTTATAGGTCTCCACGCCTGCACACTTTATTGCATTTGGGGAAAAAAATGGAGCGAGGTGTTGGTGTTACATTGATCACCTTTCTGCCTTTCGCCCCCGCCACCTGCTCGGAGTCATTTAAATATCAGCCTAGACTGGGGACACAGTCCGTGTCCCTGGGAGTGGATGTGTCTTGACAGGTGTTTTCTTTGGGGACAGTTATTTATAGCTGCAAAGCTACCAGCCCGTAGGGGGCTTCTGCTTCTTCCCTCCCCCTTGTCTTGTTTCTCTAAAATCGAACGTCTATTTTGTTTTCCCAGTAGGAAACTGCCCAGTCGATGGTTTAAAATCTCTCTTCCTGTTTTTTCTTTTCTCTCTCTCCCTGTCTCTTCCTGTCTCTTTATATTCTACCCCCTTCTGTCTCCCATCTTTGGGACAGGCTCTGGGTCCTTCCCAGGTTCCAATCCAAGGGTCACCACCAACTTCTTGTGCCACACGATCCAATGACGTGCCACCCCTGAGCCTCTCAGCCCACCCTCGGGGCCGTGCTTTTTATCCCGGGGTCCTTGTTGCCAGTTTACAGGGCGAATCGCGTGAGATATTTCCGTGTCTGTTCCCACCTCCCCTCCCCCAATGTCACCCCAACTGGGTGGTGCACTCTTGGGGACAAGGAGCTTACCATTCCCCTCCCTCACCTGCTCCTCTGCCCTCTGTTATGCACCTCAAAAGCCCTCCTTCTGAAGATGCTCAGACAGAATCTTGGTGTTCCTTTGCCTGCCCACTCCATGTGTCCAGTCTGTCCCCAGGTCCTGTGGACTGCTTCCCTAACTCTCCACTCTGCTTCTGACCCTGCAGCCCCTCCACCTCTCATATTTTTGAATGTCCCTAAAGTGCTTCTCTCTGACCACTGTCCCCTCTCAAGAGGACCCATACAGCAGTGTCTTTACTGACTTCCTCATCTCCAGGCTTGTCCCCCGCCCTCTCGGTACTTACTGTCATAGCTAAGGGACGGGGCAGTGGAGCGCGTGCCTGCAGCTTCTGTTGCTAAGGAAACCACCTCCTTGGTTACCGGGCCGGGTAGCATTTGTCTCACTGTGTCTGGATCCCACTGAGTCGCCCCCACTCTCCAGGAAGATGAGGGGGAGGAGGGAGGAGAGGACAACAGAAGTGGAGAGGGAAAGAGAGAGGGAGCGAGAGACAGGCAAAGACAGAGACGCAGAGACACGTGGACAACGAGAGGCAGAAATCAAAACAGAGAGAATGCAGTCAGGGAGACTGGTTCAGGGATGGGGGCAGGGAGGAAGCGACGGAGAGGAGAAAGACGAGAAGGAACAGAGGTTTAATGTGCATCTCGAGGAAATAAAAGGGACCACAAAGAGAAACTGAGAGCAGGAGGCAAGCGTGATAAGGAAAGACGGTGAGGGGGGCAGGGATGAGGATAAAATACATGGGTGCAAGAGAGACGGGGAAGGAAGGAAAGGAGCTGGTTCCTGAAGGACCTTGCCCCTGGCAACCCCTCGGCCCCCCACCCTTTCCTCCTGCCCACGCTGTCTACCAGGGATGTTTGTAGCAGCTTCGGGGCTCCTGGAGAGACCAGGAGGCAACCCCTGCCATCGGCAGATGCAGGCCCTGATGTTCCTCCTTGGGTCCTGGAGTCACAACGCGGGAGACAGCGGGGTGGGAACCCGGGGGTCGCAGCTTGCAGGCCGGGCATGTCCCGGGCTCTGGGGACCGCTGGACCACCGAGCTCTCCTTCCTCCTCGAGGGTTGGGGTTTGGAGGAGGGGGACACCAGACATGGGGTGGTCATCATGTCAGCTGGTGGGGTGCAGTCTCCCCACACAGAAGGGCGGCTGAACACAGAGGCAGAGACAGTTCTGCACACCAAGACACACAGTTCTTTAGAGCCGCACAGACACAAAAGCAATGACGCACCCAGAACATTCCTGTCTCTCTCTCTCTCACACACACACACACACACACACAGCAGAGAGAACATCCCATTTGTGACCTTGCCTTACATGACACTCCATCACGTGGTAGAATTATCAACAAAACTCGCTTTTAATGATGGTGTTGACCTGAGGAGTCTTCAGACAGCGGCTGGCGGCCTGAAGGGGCCACCGGCAAAGAAATGGCCCAGGTCTTGGGCCAAGAGTCTCGCAGAGAGAGAGCTGACCTCTTAGAGGGCGGGGAGGCCAAGCCCTCTGGTGCTTCAAGAAAGAAGACTAGACATTTGCCTGGGGGAAAGAAATTTGGTACAAAATACATTCAGAGCCCCCTGGCCGGGCCTTGGGGTGGCCCGAATCCTAAAGATGAGAGGCTCAGGGACGAAGACAACGGGTCTGATCCCCCAGCCCTTCTCTTTGCATGGCCGGGTTCCCAGGGGGTGGAATGTATGAGTCATATTCCTCTTAGAAAAATATATCTCTTTACACGCGCCTTCTCCATAGTCTCTTGGCTATTTGGGAATGAGCATTTACCTGCACCCCAAGGCTTCAGAGGGGGCTGCTTGGGTGGGGGGTGGTTCCCGACAGAACAGCAGAGAGCTGTGACCTATGGCTTTTGCATCTACATGGGGGTGGGGTGCAGGTGTGCAGGTGGGGGCCGGATGCAAAACCACGGGTACCCAAGGTGAGGGGAGAGAGGGAACCCTGGAACTTGATGCTTTCTAAGACAGATGATCAGCCACCCAGTCCTTTGGTTGGACGTCTCAGCATCGAAAGAGCAGCATCTGTATGGACATGAAGAACCATCCCATTCACCCCTTTCCTTAAAGGGCACCCCCTGGACTATGACCAAAGCAGGGGCCGCTGGTCTGGGAAGGTTGTGGGGATCTCTTTCGGTCATAGGTTCACGTGATTTGGGGCACACTTGTTTCCCCTCCTGGACAGCAGAGGACCCGCTGGTAGGGGTCGGAAGGGCAGTGTCAGATCAATGCGTGGGACCCCACGGTGGAGAGAGGTGTCACCCCTGGAAGCGGGTCACCCCCTGGATACAGCGAGGGAGGAAAGGGCAGAATCCCAGGTCCCAAGGTGAGCATGCCACGTGGGGGTGCGGGATGACCGTGACCCCACCCGGTGGACCCAGGTAACCTACCCTGAGTGCCACGGCCTCTCTGACCCACTCAGAATGTCAGAAACCTAAACCCATGGAGAAACCTCCCAGCAATCTTCCTGCAGACAGAAGCGGCCCAGATAAACCCTGTCACCTTGCATCCTGGGTGGGAAGTGCGGGTGGCTACAAGCGCTCAGCCCAGCACTGGGGCGAGTCTGGGGCCACTCCGTTCTACGCCATTCCCTTTAGCTCTTGTGCCAGGGTCCTCCACACCCGCGGTGGGGAACCCGGATCTCCGGGACACCCAGGAGCCCTCCTTCCCACAGGTGCGGGGGTCAGGGACACGGGAGACAGAGCAGGGTCCAGGCGGCGGGAACTCCCCAAACTGGCAGCCCCTCCATCTCCAAGGGGTGGGGGTGGGGGCGGTTGCGAGTTGGTGGGAGGTGCCTGCACCATCTCTTCCCTTGAGCCTCCTTCGTCATGCGGCAAACTCATCGGAGGCCAACGCTAGGCCAAGGGGATGGTCCCTACCTACACGGGAGAGCGGACTGGCAGGTGGGGTTCCCCAGGGGCCCGGAGGGCCCGGCGCCTGCTCGGTCTGGACGGCCCGCCCCCTGCCCCGGTCTGATCACCCATCATCTGGGGTAGTAGTCGTCGGGCACGCCCGTGAGGTTCCTGCCCCGGAGCGCCGCGTCCACCGTCTTGATGTAGGCGGAGATGGTCCTCTGCATGTCCGCCGTGTAGGGGTCGTACTCCAGCTTGCGGAGCCCGGAGCGCTTGAAGTTGCCGTCTTTCTGGCTCTCCACGCACAGCAGCCGGTCCTCCCTGACGGCCACACCCAGCAGGCCCACCATGCGGCCCAGCTGGACGAAGAGGTCGCGCTTCAGGTCCTCAAAGTGCACCACCAGCACCTTCTTGCCGAACTTGAGCCAGTCCAGCGTGTGAGTGGCCCACCAAGGGGCGTAGTTCCTCACGAACTCCGGCCACTCTGCGTGGACAGAGAGGGCAGGCGTGGGTCCAACGTGCGTGCGGTGCAGGCGCGCTACCACCACCGCTCAGCCCTGACACGGCCAGACTCGCCTCCCGCCTCCCGCCTCCCGCCTCCCGCCTCCAGGCTGTTGCTTCTGCCTGGCACAGTCTTGGTCCTTCCTGCTCTTTGGGGAGACCCAAGACATCTGTCTGGAGAAGGCAATGGCACCCCACTCCAGTACTCTTGCCTGGAAAATCCCATGGATGGAGGAGCCTGGTGGGCTGCAGTCCATGGGGTCGCTAAGAGTTGGGCACGATTGAGCAACTTCCCTTTCACTTTTCACTTCCAGGCATTGGAGAAGGACATGGCAACCCACTCCAGTGTTCTTGCCTGGAGAATCCCAGGGACAGGGGAGCCTGGTGGGCTGCCGTCTACGGGGTCGCACAGAGTCGGACACGACTAAAGTGACTTAGCAGTAGTAAGACATCTGTCTGGGCCTTACGCCACACCAGGCACAGACATATATAAATCTTTGCTACTCTGTTTTTATGTTTTAACAGGCAGGCATGCTCAGTTGCTCAGCTGTGTCCAACTCTTTTTGTGACCCCGACAGGCTCCTCTGTCCATGGGATTTCCAAGGTAAGAATACTGCAGTGGGTTGCCATTTCCTTCTCCAGTGCATGAAAGTGAAAAGTGAAAGTGAAGTCGCTCAGTCGTGTCCGACTCTTCGCAACCCCATGGACTACAGCCTACCTGGCTCCTCCATCCATGGGATTTTCCAGGCAAGAGAACTGGAGTGGGGCGCCAGTGCCCTGTAGATGCTCAGTAAACTCTGGTTATCATTACCACTGTGATTATTCTGTTCTCAGGTGAGATGCCATCTTCCCTAACTCCCTCGGCTCAGGCAGGTACCTCCACTGGGCTGAGGGCATGGTTTAAGTTGGATTATTTACAGTGTCAACTCTGAATATTCATTGGAGGGACTGGTACTGAAGCTGAAGCTCCAGGACTTTGGCCACCTGATACGAAGAGTTGACTCATTGGAAAAGACCCTGATGTCGGGAGAGACTGAGGGCAAGAGAAGAAGGGGGCGGCAGAGGATGAGATGGCTGGATGATATCACTGACTCAATGGGCACGAGTTTGAGCAAACTCAGGGAGATAGTGAAGGACAGGCAAGCCTGGCGTGCTGCAGTCCATGGGTTCACAGAGAGTCCGATACGACTTAGTGACTGAACAGCAACGAATTTACACTGTCATCTTGACACCTTTCTATCCGATTCGTTCTCCCTTTGCTTTTTATTGATGTATCACACACGGCTCCTCTGTGGTATGGTAAAAGCACAGGATGGATTGTCACCAAGACTGGGAATGTTTGTATGGGATCTCCTGGCTCCAAAGACAGGCTACAACAGAATGTGGGAAATTCCCTGGAGAAGACCTCAGAGAGACAGCCAGCCAGCCCCTGGAGCTGCTGAAACTGTGATCAAGGGGAACCCAAGAGGGGGGTCATGAAGGATGCTGGGAACAGAGGAGGGGATGTGCAGCCTCAATTCTGAGCCCCAGCTGGATAGTAGTCAAAGGGTTGGTCCTCAGGAACCCTGAAGGAACCCTCGGGAATCCATGACTTCTCACAGGGACAATGCCACCCTGCACCTTCCAGAGGAATCTCTTTATTGAATGAGGGTCAGCAAGTTTCCCAAGCTGGGCTGGGGAGCCCAGCTGGTCCTTCACAACTAAATCCTCACCCCTGTTGGGTGATGGACACCCCTTATCTCATTTAATCATAGTGACTACCCAGAAAGGAAAAGACTACTGTTCATTTGTCACCAGTGAGGAAATGGAGGCTCAGAGAGGTGAAGTAATTTGCCCAAGGTCACATAGCCGGGAAGCACCATCCAGACCAGGGCTGCCTCATTCCAGGCCCCCATCTCTCCCAGAAAACAGAAGCCTCACCCCCCACTCCCTCCCACTGCCTTACACCCAGCAGGGGCTTAATAAATGGTTGTTGAACTAAATTGAAATTCCCAGCAGCCAAGTGGCGATGTGATTAAGGGTTCCTCTTTCTTTGCAGACCACATCAGAATCTGTGGCGAGGCTCCTGCTCCCCCAGTGCTTCCCAGGAACACCATGGCTGCTTGGAAAATATTTATGCTGATGACAGAGGTATTTTTTTTTAGCCTTCAAATAGATTATTTACAATGTATCTAGATAATTGGGCCCTTACTGTTATAATGGGTTAAACCCAGATGTATCTGTGTGATTAGGGAAAAATCTCGCATGTGTATAGTCTGTCTTCCTTATTTTGCAGAAGCATTTCCCTGCTGCTGCGTCATCTCACAGCATCCCCGGGGACTCAGGACAACTGCTGCGCCCACGGCAGAAGCCCAGGGGGACGGGGATGACGATCGGTCACCCAGCAGCCCACATATCTGGACTTCCAGGCTTGCGACCATCTCAAGAGGTCCCTGGAGAGTGGGCCTTAGGGAAAGGAAGGGTCCATCTGCACGATGGTCTGGGTCTCCCAGCTCATGGCTCCCGCCTTGGATGCAGGTGGGAGGGAGATGTGGGTTCCAAACCTCCCTGGGATGGGAATGTACATTGCTTGAACACCTACTGTGAGCCGGGGGTCTGTGCCAGGCACTTCGCAGGCCCTGTCTCGGGCAGTGCACACAAGAAGCCTAGAGAGGAGGAAGCACCAGCTCCTTTATGTACATGGGAACAAAGGAGGCTCAGAGACATGAAGCCATCTGCCCCAGCCCGCACAGTGGGCATCCGTGGCAGGATTCGTGCATCTATCCCAGACTGAGCCTGGCTCCTGCCTTCCTGGAAAACCCTTTAAGAGCACCTGATCTGCCCATCTCTAGCATTCTTTTCGCCCCAGATCCTAGTCTACGATCGCTTGCCTCACCTTCAGGTGTTGTCTAAGATACGGGGTCTGTTCACAGATGACTTTGAAGTCAGATTGCTAGGGTTCAAAACCCAGCTCCTCTTCATATTGGCTGGGGATGCCAAGCACTGTCCTTGAGCTTCAGTTTACCCGTCTTCACAATGGAAGCCTTGCTAAAACCTCCCCCGTACAAGCAGAACTGGTATAAGACTTGCAGACCCTGCCGCCAGACCTGAGACCCAGGAAGTGCTGGATAAATGTTGGCCACAATTATTGTTATTTTTTTGGCGGCACCGCATGGCACGTGGAATCCTAGATTCCCTGACCAGGGATCAAACTCAACCCCCCTGCAGTGAAAGTGTGAAGCCTTAACTACTGGGCCACGAGGGGAGTCCTGTGGCTACCACAGCCCTGATGTTGGCACCCAGCATCTCTGAGATGCCCCACATGGCCCATCCTTTATGGGCAGCAGATATTTGCTCCCGTCATACCCCTTGCTATAGCAGAGATACCTCACTTGAAGCTCCTGAATGACTTCACTGGAAAGAAGAACAAAAACGAAAAACAAAAGCCCTCAATTAGCTCGGGATTCCCGGTAATTAATGGCTGCCTTCAAATTGGGTAATAAAGGCACGCTACGCCATGGACCACTGGTAATGAGTGCTGGTTCCGCCGGAACTGCTCTTCACGTGGGCCTGGCAGGACACGGGCTGACCACCCTCTGCTTCATCTTGTCATCGGGAGGAACCGGGGCCTGATTAATAGCTTAACTGTATTTAATTCCCCACGGAATCATTAAACATGGTCTCTGTTTCATTAAACAGATCCAGGACAATTCACCTTGTGTAATCATATCACATAAAACTTTGCTTTGGACTCACTCCAGGGAGATTGTAAAATTAACGTTATGGAACCAAAAGCTGGGGGTGGGCGGGTGGGGGGTGACAGGAGCCTCGACCCAGCTGTAACCGGGAGGGGTCACAGGCAGGGTGGGGTGGACGCACTCAGCAGGTGGCTGACCTCTGCCCTTAGGTGGGAGTGACCCTCACATTCTAGGCCGATGGAGTCCTGAAGCAACGATTCTCAAACTCTAAAGTGCACGTGAAGCTTCTGGAAGGTATCTTGTGAAAATGCGAGTTCTGATCCAGGAAGCCTGAGGTGGAACCTGAGAATCTGCGTTCCTAATTCCCAAGTGATACTGATGCTGCTGGAACAAGGACCCTAAAGCAAGGGTCTCAAACTCAAGTGCCTTCAGGGGTCAGATGTTAATGAAAATGGGAGGACTGGGCAGGGTGGGGGCCGTGAGGAGGGTGCTCTTTGGGGAAGGCACTCAGGCAGAGCGCTTGAAGCAATGGGTGAGGTCTGGAAGGAAGCACCATCCCAGACTGATGAGGGGGCCAGGCCCCCAATGTGAGATGCGTGTTCCACACTTCCTGTCCCCTGCAGCCTCTGGACTCAGCCTCTCCTGCTGTCTCCCTTATCTCTGGTTTTAAAGCTCCCAGTCATCCTGAATAGGGAAGAAGAGGCAAGGTGGCTCCTGGGAGTTAGGAAATTGCCTGAACCTGAGAGGAGGGGTTATGCCAGAAGAGGGGAACCTTTGAATGTACCAGGTCAGAGACACCCCAGGGTAAGACAGAGCCTGGCGGCTAATGCCTGGGTTTGAATCTCAGCTCAGTCAACTCCTGGCGCCTGAGACACATGACTCCTCCCTTCCTGGGACGACTTTCGGCAACCAGTGGTGGTGGCGGCCCTTCTTACCTCCCCAGGGAATTAGAAGACGTAAATGAGATAATGGCTGCTAAGTGCCTGGTCCCATTTGAGCTCCCCAAGTGAGTCCCGCACTTCTTATTTGGAGCAGTCGGCTTCCCTGGTGGCTCAGATGGTAAAGAAGCTGCAGGCAGTGCAGGAGACCCAGGTTCCATCCCTGGGTCAGGGAGATCCCCTGGAGAAGGGAATGGCAACTCACTCCAGTGTTCTTGCCTGGAGAGTTCCATGGACAGAGAAGCCTGGTGGGCTACAGTCTATGGGATTGCAAAAGAGTCGTCGGACAAGACTGAGCGACTAATTCTTTCAGTTTCAGGATTACTGGGAGGTGGAGAGCTGGGTCTGGTTTGCCATCACATGCCTGAGTGATCCTGCCAGGCCCCTGTCTCTCTTTGGGCCTCATCTTCCCCATTAACAGTGAAAGTGAAAGTGAAGTCACTCAGTCGTGTCCGACTGTTTGCGACTCCAAGGACTATCGCCTACCAGGCTCCTCAGGCGACAGTCCATGGAGATTTTCAGGCAACAGCACTGGAGTGGGTTGCCATTTCCTTCTCCAGGGGATCTTCCTGACCCAGGGATCAAACCTGGGTCTCCTGTATTGCAGGCAGACACTTTACCATCTGAGCCACAGGGAGAATGAATCAATTTGCCTGCCTGCAGACTGCTTTAAAAAATACCGATGTCCAGGCTCCACCCCTGTAGCGGTCCAGTGTGCGGTCTGAGCACTGGGATTTTCCCATGCTCCTCCTGGGATTCAGATGTGCTGGCCGGGATGAGGACCCTCGGGTACAGCGACCTCCTGGGTCCCTTCCCACTTGGCAAGCAGAGCATGTGGTCCTGGAGCAGGATCCTGCCGTTGGCGCCTGTGGGCTTCTCAGCCTGGCCACAAATAATATTCATTTTCGATTGTTCTACTAATAAATAATTCAGAGACTTCTTTATCTCCTGGGAACAAATGTCACCCACTGAGGGAGTGGGTCGGCAGGGAAAAGGATAGACAAGCCCCCTGAGCAAACTGGGAAGCCAGGGCGCACACAGTTGGTCAGGCAGGCCCAAGGGTTTTCATCGATGACATCAGTGCTGAGTGTGATTGGCTGGGTTAATGTCATCCTGTCTGCTCTGGTTTTCTCTGGGGAGGGGCTGGAATGTGGAGCAGCTGTCAGGGGGCAGGGGGCATGGGGAAGGTTTGGAGGGAGTGGGAAACACCTTTGGGGCCAGAGGCTGCAGCAGCTTGGTTCCTCAAGGCTGAATGAGGCGGGGAGGGCTCACGTTTACAGACCACCTACTCAGCATCAGGGGCTCTGTGTGGGAGGATTTGTGGCCATGGACGTTCTGATCATTCTTTATCGTAGCTCAGTGGTCCCTGGGTTCAAATCCCTGCTCCACCACTTCCGAGAACAGCGCCTTCAACCTCCCTGAACTTAGCTCGCCCCATCCACAACACAGGGTTAACTGTGGGAGTTTGCAAACACTCACGGAGGTGACTGTCACTACAGTAATGGAGACATGGGTGATAACTGATACGGGGGTTTGAGGGGTTTTGACTTTGGAGCTCTCCTCCACTACGGTGGGGCCACTGCTCTGCACAGAGACATTCTCCCATTCTGGAATCTACTGAGCACCAGAGATGAACACCAATCTCAGATCATCTTAATGAAGTTCAGCGCTTGGAGACTGACAGTGTGACTTTCCAGCTGTGACCAAGGGCAAGTTACTTAACCTCTGCTGGGAGGGTTGATTGGAATGATGCTCACAGGAGCTCACAGATGACCTCTTGGCCACTCTGCCACTGACCTAGGTTCAGGTCTGTTGATTCCCAGGAAAGGGTCTGGAACCTGCTTTGAATCAGTGTGGGAAAAAATGAAAGTCACTCAGTCGTGTTGGATTCTTTGTGACCTCATGGACTGGGGCCTCCCAGGCTCCTCTGTCTGAGGGATTCTCCAGGCAAGAATGTTGGAGTGGGCTACCATTCCCTTCAATTACATGAGGGTCTATTGAGTGCTTCTAAAGGGCTGACTTCTTGAGTTTTATTACTTCCATTTTATAAACTGGACAATCCAAGTTCATGGAGGCGAAGGAGCTTTTCCTGGAAGTGGTGGAGTTGGAATTTGAACTCTGGGAGTCTTGCTCCAGAGCCCAACCCCTAACCTCTATGCCATGATAACAGCCTGGCTCACAGAGGGTGATGCTCGTGGGCTGGGTGGCATGAAGGAGGCATACCTTCTCAGCTCTAAGTGGGACCTGGGACCTCACACACGCCCTCAAGGGTGTCCTCCTGGACCCCTGGCAGGAGACAGCTCAGGCCCCTCCCACTGCCCTCGGCACCCTGGCGCCCGGCCCCCACTCCCAAGTGGTACCTTTGCCCTTCCAGTGGGCGTGGGCAGCAAAGCCAATGTGTCCGCCGTACTTGCGGTTGAACTCTGCCATGAGGGCCTTGTAGGGGTTGCGGATGAGCAGGATGGCTGCGTCGAAGGCCTCGATCTCCTTCTGGCCACTCTCATGTGTCTTGATGCAGATGGTCCTCCCACTGCGCCAGTGGTCCCGCTCACCTTTGAACCCTTCCCACAGCCGGGGAGGGGGGCCGGGGACACGGCAGTGAGCTGGGGGAGACAGGAGGCCTGCCCCACCCCATCCTGGGCCACCTCCGGAATCCTCAGACATTCACTCATCCACTCATTCAGTCACTCGCATGTTTGTTGAGCACCTACTATGTGCCAGGGAGCTGGGGAGAAAATGACTTGCAAAAACATCCATGGGTCACAGTTCTTGAGAGCCAGACCATTCGAATAGTGGCATGGATGTAAAGTCACTGCCCTGGTTAGGACTGCAGAAGAGGAGTATTCATGCCCAGGTGCCATGCTGGGGGGCCTGACGTGATGTGCCTGAGGGTTCCCCTTAGCTCAAAGTCCTCATTTCCGCCCTACTGATGCTGGGAATGGCCTTATGGCTTGCTTTGGCCAATGGACTGGGGGCGGAAACGGGTCTTGGCCAACGTCTTAGGATCCAGCACGTTTCTGTTCACTTGTGTGTGTTTTGGGGGCATCCCAGGTGGCTCAGCGGTAAAGAATCCCCCCCCACCAAGGCAGGAGATGCAAGAGACACAGGTTCCATCCCTGGGTCTGGAAGATTCCCCATGGAGAAAAACGGCAACCCGCTCCAGTATTCTTGCCTGGAGAATTCCACGGACAGAGGAGCCTGCAGGGCTGCAGTCCCCGGGGTCGCAAGAGTTAGACACGACTAAGCGGTGAGCGCAGCACACCCGTGTGTTTCTGCTGTTACTGTGAGAGGGACACGCCCTGGAAAGCTGTTGGTCCCAGAGGGCGAGACACCCACGGAACAGACATGGGCCCAACCTGCAGTCCGCAGCTGGAGCGGCCCAGCCAGCCTGGCCAAGATCACTGACCCAGTCAGGCACCATCCAGAAAGGCTTCCTGGGGCAAGAAGGTACTTAGGCTGAGAACTGAAGGATGGGGAAGAGTTTACCAGCCCAGGTGAGAAGAGCCAGTGAAAAGGTCCTGTGGTGGATGGGAAGAAATGTGTCACACATGAGCAGAGGGCGAGAGGGGAGCATGAGGCCAGAGAGGGTTGTGGGGGTTGTGATGATGAGTTAAATCTGTGCTGAGTCGCTTCAGCCGTGTCTGACTCTTTGCGACCCCATGGGCTGTAGCCCTAGCCTGCCAGGCTCCTCTGTGCATGGGGTTCTCCAGGCAAGAATACTGGGTTGCGTTGCCGTGCCCTCTGGCAGGGGATCTTCTCAACTCAGGGGTCGAGCCTGCTTCTCATCTGTCTCCTGCACTGGCAGCTGGGCTCTTTACCACTTGCGCCACCACTGGACCAGAAAGACTACACAGTCCTTGGAAGGTTTAATGCAAAAAAAGGAGGGACCTGATCAGGTTTTCATTTCAAAAGCTGAGGAACTGAAAGAAGTTCTGGGTAGCCGGTGGTGGCTTCTAGAGCATGGGCTCTGTGCCGGACACGGCTCTAAGCCCTTTACATGTCGCAGACAACTTGATCCTGTCAATTATCCTCTGAGGGTTTTATTTGATAGATAAGGAAATCGAGTCCCAGAGACATGAAATAACTTTCCCAAGTTACAGAGCGGGCAAGAGGCAGAGCTAAGGTTCAAACCCAAGCCACGATGCCGCCCAAGACTGTGCTCTTCACCTTTTTGGCCTCTCGTGCCCGTGAAGGCATTTGGGTGGTCTCTTTGAAGCCAATTAGAAAGCTAATGTACCAGGCTTTCAAGATGCTGGCTGTGTTTCCAACTCAGTGAGTGATTTGGGATATCCTGTTGCCTTTCGGGCCTCACTGTCCCGCATGAGGTGCCCAGCATACAGTAAGAGCTCAAGGAATGACTTAAATGGAGGGAAGGTCCCAGACACATAGTAGGTGCTTGATAAACGGATGCAGGTGAGATACCAATGGCATGATCTCAGGAAATGTCTGTGGAATGTAAAGTGAAGGGAAGATACTAAGCATGTGAAAGTGTTAGTTGCTCAGTCATGTCTGACTCTTTGCGACCGCATGGACTGTAGCCTGCCAGGCTCCTCTGTCCATGGATTCTTCAGGCAAGAATACTGGAGTGGGGAGCCATTCCCTTCTCCAGGGATCTTCCTGACCCAAGGATTGATCCTAGGTCTCCAGCATTGCAGGCAGATTCTTTACAATCTGAGCCATCAGGGAAGCTCACTAAGCACATAGTAGGTCTCTATCAACATGCCCGGGAGAGCTGAGCGGCTTGCAGTAGGTGCTTAGAAAGGGGTACTCCCATGTCCTTCCAGGGGGTCTGATCCCCATCCCCCGTGCCTCCTCACCTTTGTTGTACAGAGAACCATCGAAGTAGTAGCTGCCAGTGTAGAAGCCTGTGGCCAGCTCGATCAGGTGGCGAGCCCACGTGTTGCCAGCTCCCGGGAAGCTGGCCAGAGCAATGAGCTGCTTGGACTTGGCTGGGAGGAACCGTCTGTCCATGCAGCGGTTGTCTGCAGAGGGCAGGGCACAGACAGGGGTCAGGGGCAGGGGCCGATCGGAAGGAGACTGTCCAGAAGGGACTAGGGTGTGAGTCTCAACCCTGCCACTTCCCAGCTGTGAGAGCTGGTGCTTTCCGAGCCTGTCGTCTCCTTATCTGGAAATGGGAACAGGGTTATGAGATAATATATGAAAGGAGGATGCACGCACGGTAGGGATTCAATAAAAGCCAGCCAGGAGGATGAGCCTCCTCTCCAACCTGTTTATCACCTGAACAGTGAGGGCCTGTCTTATCATCCCCACACTTTCCTCCAGGTTAAAACCCACACATGGCAGCCATCTGCATGGGGCCCAGGCCGAGGTTTTCATCTGGACCTCCAAGCTCTGTGCGGCCTGGCCCTTGCCTCCTCCTAGGCTCACGTCACCCACCCGCTCTCCCTTCCCGCCTCTGCACCTGCCAGCGCCGGGTCCGTCTGTGCTCTGCTCCTGCCTGACTGGGCAGGGTCAAGTGCGCTGGTCCCTCAGCCACAACCATCAGAGCTGATGCAAAATGTTATGTCTCGGCATCCCCCACTGCAACCAGTCCTGGAGCTAAGAGGTCACAGTGCTGATTTTTTTTTTTCTCTCTACAGACATAGGTGATGGCCCAGCAAAGGAGATTCAGCAGTAGAAAAGGAAGAGGAAAGAATCCTGGATTTTTGGTCCTACCGCTGCTTCTTCAGTCTGGACCGATGACCTCAATCCTTACCATAAAGTCACGGCAGGCAAGCCCCCTCCCTCCTCTGCCCTGGCTCTCCTGCCCCTTGAGCCCCAAGCCTGCTCTCTCAGCCTCTCTCCTCCCCTATGCCCCCACTTTCTGGGGAGAAGGGAGTGACCCCTGCTCGAGCGTCTGTTCCATCTCCTTTCTCCTCCCCCAGCTCATAACTCCATCTATTTTCCCCATGTCTTCTCTCGCTCTCAGCTGACTTGATTATTAGCATTCAAACATGAACAAATAACTCCATCGTTAAAAATAAAAGTCCCCCTCCAGTAAGCACACTTTCCCTGCACGCCTGTGGCTTTCTGGGTGGCTCAAACAGTAAAGAATCTGCCTGCAATGTGGGAGACCTGGGTTCGATCCCTGGGTCGGGAAGATGCCCTGGAGAAGGGCATGGCAACCCACTCCAGTATTCTTGCCTGGAGAATCCCATGGACAGAGGAGCCTGGTGGGCTACAGACCATGGGGTCTCAAAGAGTTGGACACGGCTGAGCAGCTAACACTTTCACTTTCCACTTTCACTCCACACCCGATTCAGTCTCACTTTGGCAGAGCTGTCCACCCCCATATCCCATTTCCTCCTTCCACCGTTTCATGGGGCTCTTCCCGGCTCCACCCTGCTCACTGCACAGAATCAGCTTCTGCTAAAGTCACCAGTGACCATCCACCATTCAATCTAGCCTTCCCTTGCTTTGTTAACTTGGCAGCATCTGCTACCTGCCATCATCCTGCCCTTAGAATCCTTCCAAGATGGTACCCTGGTCTTTCCTGTTCTGTATTAGCTGCCATTATCGAAGTCTCATCACAAGCCACACTGCTTTCTCCAAAGAGCCCTTCAAGGGGAAAGTCTGAAGTCCTAAACTTAAATTCCAATTCTGCCACCTCCTTGCTGGGTAGGCAGCCTTGGAAAAATGATGGATCTGAATAAACCTCAGTTTTCTCACCTGTAACATAGGACGCTGATAATGGTGACATCCTGGGGTTCTCAGGAAGGTCAGAAGAGAGAACGGGTATTGAGTGTGAACACAGGGCTCACACACTGTGAGCTCTTAGTAATGATGCTACTAGCCAGAGACCAGCTCTCTTCCCCTGCCATGCATGTTTAATCTGTTTGTTCAGAGGAGAGCAGACTTTGAGAAAACAAACAAGCGGAAAAGCATCTTTATCAAGCCAAGCAGGTGTCTGGGAATAGTTTTCATGGGAACACACTGCAAAAAAGGAGCCTAGATACAAAACTTTCTGGAACATGGTTATGTTTTATAATTTTGACAGGGGTGTGGATTTGATAGGACCCAGTTGGCATTAAACAGTACACTCAAAATTTGTGCATTTTGCTCCATGTAAATGTTACTTTGAAAAACCATAAGCAAATATTGAATTACAATTAGTGATATGAGGACTGAAATGTAATCATGTTGCAACTACTTTGAAATGCATCCAGGAAGAAAAATTGAGGGATGGAGAAATGAAGAGATGCATGAGAAAGTAAACAGACCATAACGTTGAGAAATGTAAAATCTGTAGGATAAGTCTAGCATGTTCACTGTGTAACTCTTCCCATTTTTTTTTTTTTCTGGAGCTTTGACATTTTTTTCATAATAAAATGTTGGGAGAAAGAAAGAACCGGGCCCCTCAATTTCCCCTGAAAACAGAATTCTCCATTTAACTACTGTCTGGGAGGCAAAGTAAAGGTGCTTATTTTCAGCATTAAAAAGGAAGTGTATTTGGTTCTTAAGCTCCACAAATCAAAACAGATGCTGGAGGCAGTGTAGTACATAGTTAGAATCAGACAGGCCTGGCCTCAGTCCAGGCTGAACATGGCCTAGCTGTGCAATGTTGAACAAGGCTTTCTACCTCCCTGAGCCTCAGTTTCCTCACTTCTAAAGTGGGGCTGATGAACCTTACAGGATCCGATGGACAATGCACGGGAAGTATGTGCAGGGCATGTTGAGAAGCTGAGATCCGGAGTGCAGGCTCAGGACCCAGATTGCCTCGGTCTGAATCCCAGCTCTGCTCTGTCCTAGCTGTGTGGCTCTGGCCGAGCTCTTCAGCCTCTCTGTGCTGAGTTGCCATGTTTGTAAAATGGTGATAATCGCAGTACCTACGTCATTGGACTGTTGTGAGGATTAGATGAGTTAATTCAGTCTAAAGAGCTCAGGTAGTCCCTGGCACACAGTAGGTGCTCAATAAATGGCAGTCGTCCTGGCCCATGCTCTTGGTGGCGTCATGAACCACATGACTCTCAAACCTCCCCAGGGTGGGGGTCCTGCAAGTGCGACGTGGGAGCTGAAGAGCAGTAGTGGCCTGGGAATGAGCAAACCCATCAGTCAGGGGCTACTGAATAGGCTCCGGGTCCTGTTCACATCAGAGCTGCTCCTGGTCACGGGATAATTAAGCTGAGTGTGACCCTCCCCCCAACCTGTAGCTACACAGTTCTGTACAGACTAACCAACTCTTCCTGGAACCTAACAAACACTCATCCTTCCTCACTGGAGTGTAAACAAAGCCAGAGGCCACCCTGGCGAAACACATTCCTGCTCACTGAGCTCTTAGTGGGATTCAGCTGCCAGGGAGGAAGCTGCAGTTGGCCACCACTACCCCACAGCAGGCCACACAGGGGCAGGCTGCTGGTGGGGCTGCCGCTAGCTCTTACAGCACCTTTGTGCAAGTCAGATCAAGGTACCCACCCCTTCCCCTGAGCAGACGCACTGTCGGCCCGAGTGCACAGCACAGCGGGCCGAGCACGGGCTGGCTCTCAAGCATCACCCTTCCTTCAGGCTGTGCCTGCGCAGTGCTCAACCTGCACAACTGTACATGGGCTAGGGTCCTGGGAGATGAAGAGGAAGTCTAGCCCAGTGGTGTTTTGTTAGTTCTCCAGGCTCCAGAAGGTGTGCGGAGTGCCCTTTGCCCTGTGGTCAGAGGTTTCTAGCTTGGCCTGTGGAGTCAGAAACCTGAAAGCAAGCCCCTCTTGCAGATGTGTGATTATGGCCAGTTCTCAAGCCCTCTGAGTCTCGGTTCTCCCATCTGTAAAATGGGGATGATACTGCCCTGATCATAGGCTTACTGTGGGCTTTCTGTAATTAAGTGAGATGAGGTTTGGCACCGGACTGACACACATAGGTGGAGAGTGTTCTCAGATGCTGGAGTACTCCTTCGCAGGTTTTCTTTGGGTCGGGCATCCCAACAAGTTACCTTTCCAAGTGCCACTCACCCTTCATCATGCCTCTAGTAGGAGAAAAGATCTTCTTCTAGAAATTTTATAAACCCCATGATCTAAGGTAAGTCCTGTTCTGAGTCTCAGTTTCTCTACCTGTAAAGGAGGCATAATGACTCTTCCTGCCTCATAGGAAAGCTGAGGGGAATCAGCGAGAAAATGCATGCGAAGGATTCAACACTGAGTCTGGAACGAAGAAAGTCCCTAAGGGCCACCACCACTACCACCACCATCACCACCATCATCATCACTATCATTACCATCATTATCACCATCACTATCATCACCATCACCACCACCATTATCACCACCATCATCATCACTATCATTACCATCATTATCACCATCACTATCATCACCATCACCACCATCACCATCACCATCATCACCACCACCATTATCACCACCACCATCATCACTATCATTACCATCATTATCACCATCACTATCATCACCATTACCACCATCACCATCACCATCATCACCACCACCATTATCACCACCACCATCATCACTATCATTACCATCATTATCACCATCACTATCATCACCATCACCATCATCACCATCACCATTATCACCACCACCATTATCACCACCATCATCATCACCATCATCACCACCATCATCATCACTATCATCACCATCATTATCACCGTCACTATCATCACCATCACCATCACCACCATCATCACCATCATCACCACCACCATCGTCACCACCATCATCACTATCATTACCATCATTATCATCACAATCACCATCATCACCATCACCATCACCATCATCATCACTATCATCACCATCATTATCACCGTCACTATCATCACCACCACCACCACCACCATCATCACCACCATCACCACCACCACCACCATCACCATCACCACCATTACCACTATCACCATCACCATTATCACCACCACCATCATCACTATCATCACCATCACTATCATCACCATCACCATCACCACCATCATCACCACCATCACCATCACCATCATCACCACCACCATTATCACCACCATCACCATCACTATCATCACCATCACCACCACCATCATCACTATCATTACCATCATTATCACCATCACTATCATCACCATCACTATCATCACCACCACCATTATCACCACCACCATCATCACCATTATCACCACCACCACCACCACCACCATCATCACCACTATCATTACCATCATTATCACCATCACTATCATCACCATCACCATCACCACCATCATCACCACCATCACCATCATCATCACCACCATTATCACCACCATCATCACTATCATCACCATCATTATCACCATCACTATCATCACCATCACCATCACCATCATCACCACTATCACCATCACTATCATCACCATCACCATCACCACCATCATCACCACCATCACCATCATCACCACCACCATCATCACCACCATCATCACTATCATCACCATCATTATCACCATCACTATCATCACCATCATTATCACCATCACTATCATCACCACCACCATCATCACCACCATCACCATCACCACCACCATCATCACCATCACCACCATTACCACTATCACCATCACCATCATCACCACCACCATTATCACCACCATCACCATCACTATCATCACCATCACCATCACCATCATCACCACTATCACCATCACTATCATCACCATCACCATCACCACCATCACCATCACCACCATCATCACCACCATCACCATCACCATCATCATCACAAACACCATTATCACCACCACCGTCATCACCGTCACCATCACTATCATCACCATCACCATCACCACTATCACCATTATCACCATCTCCATCACAATCACTGTCATCACCATCACCCCCATGATCAGCGTCACCATCATCATCTTCACCATCATCCTCACCATCCTCACCAACACCAACATCACCACCATCGCTATCATCACCATCATCATCACTGCCTGGTGCCCCCAAGAGGTGGAAGAGGAGATAAACATCAAGTGTGGGTTCCACCGGCAAAGGGAGAAAGATGAGAGTGGAAAGGATGAGTAAGATGGAGAAAGAGAAGAAAAAATTATAAATCTGCAGGATTCTAGAACTGGAAGGCCAACAATCTACAGCTTCATTTTACAGATGGAGGAACTGAGGCCCAGAAAGGAGAAATGACTTGGCCAGGATCGTGTGAGTGATCTGGCTGGAGGTCTGGTTGAAGACCCAAGTCTCCCACTCCCAGTTCAGATGTCTTCTCGCTCAGTCTCTCTGCCGCCTTTACAGGAAGAGACACCAAGGGGTGCTCAGTGTGAGGGCTGGAGAGGAAGGTCTCCAGAACCATCCCGCTTGCCGAGGGCCCTCCCTATGCTGCCCCTCCGGGATCTCTAAGCCTGGTCATGCCCGCTAGCCCTGCCTCTGCCCTCTGCCCCCTAGCCTGCACGCTTCTCTTGCTGACGGGCTGGCTGGAGCACCTCTGGGTGGGAGGCGGTCACTGGGAGAGCGTCTGGGGGCCTGCTGCATGGGATGGGGGCTGGCTTACCTTGGACCTGCGTCTGGTACACGATGAAGTAACTGGGGGTCCCGCAGCTCTCGAACTCCTCCGCACTGCACTTCTGGGCACAGAGCTGCTCGTCCTCTCTCTCGTGCAGGGGGAACCGTGTGGTGGGAAAGCCACAGTGGCAGGCAGTACCTGCAAGGGCTGCCAGTGGGTACTCCTGGGGATGACGCGAGAGAGGAAGGGAAGAAAGTCCCTGAGTCCCCCGGCAGCCTGGACTCTGGATGCAAACAGGATTTGTGTTCCAACCGCCGTCTTCTCCATCACCCGCCCCACCTCGAGGGTCCCCAAGCTTCACTAGGAAGATTCTGTCCTGTCTGTGTACCTCCTGTACTATTTATATTTTCCAGCCTTCTTGAGCTATAATTGACAGATAAAAATCACATTTATTTAAGGTGTATGACTTGATGTTTTGATATATGCATACACTGTGAAATAATCACCACAATGAAGCTAATTAGCATGCCCATCGCCTCACAGAGTTTTACTTTTTTGCTTTCCCAGGTGGTGCTAGTGGTAAAGAATCCTCCTGCCAATGCAGGAGAAGCAGACTTGGGTTCGATCCCTGGGTTGGGAAGGTCCCCTAGAGGAGGAAATGGCAACCTGCTCCAGTATTCTCACCTGAAAAAATCCCATGGACAGAGGAGCCTGGAGGGCTACAGTCCACAGGGTCGCGAAGAGTCGGACATGACTCAGCATGCATGCGTGAGCGTGCACACGTGCCATTTGTCTCCTTTTCAGACACACATTTCCAGTCACGCTTTGAGACTCAGATTTCAAAGGGAACTTCTTTTTTTTTAAATCACTCTCAAAAGTAGTACTGATTGAGAAGTAGCGTTTTCATATATTTTCATACTGTAGACCCTAATACTATAGAAACAAAACCATGTGATTAAATTCTAACTAGGCACCCTGCCTGCCAAGAACTCCCTGGGGTCAGCTCCATTTTTCCTGCAAAAGGGAGATTAGTGTAGTGGAGAGAGGTGTTAAAGCCATTGCTGCACTGAGAAGTAGCTTTCTCCTGGAGGACCTGAAAGAAAACTGAAAAAGGAAACTTCTTCTCATGGCCTTGAATTACTCCCCAGTCAATCTTCCGGGGCTGATCATGGTATGAAGCCCATGCTTTGGGAAAAGCTGTCTGAAACTGTTCTTTTCAGCCAAAGAGGATGTTGTTACCCATGTGTAACCACTGTCTTTGCTGGGAATTGTGGTTCAGTCGCTAAGTCATGTCCGACCCTTGGTGAGAGGCTCCTAATGGCTTTAATTGCTCTTTGGAAGAGCTAAGTGGGAGCAGGCTGGACCTGAGATTTGGAGGGCAACAGACTGTCCTTTGTCCAATTTGCTCAGACCCATGGAGCCGAATTCTCCCTGGTAGCTGGTCCAGGAATAATCTGCTAACAAACCAAGGTCACACCTCTGGGGCTGGATCCGGTGAGCTTGGCCACGGTAGGTTTGGTTTCCTTTTCAGATACTGAATCTGAGCTACAGCACCTAGCCTAAGATCAGAGATGCTGCTGGGAGGCAGGTGGCTGAGCCTGGGCTGTGATGGAGGCTGTTTTCCAGCCGGTGACACATACTGAAGCCCCCTCTGACCCCCTAAGTCTCAGACCCTCCACCACTTGGCACAAGCAGCTTTGGACCCCTGTCTACCTAATCCCCTCCAGTTTTCTCCTGTGGCCCCGTCTAAGGAGATTAGGGGAAGACAGAAGAGGGAGGCATGCAGCAGGGCCTCCCTGTACCCCACACGCCCCTACAACCTGCCCACGCCTCCCCTTCCCTCCAGCCCTGTGTACAGCAGGACACTTTCCCACGCTGGTTTCCCCTGTGACCTCACCATCTCCTGTTTGTCCCTCACCACTGGCTGATCTGTAGTTTCCCCTTGGGCCCTCAGGACAGATGGATGTCCACCTGGAGGGGAGGCCATGGGAGGGGGATTCCTGCCCAAGAGAGAAAGCTGGACCAAAAGATGGTCAAAGTTTTAAAAATCTTATGAACAGCTCCCCTGACCTTCCAGGAGGCCTCCAGGGAGCAGAGCAAGCACTCAGGAAATGCTTGGTGACCTGAAGTTACCTGGCTGCCCTTGAACGGCTCCTGGACCTTGAGGAGTTCCTGCAAGCCTCTCTGTGGGCATCTCTGACTGTGTGCATGCTAAGTCGCTTCAGTTGTGTCTGACTCTTTGTGACCCTATGGACCATAGCCAGCCAGGCTCCCCTGTCCATGGGATTCTCCAGGCAAGAATCCTGGAGTGGGTTGCCATGCCCTCTTCCAGAGGATCTTCCCAGCTCAAGGACTGAACCTGTATCTCTTATGCCTCCTGCATTGGCAGGTGGGTTCTTTACCACTAGTGCACCTAGGAAGCCCATGGAGTCTCCAGAGGAGCTCAGAAGACCATAGATTTGGTGTCAGAACCCATTCTGCCACTTGCTTGTACTGTGAGGTTGGGAAGTGACTATCTGAGCCTTGGTTTTATCATCTGTGAAATGGGGAGGAAAATTCCCAGTTCCTAGCCTTGTTGTGAGAGGTAAGCTGTGTGACCCATGGGACAGAGGGGTGCATGGAGGGGCTCGGTAAGTGGCAGTCTTTACGATATTGCTGCCTTTCGATCTTTCTGAAAGGTGCTTCATGAATTAGGAGCCTTGATGAAAGAAACAGCCAGGCAGGATGACAGAACAGGTGGGAGCATTCAGGAGCTGGGGTGTGGGCTGAGCAGCCAGGAGGAGCTGCAAAGTGGCCCCCAGCCAATGCCAGCATCACTGAGGATAAAGACCACATCTCGCTGACATTGCACTCCCCGCGTTGAGCACAAGGGCCTGGCACAAGGGAGGTTCTCATCAAATAGTAGCTGAGAGGATGAATGAAATGGGTAACCACTTTCTTGTGGTGGGGAAGTGGGGGTTCTCCTGTGGACCATCATATAATTAGCTCACCTTGAATGTTGAAGGGAGCTTCTCAGATATCACTGGATGCCAGTGATGAGCTTAGCTGCATGCTGGGTATCAAGAGTGGTCACAAAATGTTTTAGGCATAGCCTCTACTCTTGTGGAGTTCTCTGTCTGATTTGGGAAGAAGGATAAACAGTCAGCCATCCATCAGGGATCTCAGGCTGAGAAAGGACCATCCAGTTGGATCACCCAGTCCAGCTGCTATCTAGCACCCGAAGTTCTTGATGCCACACCTGCCCTGCCTCTGCTTGCATACTTCCAGCGATGGGGAACTCACTCTTGTCCAAAGTGGGATTGTCCTGGGCTTTACCTGGCAATCCTTGATGCCTGCTTCTAGGCCCAGTTCACATGTCACCCTCACTCCTGAGCGGTCCTCACTATTAGAACAAACACACTTCCTCGGAGGGAAAGAAACAGACCCTGCACAACTCCCAGCCTTTGGATCCAAGTTCCCCTCCTGCGTCACACGTCACAGTCAAAACCTTCCTCAGAGCAGCCAGGTGGCTGCTCCCCCAGCCAAGCATCTCGCTTCTCCAGCTGCCCCACACTGCCCTCCCTGGAATTCTGTGTGTGAAAGCAGGCTCACCTTCTCCGTGCAGAAGTCCACACACTTATCCACGGACATGTTGGGCATGGCGGCCGTCACGGGCAAGGCCAGGGAGAGGTTGTTGGGCCTGCGGAAGCAGCCTCGGAAGACTGCACTTCCATCTGGAGAGCCAAGGGGAAAAGGAACAGTCAGATGCAGCCTGGGAGAACCACCTTCTGAAGGAAGCACTGATGAACTGACACCCAGCAGAGGCAAGGACACATGGTGGAGATTCATGAGCTAGAAAATTCCAAGAATGTCCTCAACCCTAGCATCTCTGTCCACAACCCGGGTTGCTGAGATGTTCTTGCTGGGCCATACAATCCCCTTTTCTTTGCCACCATTCCTACTTCTCACTTTTGCATCCTTGGTGGTGGCAACTTAGATGTTATGGAGGATTTTCGTGATCTCAGGAGAGGGTTGGGCATTTGAGATGGAGGGAAGCCAAGGGGTCCAGGGTCCTCCTGCTCCTTCTTCCAGCACTGGGGTGCTCTGCCCCCTCATCCTGGGCTTTAGGGGAGACACTCAGTACCTCAAGAGTGTCTGCCCCATGCAGTGCTACAAGATGCTGATTTACTGGAGAGATTCCCTTTAATTCCCTAATGTGGAAGCATCCAAGCTACATAGTAGAAAATTTGGACGCCATTGCTACCTCTTTAATAAAATTTATCCTCAAAACAATACTCAGCTGTTGTCTTCAGCTGAGTTTACCTGAAGCACACCCTGAGACAGTGTTTTATTGAGGGCGTGCTTTCAGGAGAATGGTGAGAGGGAAGCGGGCAGAGGAGGAGAGGAGCTAAGTAAGCATGCGACCTTAGCTGGGTACCATCTTCAGCCTGGAGGGTAAGTGACATCACAAGGTTGGTTCCACTTTAAGAAAAAGGGTCTGACCTTGGCCTTTTCTGCCCACCCCTCCTCAGTGTCTGTCATCTGGGAAGCTGTTGGGTCAAGGATCATTTTTCAGGCAAGGAGGCAGATGTGAGCCACTGGTGGTAAAGAGGATTTGGGTGGATACCTTTTGCATTCACTACAGATACACATAAAGATTTATCAGTAAGAACGTTCATTGCAGAAATGATTTAAATTAACACAGGAAAGACTGAAAACAACCTCATTGTCCAACAATGAAGTGTGGACAAATAATGTGTGGGATGATGACACACTGGGATTCATGCCCCATAAGAATAAGGAGGCTAAAGGCTACTTTAGAGAGAGCTTTGTCTCTCCAAAGATGTATTCAAGATAGGATGCTAAATAAAAACTGAAAAGATGACACTCCACCTATTATAAAATATCAGTTGTGTACACAAATGATCTCTCAATATAAATCTCTAGAGGGTTATCTCTGAATAGTAGGTGTGATGGTTACGTTTTGTGTCAACTTGTGAGGCTATGATGCCCAGCTGTTTGGTCAGACACTGTTCTAGGTGTTGTTAAGAGCGTTTTTTGTAGATGGATTAACATCTATAGTTAGCTGACTTTAAGGACACTTTCCCTCTGAAATGTGGGTGAGCTGCATCCAGTCAGTTGAAAGAATGAGAGAGGAAAATAAAAGAGGTTTTCCAGGGAAGAAGGAATTCAGCTTCTGGATGCCAGGCCTGCCAACCTCCACAATTTCATGAGCCACTTCCTTAAGCCAATCTCTTAATTTATACATTTCCACACAGCCTGCTGGTTCTGTTTCCCTGGAGAACTCTGACTGACTGGATAGGATTATAGACAATTTTTATTTCTACCTTTTTCTGTAAACCTCTTTCCCAGCCTTTTTGACAGTGCACATTTATTTTTTAATATAATAAAGACAAATTTTAACAGTTAAAAGTGGCCCCTGTCAAATTTATCTAAAGGCTTATTGATGCCCATTTTAAATTGGGTTCCATGGTTCTCAAATTTGAGCTGAACATGTTTTTCTAGAAGCACAGCTTTCACAGAAAACAAAGGACGCTGTTGACGAGTGAATCCGAGCCAGGAGCACACAGGTAGGAGCCGTTTAGTGAGTGTCTAAGTGTCGGTGACTACCGTGTGTTATCCACCCTTCCAAGACCTTCGCAAATGCCATCTCATTTTACCTTCTTGAGAACTCTGCAGGGTCCATAGCAAACTCTCATGTGACCAATGAGAGAGACAGGACTTAGAAAGGGAGGCTGTATGGCAATACTGAAGACCCACTGTCAGCAAAATCGTGCTGAGGATTATCTCAGAAACATGATGCTAACCCTTGGGGCAAGTGAAGCAAGCTGCAAAAATTGTATATCTCCATCCACGTATGTATCTGGGTCTATGTACTGGTAAGCAGCCCACCGCCACCAACCCCCACTTTTTTTTTTTTTTTTTTTTTTAGCATACCTATATTTAAGTGCAGAGAAAAAGATATGAAATTACTCCTCAGGCAGAAGGATGGTGGAGGAGGGGGAGGGAGTCTAGGAATGAAAATTTTAAATCTCAGCTGTCAAAGGCACCCTAGTGATTATCCCTACCACCTGGCACCCTGGAGCCTGAAGTTGTTCGTGGTGGAGAGAAATCTAGCAAGCTGAGATGACATCTGGAATTGGGTTAAATGACTACTCTCCGGAGCATGCTGCAGATTCCTGCTATCCAGCGCCGTCTCCTCCACTTCCCCACCTCTCACTCCGGGCTGGGGAGAAGCGAAGGTGGTGGGTGCTGTGGTCCTGGCCTCAGTTTCCCCACGTGTAAATGATAAGGAGGAGGTTAGACTATGCAGATTCTCTTCTGTACAGGACGGCCTTCCACCTTCCAAATGAAGAATCATCACAGCCCCAAATGCCACTGGTGTCCCGTGGTCTCCCATCCCATGGCCCAGGGTGCACAGAGGTGAAGCCCCATTGCATCGGTCACCCCAGTTCAGTTCAGTTCAGTTCAGTCGCTCAGTCATGTCTGACTCTTTGCGAGCCCACGAATCGCAGCACGCCAGGCCTCCCTGTTCATCACCATCTCCCGGAGTTCACTCAGACTCACGTCCATTGTGTCCATGATGCCATCCAGCCATCTCATCCTGGGTCGTCCCCTTCTCCTCCTGCCCCCAATCCCTCCCAGCATCAGAGTATGTTCCGATGAGTTAACTCTTCACATGAGGGGGCCCAAGTACTGGAGTTTCAGCTTTAGCATCATTCCTTCCAAAGAAATCCCAGGGCTGATCTCCTTCAGAATGGATTAGTTGGATCTCCTTGCAGTCCAAGGGACTCTCAAGAGTCTTCTCCAATGCCACAGTTCAAAAGCATCAATTCTTCGGTGCTCAGCCTTCTTCACAGTCCAACTCTCACATCCATACATGACCACAGGAAAAACCATAGCCTTGACTAGACCGACCTTTGTTGGCAAATAATGTCTCTGCTTTTGAATATACTATCTAGGTTGGTCATAACTTTTCTTCCAAGGAGTAAGCGTCTTTTAATTTCATGGCTGCAGTCACCATCTGCAGTGATTCTGGAGCCCAAAAAAATAAAGCCGGACACTGTTTCCACTGTTTCCCCATCTATTTCCCATGAAGTGATGGGACCGGATGCCATGATGTTTGTGTTCTGAATGTTGAGCTTAAGCCAACTTTTTCGCTCTCCTCTTTCACTTTCATCAAAAGGCTTTTTAGTTCCTCTTCACTTTCTGCCATAAGGGTGGTGTCATCTGCATATCTGAGGTTATTTATATTTCTCCCAGCAATCTTGATTCCAGCTTGTGTTTCTTCCAGCCCAGCATTTCTCATGATGTACTCTGCATAGAAGTTAAATAAGCAGAGTGACAATATACAGCCTTGACGTACTCCTTTTCCTATTTGGAACCAGTCTGTTGTTCCATGTCCAGTTCTAACTGTTGCTTCCTGACCTGCATACAGATTTCTCAAGAGGCAGATTAGGTGGTCTGGTATTCCCATCTCTTTCAGAATTTTCCACAGTTTCTTGTGATCCACACAGTCAAAGGCTTTGGCATAGTCAATAAAGCAGAAATAGATGTTTTTCTGGAAGTCTCTTGCTTTTTCCATGATCCAGCGGATGTTGGCAATTTGATCTCTGGTTCCTCTGCCTTTTCTAAAACCAGCTTGAATGTCAGGGAGTTCACGGTTCACGTATTGCTGAAGCCTGGCTTGGAGAATTTTGAGCATTACTTTACTAGCATGTGAGATGAGTGCAATTGTGCAGTAGTTTGAGCATTCTTTGGCGTTGCCTTTCTTTGGGATTGGAATGAAAACGGACCTTTTCCAGTCCTGTGGTCACTGCTGAGTTTTCCAAATCTGATGGCATATTGAGTGCAGCACTTTCACAGCATCATCTTTTAGGATTTGAAACAGCTCAACTGGAATTCCATCACCTCCACTAGCTTTGTTCGTAGTGATGCTTTCTAAGGCCCATTTGACTGCACTTTCCAAGATGTCTGGCTTTAGATTAGTGATCACATCATCATGATTAGCTGGGTCGTGAAGCTCTTTTTTGTACAGTTCTTCTGTGTATTCTTGCCACCTCTTCTTAATACTTCTGCTTCTGTTAGGTCCATATCATTTCTGTCCTTTATCAAGCCCATCTTTGCATGAAATGTTCCCTTGGTATCTCTAATTTTCTTGAAGAGATCTCTAGTCTTTCCCATTCTGTTGTTTTCCTCTATTTCTTTGCATTGATCGCTGAAGAAGGCTTTCTTATCTCTTCTTGCTATTCTTTGGAACTCTGCATTCAAATGCTTATATCTTTCCTTTTCTCCTTTGCTTTTCGCCTCTCTTCTTGTCACAGCTATTTGTAAGGCCTTCCCAGACAAGAAAGTTTTAATGATGCTCAGAGAATGTGCCATACAAGGCAAGGACAGGCAGGAGAGTCAGGTATTTGAGGAAAAGTGAAAGTGGACATCCATGGAATTCTCCAGGCCAGAATACTGGAGTGGGTAGACTTTCCCCTCTCGGATCTTCCCAACCTAGGGATCGAACCCAGGTCTCCTGCACTGCAGGCAGATTCTTTACCAGCTGAGCCACAAGGGAAGCCCATTTGAGCTAAGGTTTACAGCAATGAGATGGGAGGCCGGAAGTGGTGTGCACAAACCTTCATTTAACCAAACAACTCAGTTAGCTCGATGCCAACTCAGGTGCCAGGACAAAGAGATGCTGGCCTTGCTCTCAGAAATAAGGGGGCTCCCCTTCTCTCTCTAGACTCTACTGGTGTTTGTTGAGCCTCCACAGATGCCAGGCTCCTGGCTGGGTGCTTTGGATCCATTGAATCTTCACAGTAGCCGTGAGCCGTAGCTGCCACGGCTGGTTCAAGGAGGCACTCTGGCTTCCAGGATCACAAAATTGGCTAAGGACAGAGTGAGATCAAAGCCAGGTTACTCGGTCTCCCAATTCGATGCTTCTTCCAATAATAATGATGCTACTAGAATGGTTAGGTGCTTATGCTTGCTCTTTCAGTCCTGTCTGACTCTTTTGTGACCTCATGGACTGTAGCCCACCAGGCTCCTCTGTCCATGGCATCTTCCAGGCAAGAAGACTGCAGTGGGTTGCCATTTCCTGCTCCAGGGGATCTTCCTGGCCCAGGGATTGAACCTGCATTTCCTGTGTCTCCTGCATTGGAAGGTGGATTCTTTACCATTGTGCCTCCTGGGAAGCCCCCTTAGATAGTTATAGTCACATCAAACATGCTATTAGCTGGGAACTAAGCTGAATACACATGGCCTCGTTGAACACTTGCATTGCCCCGGTGGTATAAGGAGCCCCATTTTTAAGACAGGGAAATGCAAGTCTTAGAGGACTGAAACCAATTGATAAAAGTCACCCAGATTATGAGGCAGAGCTAAGACTGGCATCTAAGTCTAAGATCATTCCACTTTTGATCAAATACTCTTACCAAATACTCTTCATGTGCCAGGCACTGTGTAAACACGTGATACACTTTATACTCCTAATGACAAAGCAGGTCTCACTCTCCGCATTAAACAGAAGGGGAAACAAGCTCAGAGGGGGACGTGATTCCCTAAGGCCACAGAGCTGACAGGTATCTGGATTCCAGCCTGGGAACATCTGAGCTCTGAGTCCCTACACTCTGGGCTACCCCTCTCTAAGAAACCAGCCCCAGACCCTGTTTGAGCATTTCCAAAACACTGGGATGTGTACTCACTCCCCTTTGACCACTAACCATTCACAAAGCCAAGGCTGTCACTCTGGGGTTTCTTGACATTGGAGTTTGATTCTCTTTGTGAAAAGTAAAAGTGTTAGTTGCTCAGTCGTGTCCGACTCTTTTTGACCCCATGAACTGTAGCCCATCAGGCTCCTCTGTCCATGGGATTCTCCAGGCAAGAATACTGGAGTAGGTAGCCATTCCCTTCTCTTGGGGATCTTCCCAATCTGATCCAGGGATCAAACTCAAGTCTCCTGCATTGCAGGCAGATTCTTTACCATCTGAGACCCCAGGGAAGGGGCAGGCAGAAGTCTATGAATCTAGCTCCTTAGAGGAAGTAGAATTCCTACCCTGGCATCTCCCAGGTGGTCTTTTCCTGCCTTCCTGGATGCAGGGAGGCCAGACTGCAAGCTGGGAAGAAGGAAGACTCTGTGAGCCCAGCACAGCTCAGACAGGTCTCCCTTTGACATTTCAGCATCTGTTAATGAGTCCCTGAACCTCCCAGCTTAGAAAGCAGAGCTGAACTGAATGCCCTGAATACCAAGTAAAGTGAGGTTTTCCAAGGCCTTGAAGGGCCAGAGAGGGATCAGAAGCTGCTGTTGCGAGTCTCCCCTTGGTCAAGGTGTCCACTGGGGTGGGGGTGGGGAGGCGCACAGGTTTGGGATGTTAGTTCTAGGAGCACTTAACCTGCCGATGTGCGGTGTTTCTACAGTCCTGCCCATTCTGTTTTTAGAGGGAAACCATGTGGATTCACAGAGAACCTTGTGATGCCCTGTGAGAAGGCTGGAGTCCCAGGGGCCTGGGGAACACTTTGGAGGGCACCTCTCTCTGCAGGCTGCTCTCCATTATGGCTTGGTGATCGGAACACTGAGAATATGCAAGGTGGCCAAGATGCTGAATCATCCTTCTAGCCTCATTCCTTCCATCTGTATAATGGGTCAGGGCTTCCCTGGTGATCAAATGGTAAAGAATCGGCTTAGAATGCAGGAGACCCATGTTTGATCCTGGGTTGGGAAGATCCCCTGGGAAAGAGAACGGCTACCCACTCCAGTATTCTTGCCTGGAGAACGCATGGGTAGAGGAGCCTGGCGGGCTACAGTCCATTGGGTTGCAATGAGTCGGACACAACTGAGCGACTAACACGTTCAAAACGGGTCACTGGTTCTCCCTACTGCTGGCGCAAGGCTCTCTTGTCTCTTACATCTGAAAACACATGAGAAGCGGCCAGCCGGGATCCCTTAAATTTCCTAACACTCTCTGGTGATACAATTTTGGACTTTCACAGCACTAGGTGGATGCCTTCCTGTTTGCAAAAGGTCTCTCATGCCCAGCAGAAAGGGCACTGGTTTTAAATCCAGACGGACCTGGATCCGCACCTTCCACAGCTGTGTGTCCTTGGCCTGAGCCTTGGTTTCCTCGTCTGTACTCAGGGATCATCATCTCTAGCCTGCACAGTTGGGATGGAAGTTGATACAGTGGTGTCGACAGGGCCCGAGACCTACCAGGATTTAGCCAATGTCTCTTCCCGCTCCTTCTCCATCACTCGATCATGATTAAAGGGTGGCCAGACCCTACGTAGGAGACACTATCAGTGCCCCGTTAATACACTCCTGGCACTCACCATCCCAGAACAGGCTGCCAGTGACGCCCTGTAAACACCTAGGGTGTGTGAAGGATGGGCTACGCTTCCAGGGAATTAATCTCCTTGGGAGCCACCCTCAGCTGATGTCGGGTGAACTTTGGAGGATAAATATCGCAGCTTCCTGCCCCTCTGATGGGACATCTTTGAAGAACCCTCTCTACCGCCTTCCCAACAGGATTAAGCTTCCTCAGTAGTGACTTGCTTCGTAAAGGGTCTGTGTTGACTCCTTCCCTTCCCTGGTCTCATGTCTTCACTCCCCTGGAGGTCCATCGTGGGGTCATCGTTCAAGTAAACCAAAGCTCACAGCCCTGTCTCTGGGGGAATCCAACTCAAAATATATTGGATCTTTGTGCATTCTTAATTCCCAAGGGGAATCCTGCATGAAGTTCAGAGCTGCTGCTCCTCACAGCCTGCAGCCCGTGAGAATGGCGCCCCCTGGAGTTGAGCAGTACACAGTTCCTGGACAGTAGCAGTAACCCTGAGTAATGTCTTCCTAATGAGCAACCCTTGCTGAAGGAGAGCAACAAAGGAAAATAATACCAGCTGTTAACTCTATGTCGTTGATGCCAAGTATGTTACACATGTGTGTGTCTGTTTATCGCTCAGTCATGTCCGACTGTTTGCAACGCCATGGACTATAGCCCACCAGGCTCCTCTGTCCATGAGATTCTCCAGGCAAGAATACTGGAGTGGGTAGTTACTCTCTTCTCCAGGAAATCTTCCTGATGCAGGGATCGAACCGAGGTCTCCTGCATTGCAGGCAGATTCTTTACCATCTCAGCCACCAGGGAAGCCCCGATGTTACACATGTTCCCTCAGTTAATCCTCAGAACAACCTAAGCAGTAGATGATGCTATTATCCTGTTTTGCAGCTGGAGATCCTGAGACATAACAAGATTTGATTGGTATTACAGCTCACACAGCTAGTGGGGCACAGAGTTGGGATCTGGCTCCAGTCTTACTTGACGTCACATCCTAGGTTCCCACCTCTCTGTCATTCTGCAGGAGGCCTATCAAATTCCAACCTGGTTGGGCTCCGGAGACCCTGTGCCAGCCACCTGAATTTCCCAGAAACCCTCTCAGGCTCCACAGGAGGGGTCCAAGGATCACTAAAGCCCGTGCCCCACATTCTGATAATGTCAGCTCTTCATTGCCAGGCCAGCTGGCATGGTGCATGACCTCGGCAGCTTGGGGTTTTTTACTAGCAAGACGCGAGCAGAGCAACTGTTCATCAGCTCTCTTGATGGGGGGCAGCGCAAGTCTCTCTGAAGCCCATCACCTCTTTGTTCTGGGGCTTCACAAAAATGAGGGAAATGCCACCAGGCATCAGCTTAAAGGCAGGCGAGGAAGAGTTCTCCTTGGTTTGAAAGAGGCCACCACCCCCTAGGGTAATTAGGCCAAGCTCTACTGCATTAAAGATGCCGGTGAGGAGGAAAGGCAGTGAGCTGGGAGCTGTTAATGGCTACCTATAATCAGAGGGAGATTGAATTACACAAAGAGCCTAACTGTCCGAGGAGAATTCAAAACCAGCTATTTTTAGGCATCACCAAAGGCTCCTGTGAGCTGTTGGAAATTCAAATAACTTGAGCTGGGTGCTGCTCGGAGTGAATTGAGGAGTTTTCATTTTAGGAAGGAAGATGCATGACCATTACTCCAAACAGGCACTGTGCTTTCTCGATTTTATCTCACATGGCCGTCACAGCAATGTTTCAGGGTTGGAACTGTCCCCATATTACAGATGAGGCTCTTGGGGCTCAGAGGGAAAGAGTGGCATGGTCAAAGTCAAAATAGCAAATCAGTGAAAGAGCTGGGATAGAAACAATGTGTGCCTGATCTTGAAACCTACATCCACAGTCTTCCCTGGTGGTCCAGGGGCTAAGACCCCATGCTCCCAATGCAGGGGGCCCGGGTTCAATCCCTGGATGGGGAACTAGATCCCTTATGCTGCAGCTAAGACCTGGCACAGCCAAATAGAGAAATGCAAAAACCCCTATATCCATTGCTCCCATAGCCTCGCTGGAGTTTGGTTTAGGGAGAAGTGCAAATTACTTTCCCCCCACCACGATACAGAAGGAGAACAATTTTCTGGCTCTCATACCTCGACCATACACAGCAGAACTCATGAAGACCCATCTGAATTATAAAATTCAGGGATCGCAGGCATATATCAAGGGAAAGAAAAGACCTCCAGGCCTGGCAAAGAAGGAGCTAGACATGGCCCCTCCCTCCATCCCATGTGACTTTCCATGGTCATCTGAGGCTAGATGGTGAGGTGGTTAAAAAGAGTATAGTGAGCATAAAGGACAAGCATTGTCTCCTGCAAGAGACAAAAAGTTGCTAGAACTAAGAACAGTACACAAGAAGAACAGGATACAAATTACACTATGCGAACTGTAAACCATACGTCAAGGTCTATCTTTTCAGTGATAACATAAGCTTCCTAGAGCTTTCCTCGTGGCTCAGCGGTAAAGAATCCGCCTGCAATGCAGGAGCCGCAGGAGATGGGGCTTCGATCCCTGGGTTGGGAAGATTCCCTGGAGGAGGGCATGGCAAACCCATTCCAGTATTCTTGCCTGGAGGATTCCATGGACAGAGGGGCCTGGCAGGCTACAGTCCATGGAGTTGCAAAGAGTCGGACCTGATTGAAGCAACTTAGCATGCACACACAATGTAAGCTTCATAATACTTTCATCAAAGAGAGAAAAAAAAGAGGGAAAAGGCTGAGTCCTGGGAGAGGCTGGTCTGCAGTCACGGGGGTTTTGTTGTTGTTTAGTCAGTAAATCGTGTCTGAATCTTTTGTGACCCCATGGACTGTAGCCCACTAGGCTCCTCTGTTCATGAGATTCCTCAGGCAAGTATGCTCGAGGGGGTTGCCATTTCCTTCTCCAGGGGATCTTCCTTCCCCAGGGATCAAACCTGCATTGGCAGGTGGATTCTTTACCACTGAGCCCCCATAAAGCCCGTGAGGGTTTTAGGCAGCACTGAAGGGTGGTCAGCACCACGGACAGCCACCCATGGGCACCACATATATACATTCCATGTAATTCTAGTGAACCTTGCAAAGCAAATCTTGCCAGGATCTTTCAGGCAAATGGAATTTCTTGCAACGTCCTATAAAGCCATAATATTCTCAAATCACCAGCAGGTCTCTGCCCCTGGGAGGAGAAGCCGCACTTGCTGACACATTTAGCAAACCGCTGTGAAAAATGTAATCCAACCAAGAAGGAAGTCCATTTCTCGGTCCTTTTGTAACAAGGGCAAAGAGCCCCTGTGCCTGAGAGTCTGTGTCAAGGAAGAATAGCAGGGTTCCTGCAGACATTTGCTCTGCCAACCTTTTAATGCTTTCACTACTGTAGGAGCATTCCATCACCTCGGAGACACGGAGGCCAGCTCCCCCCACGAGGCTGGCTCCCCATACAAGGCCGACACCCCGTGCAAGGCCAACGCCCCACCAGAGGGGTGCTCAAGAGACAGTAAGCCTCCTTTGGATCTTCACAATCATTAAGAGTTCTGTGCCACTGCCCTGGGAAACACAATTAGGACACAGTGTTAATACAAACTAATGACTCTACAAATGGAATCTGGTTTCCACCACCCCTGTTTCCTGGAGCATTTGCTCATTGCCCTGCCTAAAGTAATACATGCCAGTGTCACATGGTGGTGGAAGGCCTCCCTTTCTAACTTATTTGTGTATAAATCAGATCTCAGGAGTGGGAAATCAAGCATGCCACTGAGCCATAGCAAAGACACTGGATATTCTGTGTCGTGTAGAGACAGGAGACAGGGCAGAAGGAGAGACCAGGGGCCAGGGAAGGAAGGAGGTAGGTCAGACCAAGGAGCGCTTCCAAAGGAGAGGCATGGGGTCCGGAATCCAGCATGAGGCCAGGGTGTTTGCAGCACTATATCGCATTAGCACCCAAACCAGGAGAGGGAGAACTGGGTCCCAGCCTAAGTTCAGTCCCTGACAAGCACTGTGGCCTTGAGAACATCAGGCCTGCCCACTGTCCACTAAAAGTAACCATTGGCGTTTGCACACTCTGCTCCTTCTGCCCTGATTTCTCCCCCACCCTCTGGCAATGTGTCTCGAGTCTGAATATCCTCCTCTTTCACACCAGGCAAAATCCTGTGCGTCTTTCAAGGCCCTAACCAGTCAGCCTTCTTCTGTGGAGCTGCCCCCAGGGATGTTCAGTTTGGCCACTTGTGCTTTTTAGGCCTCAGTTTCTAAAGCTGCAAAATGGAACATCAGCAAGGAAGGTGCTTCTAATAGGTCATTCAAAACATAACCTTTGCTGATCCTGGATTTTTGCTCTCAGCTGGATATGTGACTCTTCCTTTTACCTGGAAATCTTAGAATGAGATTCGGCTCAAATGTTGCTTTCTTGGCTTCCATATATACGTCACCACCCCCTTGCCCACTTGAGCAGACCCGACTGGTCTTGAGTCTGCCTGTCCACTAGACGGTGACCTCCTTGAGAGCAGGGACTATGCTTTATTTTTTATTACCCATTCTCCTCTCCAAGCCTAAGCCACAGGGGAGCTCATCAAATGTTTTGGTTCAATGAAGAGTCCTCAGGCTCTCTCCCAATACCATGTTGCCAACTGGGAGCCCACGAGGAGTTCCAACTTGACCAACCATCTGTCTCCTTATCCAAGCCACTTGCATTCTCATCTCAGCCACAGTAGCCTTGAGGTTAGCAAGGCTTAGATTCCATTCTGTAGTCTCCTGCTGGAGGTGCCCAAGCTTCCAGCCTTATACAGTGACAATTCAGAACAACTGGGGTGGGCTTAGACTCCAGGACTCCTCTCTCGGTAGAAATGAAGGGGTTCCCCATCTTGAATGTATGGATGGAACGTTCCTTTCTCAGATGGAACACAGTATCACTGCAGAGGTGGGTGAACTGAGGGGCACAGCAGCATTCCCAGCAGCCTCAGAGGTCTCTTACCAGCAACCACCCAATCAGCCCACCCCCTCACGGCTACCAGGGCAAAACACACCCGACTGTAAGAGAATCTCATGGTTTATGTGTGTTGAGGCTTTTACATTTCAGGTAATTGAAAAAAAAAAAAAACACCTTTGATGGTCCATGAGACTGCTATTGCTTGGGCTTCTTAAGTGGCTCAGTGGTTAGAGACTCTGCCTGCCAATGCAGGAGACCCGGGTTCGATCCCTGGGTTGGGAAGATCCCCTGGAGGAGGAAATGGCAATCCACTCCGGTATTCTTGCCTGGAGAATTTCATGGACAGAGGAGCCTGGCAGGTTACAGTCTATGGGGTTGCAAAGAGCCGGACACGACGGAGAGACGAGGAACACACGCATGAGACTATTATTATACCTGGTGATCTTAATAGTGTGTGTATCTGAGTGTGTGTGTGTGTGTGTGTGTGTGGCAGGGGAGGAGAGCGAGAGGCAGAAACAGAGGCAGAGAGACAGAGGCAAGAGAGACAGGAGGATGTTCATATCACCCAGCCACTCTGAACAGTAAGCAAAAGGAGGTCTGGCTGAGAGCGGCTGATGAAATATTCTTGTTATCTAGCTTAGCATCATTCACCAAAATGTTCTAGTGGCTGAAGCTTTCCCTCTAAATACACATAACTTTGAGGTCATCTCTTCTTATGATCAAAGTCGCCATCTGAATAATGTTAATACTGGCATAAAGAGAGTCAGTAGTGGCCTTCCCTGGCAGCCCAGTGGTAAGGAATCCGCCTGCCAATGTAGGGGACAAGGGTTCGAGCCTTGGCCTGCAGGAAGATTCCACATGCCGCAGAGCAACTAAGCCCGTGTGTCACAGCTCCTGAGCCCTCGTTCTGGAGCCTACGAGCCTCAGCTACTGAGCCCGGGTGGCCTAGAGTCCGTGCTCCCAAACGAGAGTGGCCACGGCAAGGAGAGATCCATGCATTGCGACGAAGAGCAGCCGCCACTCCTCGCAACTGGAGGAAGCCTGCGTGTGGCAAGGAAGACCCAGCACAGCCAAAAATAAGCAAATACAATTAAAGAAATCAGTTCAGGGATGATGACTCTGCCATCAAACCAAGACCTCACTACCCTAATGGCCAAACCAGAAACTCGCTGCACGGACATTATCCAGCCTGGATTTCACACACCCACCGTGTCCTCTGCCAGCTGGGCCCTCAGACCTGGGTAAACTGAGGCAACGATGGACAAGGAGATGATGGTACCTCCGTTTCTAGTAATCAGCCTCTTGGCAAATTGGCAGCACACTTGACCCTGCTGCAGAGCGAAGCATGAACAGAGCTCTAAAAACATAGGGCTTGGAAAACGACACATTATCAAGGAAACCAGCAATGAATTTCTATCAGCGGTGACATTCACATGGAAGAGGCCTTCTGATGCATGCACACAGGTGTTAAGGTTCTGCCGTGTTCACCTGAGTGGGCAGGCCTACATTCTGGGCGGACCTTGTCAGCTCCACTGAAGTCTAAGGCCTTATTATTCAAGGTGTGATCTATGGACCAGCAGCCTAGCATCACCTAGGACCTCCTTGGAAAGCTGAATCAGAGTCTGCATTTTCACAAGATCTCCCTGGGATTCCCTGGCACGTTCAAATTCGAGATTTGTAGTTCTGGATTCCTGTTTGCACCTCAGGACCACATCAGAAGAGGACCCAGGACAAACCTCAGCCATCTGTCTTTTATCAAGGCCATTAGCTCTGCTGGTAGGTCTGAACGTCAGCTCTGAGGTCACGAGGCTGTGTGACCTTGGGCAGGCTTACTTAAACTCATTAAGCCTCAGTTTCCTCACTGTAAAATGGAGATGATTAACCATGGCAACTGCCTGAAAAGTCTATAGGCAAGGGAAACAAAATCAGGCTTGCAATGGGCTTAGCACAGTGCCCGGTGTACAGCAGATGCTTGAGAAACAAACATTAAATGCTACTAAACAGCCAGAGAAGGAACAGTGGGACACTATCCACAGAGGAGGGGGTGGCTCCTGTCCTTGCCTAATTACACCCTTCCCTCCCTCAGTCTGAAAACTGGAGAGTTTTTCTCATAAGACCGAGACATTGGCAAGCGAGGGATAGACTGTCTCTGCATGCATGCGTGCTAAGTCACTTTGGTTGTGTCCAACTCCTCTCGACCCCATGGACTGTAGCCCGCCAGGCTCCTCGGTCCACGCGATTCTCCAGGCAAGAACACTGGAGTGGGTTGCCATGCCCTCCTCCAGGGCATCTTCCCAACCCAGGGATCGAACCCTTGCCTCTTACATTTCCTGCATTGGCATGCCGGTTCTTTACCACTAGCGCCATCTGGAAATTGTCTCTATGGAGCATTAAAGGCATAATCTATGGGACGTCCCTGGTGCTCCAGTGGTTAACTCCACGCTTCAGTATAGGCAGCCTGGGTTCAATCCCCAGTCAGGGAACGAAAATCCCACGTGCTGCATGGCATGGCCAAAAGAGAAGAATTAAGAGAGAAGCTCTGGAGTTGGTTTAAATCCTCTGCTGCTTGCGTGGCACCGAGCCTCAGTCTCCTTATCTGTAAAGTGGGTGAGTAACTGCTGTTTTGAGGGCCATCGCGAGGGTCAGGCATGCTCTTGCAAAGAAGGCACTTGGAAAATGACAGAGTGCTTGCTGCCGTCATTATCATCGTCACCATCATTAGGGACAACCTGCTCTCAGCCAATCAGGAAGGGTAGGCCAGGTCAGGCTCTCGGTCTGTGGAGGCGGAAGAGGGGTTCGGCTGGAGGCGAGGCTGGGGCAGGGTGGTGGCGGCTGGGGGGGCGGCGCCTGAGGGCTCAGGAGGGGTGGGGGCGTGGGTCGGGGAGGGGCTGACTCACGTACACCTGCGGGCTGACTCTTGGGCCAGCTGCAGCCGGTAGACGGACAGGCGGTTGGCTCCCCCGCACACGCTGCCCCGCTCGCCCTTGCAGTCCATGTCACACTCCGCCTCGCTCACGTTCGCCGCCTGGATCTTGTGGCCACAGTAGCACTCGGCGCCGAACTCCAGCCCAGCATACAGGTAACCCCTGGGGGAGGCTGCTGTCAGGCCGGGGTGCCTGCCCCCATGGAGACCCCGGGGGAGGGCAGGGAGTCGTGGCCAGGGAGGAGGTCCCGGGGGATGAGTCGGCTCTGGGGACTCGGAGGTCCCGGGGGAGATGGGGATACAGATGCTGAAGGTGGGATGACAGAGACCCCCCAGGGGGTAGGAAAGAGGGGACCTCAGGGGACAGGAGACCCATCCACAGTGGGCAGTGGGTAGACAAGAGGCTTCAGGAGATGGGGAGACCCCAGGGAAAGGAGGAGACTGGGGTGGGGGGCTCTCCCAATTTTCCTGGAAGCGGGAGGGGGGAAAACAAGGAAGGCTGTGGGGGTCAGGGAGACCTAAGGAGATCTGGGGGACAGGGATGCTCCAGGGGACATCAAGATCAAGAATTAGGAGACCCTGAGAAGGTCGTGGAGGCTGAGGAGTCTGAAAGTCTTGCAGGTGCAATGGGCAAGAAGCCAAGAAGGATTACAGGGAGGTCCTGGGTGGGGGCAGGCAGGGAGACTCAAGGAGGGGACGAGACCCCAGGGAGACCACTGGCTTCCCTCTCTGTCTGAGGCCTCACACTCCCTCTACACTTCGCCACACAGACACACCATGTCACATTTACACCCACCCACATACACCTTCAGCACCCTTGACACACACCACACCCTTCCGATCCTGTGGTCTCTCTGTCCTCCCTGCCCTCTGATCTTTCCTTCCTCAGCCAGGAGCCAATCACAGGTGCAGAGTCTAGCCCCTTTGTTCTGGGAAACACCACCCAGGGATGATACCTCTGGGTCCCCTGAGAGAAGTCGGCCCCAGGAGAGGGGGCAGGGGACTCTCGCATCTCTCTGGAAAACCAAGGTCACATATCCAGCCAAGTAAAAAAACTTTCCTTAAAATAAAAAAGAAATCCAGGCACTGCAACATTTTCCATTTTTCTTTTTTCACAGCTATGGAATCATTTCCTAAAAAGGACTCTTGGTAAGGATCTGTCTGTAAACAGATGAAAAGGGAATTGCTTGTTCTGGCTCCAGGGGTGGGTATGAAGTGGTGGAGGGGAGGGGAGTAGGACAACCCCTGCTCAGCCCTCTTGCTCACTGCATTCTCTGAGGCATGCTCCAGAACTGAGAAAGGTTCCTGGGGGCAGGGGGTAGCCTGCAAATTACTGGTCCTGAAAGACTGGACTTGCGGGAGGTGTCAGCTCATGCCTTCTGGGGTCTAGCTGGAGACACAGACCCACCCAGACTCATGTCTCCGAACATCCCAACAACTCAGGGTGGTATGCAACCACAGGGTTACCTGGGCAGAGGCAATTGTTGTTCAGTTGCTCAGCTGTGTCTGACTCTTTGCAACCCCATGGACTGCAGCATTCCAGGCTTCCCTGTCCTTCACTCTCTCTTGGAGTTTGCTCAAACTCATGTCCATTGAGTCAGCTCTTCCCATCAGGTGGCCAAACTATTGGAGCTTCAGCTTCAGCATTAGTCCTCCTAATGAATACTCAGGGTTGATTTCCTTTAGGACTGACTGGTTTGATCTCCTTGCAGACGCAGTTCAGTTCAGTTCAGTCGCTCAGTCATGTCTGACTCTTTGCGATCCCATGGACTGCAACACGCCAGGCTTCCCTGTCCTTCACCAACTCCTGGAGCTTGCTCAAATTCATGTCCATCAAATCAGTGATGCCATCCAACCATCTCATCCTCTGTCATCCCCTTCTCCTCCTGCCTTCAATCTTTCCCAGCATCAGGGTCTTTTCCAATGAGTCAGTTCTTCCCATCAGGTGGCCAAAGTATTGGAGTTTCAGCTTCAACATCAGTTCTTCCAATGAATATTCAGGACTGATTTCCTTTAGGATGGACTGGTTGGATCTCCTTGCTGTCCCAGGGACTCTCAAGAGCCTTCTCCAACACCACAGTTCAAAAGCATCAATTCTTCAGCGCTCAGCTTTCCATAGTCCAACTCTCACATCCATACATGACTACTGGTAAAACCATAGCTTTGACTAGACGGACCTTTGTTGGCAAAGTAATGTCTCTGCTTTTTAATATGCTGTCTAGGTTGGTCGTAGCTGTTCTTCCAAGAAGCAAGCGTCTTAATTTCATGGCTGCAGTCACCATCTGCAGTGATTTTGGAGCCCCTAAAACAAATTGCAGACGCAGTAGGAGCATCTTAAACTATCTGGGCATCTTGGGGCTGGGTCAGCCTCCTCCTCCTTCCACCTCTCTGTCTCTCCGAAGCCTTGGTTCTCAGGTGTCCCTGGGGCCGTCACATATAACTGGACCCACTGGTGGAAGGACCACTACTGGGCAGCAGGAGCTTTTAAAGTTCCCCAGCTGGGTGTGAAAGTCAGAGCAGCGGGCTCCAACCATGGTCCCGGGACCTGCAGCATCCAGTATCATCTGGGAACTTGTTAACAATGCGAATTCTTGGACTCCACCTCAAACCCAACAAATTGAAAATTGGGAGTGGGATGGGGCCCAGCAGTTTGTTTTGAAAGATCCCAGGTGAGCTTCCCTGATAGCTCAGTTGGTAAAGAATCTGTCTGCAGTGCAGGAGACCCCGGTTTAATTCAAGGGTCGGGAAGATCTTCTGGAGAAGGGATAGGCTACCCATTCCAGTATTCTTGGGCTTCCCTTGTGGCTCAGCTGGTGAAGAACCTGCCTGGAATGCCAGAGACCGGGGTTCAATCCCTGGGTTTGGAAGATCCCCTGGACCAGGGAAAGGCTACCCACTCCAGTATTCTGGCCTGGAGAATCCCATGGATTATATAGTCCATGCAGTTGCAAAAGTCAGACACGACAGCGACTTTCACATCCCAGTTGATGCTGACATGCGTGTCGTGGAGCTCACATCTTAGAGGCAGAGACAAGCACGTAACTAGAAAAGGACTGCACAGTGAGATGAGGGCGAGATGGAATAAATCGCAGATGGTGGAAATGCAGGAGGCGCCCAACATGCCTGGGGTGTCAGGAGAGACTTCTCAGGAGGTGGCAGCCAAGATTGAGCTTCAGAACATGAGTCAGTTCAACTTGCGTAGTTCAGTTTGGTTCTGCACAAGCTTGTTGGCAGCCCACACGTGCTTCCAGATAGAGCCAGAGGTGAGTCAGCCAAGGCCCTGCCCCCAAGGGGCTCCCCAGCTAGTTGCAGGGACAGAAGCACAAGCAGGGTTGGGCCGCAGAACAGCAAGAGCTTACACTTACTGTCTGCCAGGCGCTGTTCTCAAACATGTGCTTGGCAAATACTAACTCTTCAGCCCCCACAAGACCTCTCTGATGGCATGGCCCCTGCCATTTACCTCTGTCTCCCCACAGTCCAATAAACAGATTAATCAATCAATATCCTAGAGAGCTGGGAGTCTCTCCTAAGCTGGAGGTGGTCCTGAGTTCAGGATTTTGATGGTGGACTGTTCTGGAAGCTAATTATCAAGCGGACAGTGTTTCCTAATCAGGGAGAGAGGGAAGGGTCCCTTGGCCACCCACTTGCCCACTTCCACTCCAGCCGTGCAGCCGAGCTCTTCCAGAGCTTGTGACCTCCAGAGGCATCAGGCTCGAGTCAGCATGTGAGAGGCCTCCTGCAAACCGCCAGGGGTCCGGGACCCAGGGCATGGGGGAGGGGCAGGTCTGCTCACTGCTCAGCGCCTCCCAGACAGCAGGGCTGGTTCCCAGGCCGTCCTCTGGGGTCTGCCTACTCTCGAAACGTCAGCTCCCTCCCCGTAGGGCCTGTTCTCATCGAGAACATCGTTTTCTCCTTAGACTGGAAAACATTGCCTGGACAGGTGAGTGTTTCGCCCTGGGACAGGAACGAATAGTCTCTTGGCTGGGGAACCACGAAATATCCCTGATTGCAGGCTCCCACCTCAGCTTTCCCACAGGCATCTCACAAGCCTCATGCCCACAGACTCACACTTGCCTGCACAGAAACACTCACTTGTGCTTTTCCCACAATTCTGGACCCTTGCCAACATGACCACAGAGACTCCGGCACTCACAGCCACTATTATTTAAAGGCAATTTGATGTTGGCCTTAACCTCACAAACATATCGCCCTGAAGGGTGTACACTGTAAACTCACACCTCGGCATAGCCTCACACAGCTGCACAATCACAGATTCCTACAGACCAGCTCCCTACTCTTGATCTCCAGCGTCCATGAGACAGGCTCCTCTGTCTATGGGATTTTTCAGGCAAGAGAATGTACACAAGCCTGGCCCCCCACCCCCACACCCTTGCATCACCCTTCTCTTCAAGTCACATGTCCATCCTTCATCATGCCCTCCCACAGAAAAAAGAAAGACCACCACAGGTAGGAAGCTGCGAAGGAAGGGGTCTGAATGCAGGGAGCTTGGGACACTGGGGCCCTACCGTTCTGCACAGTTGTCCTGGCAACGGAAGACAGTCATCTTTTTGTAGTCGAAAAAGGACACGCCTCGAAGGGCCCGGCTCTGGGTGTCATCCAGGTAGCAGCCGAGGTACTTAGCTTTGGGAAGATGAGAAAAGTCAGATCTGGGGTGGTGGGGGAAGGGGACAAAGCTGAAAGGGTTTCAGAAGTGACGAGTATGCCTCTGGCTATGTGGCTTTGTGGACCTCTTGGTACCAGTTCCTTCCTCTGAGCAGTAAAGTGGAAACAAGAGAGCCTGAAACTCATGTGCATTGGCAGAGCTTGGGCTACAGGGGCAGCGGAGTCCCGTGGGTAAGGCTGCGGGCCCCTGGAGGCCAACAGAGGGGAGGAAGGGACCTTCCATAGCCAGGGTTAAGGTCACACCCCTGGGCTCTACTGATGGCAACTGGGTGCCCAGCAACCCGAGCCAGCCTCATTCCCTAAGCACCAAGCACACGAGACTCTTATTAAGACAGCTTTGAAGAGCTTGATCCGTTGACAGCCTGCTGTCACTTCAACAAGATGACTTAAGGTTTTTTTTTTCTTGGAAGGAACACTGGACTTGGACATCTCAAGATCCAAGTCACCACCTCACTTTGGTGACATTCCAGTGCATTTGGGCCACTTAATCTCTCTCAGGCCCAGTTTCCTTCACTGTGGGGATGAAAATATTGGCCCAGTGAGGTTAAAATGGACTTATCTGTATAAACATTTCCTCCACAGGGTCTTGCATATAATAGGCACAAAGTTAAGGTGAGTGGGATAAGAAACCAGCCATTCACGGCGCTGTTTAAAGTTCCTCACAGTTTTCCCACCTTGTGAGCCAAGGTAAATGCTTTCATTCAGAAGGAATTTTGTTTTTTTTAAAGATTCTGTTTGATGTGGATCATTTTCAAAGTCTTTATTGAGATCGTTACAATATGGCTTCTGTTTTCTGTTTTGGGTTTCTGTCTGTGAGGCACGTGGGATCCTAGCTTCTCAACCAGGGATTGAATTCACGCCTGCTGCACTGGAAGGTGAAGTCTTAACTGCTGGACCACCGTGGGAGCCCCCCAAATGACAATTTTAAATTATGTTAAACCACCATCCAGTGATACACCATTCACTAGGTTTTCTTAGATTAGTACGTGTGTTCCTATACTTCATGGTAAATAGTACATGAAGATGGTACTTTACAGGTTATCAAGTCTTTTCCCGAGGGTTCTTACAATCATTATTAATTTGGACATGCCCTTTGCTAAGTGCTTTACACATACTGTCTCAGTGGATCCTTAGAATGAGCCTGTGAGGGAATTATTAATATTCCCCATCAATGTAGAAGAGGAAACTGAGGCCGCGAGAGGCTAAGTGAGCCGTCCAAGGAAACACAGCTTATGCCCGTGGGCCTGGGTTTGGACCCAAGCAAGCTGGCCGCAGAGCCCACGTCCTGAACTACTGCACTCCTTGTTTCTCTTTGCTTTTCCTTTTTTTACAGGTTTTTTTCCCCTGCTGTGGACCATTTTAAAGTCTTTATTGAATATGTGACAATATTGTTTCTGTTTTATGTTTTGGTTTCTCACTGGGAGGCATGTGAGATCTGAGAGCTCCTGTCCCCGACTGGGGATCAAACCTGCGTCCCCTGCACTGGAAGGTGAAGTCTTAACCACTGGACCACCAGGAAAGTCCCTCTTGTTTCTCTTTGAATCCGGGGACCTTTGCAATGACCCAGGTGCAGTGGTTCTTGGCATGCTTAAACTCTGTTCTTAGATGATTGAACAGAGGCCCAGAAAGGTGAAGTGAGCTGTCCCAGACCTGAAACTAACTGATGGTAGAATAAAGATTTAAATTTAGGTCTATTAGGCCCCAAACCAGTGCTCTTGCATTTGGGAGTCACTGGAGGTGAGCCTGAGGACCCTGCCAGCCCTTGGAATTAAACGGCCCTCCTGGAGAACGATGGAGGAAGATGCTACATGCCGCCCGATCTTGTTCAGGCCTAGGCGGCTGCTTCAACTGTGGGCTCCTCGCCTCTCCCCCGCCCCCACGTGTGGTGGAGAGCAGGGTCTAGCAGAGGATACAGGCTTGTTAAGGAGCAATTGTGTCCCCTCAACGCCGCCCTGGGAAGTGCAGAATTTGTCAGCCTCGCTGGAGATTCTCGACCCTGATCACCTTGAATTTCTTCCATAAGACAGAGGTGATTTGGTCGACTAAGAACAGTCCATCTTTCAAAGAAACATTGCCTCCCAGGAGCAGGGACGTCAGATGGTGACAGCTCTGGAAAAGCCGACATCTCGTCACTGTGCTTGTTCAACAATGGATGACTCTCCTGTGTCACAGAGGGAGACATGGCCCGGGGAGGTGGGTGTGTGTGTGCGTGCGTGTGTGTGTGTGTGACGTTTACATCTGGGCTGGGAGAGAGAACTTCCATGGGCCGTGGTTGGCAAGTAAGCTTAGTTCAGTAGTTCACTAGAGGACAGGGTGTCCAAGGATGGGCGTTTGTGTGTGTGTGTGACGTTTACTTCTGGGCTGGGAGAGAGAACTTCCATGGGCCGTGGTTGGCAAGTAACCTTAGTTCAGTGGTTCACTAGAGGACAGGGTGTCCAAGGATGGCAGGAGGAGGAAATAAAAGAGGAGGAAGGAGAGGGAGGGAAAGGGAATGTGAGGGGGCCGTTGTTTATTTTGGCAGGATGAGGTCATTGTCATCAGATCAAAAGCTGTGTGTGTGTGAGAGGGAGAATATGCATTGAGTACCTACTGTGTGCTGGCTACTATGTGCCATGCCTCATTTAAAAAGATGCAGTCCTCACACCCTTCTCATTGACCCATCTTCTAGATGCAGAGCCTGATCCTAATGACCGCTCTCTCTCTCTGTCTTGGGGAGAAACCTTTGTATTTGGCATGCGGTGTATGCTTTCCGACTGGTCCCCACTCGTGTTCCTCCGTCTTACTTGTTTCTAAGTAGAATTCGAAACTATGCAATCTGCCTGTGTGCCTACCGCTCGGAAGCATCTCGCTTAAAATTTAAGCCCAGATCTGTCCTCCAGCCATTGTCCATTTGAGGAGGCTTCGCTTCCATTTGACCCACAGGCCTTAGGGTCATAAGGGACCACACTGAGTCCAGAGGGAGATGAGTGCTCACAACCCAGAAATGCTGGGCTTGGATGTACTACGACCATGGGTGGTCTCGCCAGAGGGTGAGGGTAGGTGCATGTGACTATAGGTGGGATTGTGGATTGTGTTAGATGAGAGTCTTATAATCAAATTAATAGGAGTGTGTGCGTATGTATGTACATGCCCACTGTAGGGTGAATGGGTGGACTGTCACGGTACTCTTTGTGCTTTCAAAGCACCCTATCCTCATGTTTTTCTGTTGCACGCACATGTGCATGCTCAGTCACGTCCCACTCTTTGCAACCCCCATGGACTGTAGCCCGCCTGCCAGGCTCCTCTCTCCATGGGATTTTTCCAGGCAAGACTACTGGAGTGGGTTGCCATCGCCTTGTCCAGGGGACCTTCCTGAGCCAGAGGTGGAACCTGTGCCTCCTTCATTGGATTTGTACCACCAGTGCCACCTGGGAAGCCCTTACCTGCTCTGATCTTGGGGAGACACTGACCTTGGAAGAGCCAATCATATTGTACCTGCCACCAGCCAGGGATTGATGGCTCCAGGGAAGGACACATGACCTACTCTTTGGATTCTTATAGATTAAAGCTGGGAGAAAGAAGTCTGTCTCCCTTGAGTTGGGACACTGGTATTTTCTAAGCCCAGAACTACCAACAGCCAAGATTCCTGGCACAGAGTCAGTCTGTGCAGGAGAATCAAGCTAAGTCAGAAGGAAGCAGAGATGAGTGTTAGGAAGAGAATGGCACGATTCATTTATTTGACAGCCTAGCCCCTTCAGTAGTTTGGTGACAAGACACACTACTTTTTCTTCTTTGGCTGAAGCTGATTCGAGATGGGTTTTTTGTCACCTGCCATCAAAGGAGCACTGACTAATATGCTGACTGCCCAGCTAAGTTGCTTGAGTCCACCCAGCTGGGAGAGTCCAGACCATGTCCCTATTTAGGCTGCCCTTTCTCGTGTACCACACTTAGTCTCGGCTTGGGAGAAAAGCTTCTCCATCCCGCCAGAGAGACCTTCCTGGAGGGATGATGGGAGACGGAGGGTCTTTTGGAAAAGGAGTTAATACTTGACCACAGGTCCATCTGCCCCAAAGCCTGGGCTTTTAATGCTGTGCCACCCCTCCCCTAACCCTCGCACCAGGCCAGGCATCAGGCTGAGATGACCCACACAACAGCCGCTCAAAGACTTGTTGTGGGAACAGATGAAGCTCCTCTTCTTCCTCTGTCCACAAGAGGGAAAAAGAGACTCACGGTCCCCTTCACTGATGCTCTGGAGAAGCGTGGCATGCTAGACACTGTGACCTGATGGATGGGCTGAGCTCTGTGGGTCAGGAAACGGATACTGAATCTGTTTCCTCCTTGCCTTGTGCAAGGAAGGGCTGGTGACTCTTTCCCTCCTGACCCTTCAGTGCAGGCTGTGGTCAGCACAACCGGCGCCCCTGTCACTGGAGCTCTATCACCCAGTTAGAGATAAGCTCGTGGTGGGCTGGGGGGGTGGGTGGGAGGGGGTGGGCTTCCATCCAACCCACTTCTGATTTTCCTCAAGTTCTGCTGTAGTGGCAGAATTTCCCGGAGATGAGGGGGAGGTTGGGTATGTAAAACAGGGACAAAATTCACAGGCCACTCGAGGGTGAATTAATGGCTGAGTTCATATAATCTATCAGCTCATCGGAGCAGCCATCCGAATATCGCTGAAACGGCAAAGTCCCGTCCCAGCCTGGCTATTTATCTCAAGCGCAGAAACCAGCGAGGAGTGAGCCCAGGAGAGCACAAGCATCTGGGAAAGAGCTTTCCTGACTATTTTCTCCCCTTTCCTGTCCTTTTTTTCCCTCTTTTGCTTCAATTAATCTTCCTTTTCAAGCAATGTTGCTCTCTTCAATAAAGGTAATTTGTTAAGAGGATAGCTAAACATGTGCTAATTTGTATTCCTCTTATTTATTGTTTGTGAGCAGATTTGCAGACAGGAGGTATTACAGTGCCCTCAAGGACCAGTTTCGGAGTCTGCCAGATCTGGGTTCTAATCCTGCCACTGCAAGGAGGCTGGCAGTCGTACTCAAGGTCCTGCTTAAAAAGTGGAAATAAAACATAAGCGTGTAGGAGTTCCCTGGTGGTCCAGGGGTTAAGAATTCTCCTTGCAGTGCAGGGGATGCAAGTTCAATCTCTGGTTGGGGAAATAAGATCCCACGTGCCTCGGAGCGACCAAGTTCCTGCTTGCTGCGACCACTGAGCCCACGCCACAGCTAGAGAGTCAGTGCGCCAAGACCAAAGATGCCACATGATGTAGTGAAGATCCCATGGACACAGCCAAATAAATGAAATAAAAATTGAAAAAAAAAACCAAAAACCAGCATAAGGGTATTTTGGGTTGAACTGTGCCCCTCATAAAAAAAGATCAGTTGAAGTTCTAAGCCCAGTACCTCAGAATGTGACCTTCTTTGGAAATAGGGTCACTTCTTATGTAATTAATTGTGAGGCGATACTGGAGTAGGTGGGTCCCCATCCAACATGACTGGTGTCCCCTCTGAAGTCCCAGAGCCACAAGGAGACTACATGAAGACAGAGGCAACGACTGGTGCTTTACAGCTGCGAGGAAGGCCACGGGTTCCTGCTGATGCCAGGAACTGGGGGAAAGGTGTGCAAGAGACTCCCTCCTAGGGGCTTTGAGAGCCCGTCTTGATGTTGGACTTTTAGTCTCCTGAACTGCAAGGTAATATATCTCTGTTGTTTCAAGCCACCTGTTCAAGTGCCAGTTCATAGTACTTTGCTATAGCAGCCCTTGAACACAAATATGGAGTATTTTTAAAAATATATATATTCATTTGGCTGCTCTGAAGACTAGAGATCTCTTCAAGAGAATTAGAGATACCAAGGGAACATTTCATGCAAAGATGGGCTCGATAAAGGACAGAAATGGTATGGACCTAACAGAAGCAGAAGTATTAAGAAGAGGTGGCAAGAATACACAGAAGAACTGTACAAAAAAGAGCTTCACGACCCAGATAATCATGATGATGTGATCACTAATCTAGAGCCAGACATCTTGGAATGTGAAGTCAAGTGGGTCTTAAGAAGCATCACTATGAACAAAGCTAGTGGAGGTGATGGAATTCCAGTTGAGCTCTTTCAAATCCTGGAAGATGATGCTGTGAAAGTGCTGCACTCAATATGCCAGCAGATTTGGAAAACTCAGCAGTGGCCATAAGACTGGAAAAGGTCAGTTTTCATTCCAATCCCAAAGAAAGGCAATGCCAAAGAATGCTCAAACTACCGCACAATTGCACTCATCTCACATGCTAGTAAAGTAATGCTCAAAATTCTCCAAGCCAGGCTTCAGCAATACATGAACCGTGAACTCCCTGACATTCAAGCTGGTTTTAGAAAAGGCAGAGGAACCAGAGATCAAATTGCCAACATCCGCCGGATCATGGATAAAGCAAGAGAGTTCCAGAAAAACATCTATTTCTGCTTTATTGACTATGCCAAAGCCTTTGACTGTGTGGATCACAATAAACTGTGGAAAATTCTGAAAGAGATGGGAATACCAGACCACCTGACCTGCCCCTTGAGAAATCTGTATGCAGGTCAGGAAGCAACAGTTAGAACTGGACATGGAACAACAGACTGGTTCCAAATAGGAAAAGGAGTACATCAAGGCTGTATATTGTCACCCTGCTTATTTAACTTCTATGCAGAGTACATCATGAGAAACGCTGGACTGGAAGAAACACAAGCTGGAATCAAGATTGCCAGGGGAAATATCAATAACCTCAGATATGCAGATGACACCACCCTTATGGCAGAAAGTGAAGAGGAGCTAAAAGCCTCTTGATGAAAGTGAAAGAGGAGAGCGAAAAAGTTGGCTTAAAGCTCATCATTCAGAAAACAAAGATCATGGCATCCAGTCCCATCACTTCATGGGAAATAGATGGGGAAACAGTGGAAACAGTGTCAGACTTTATTTTTTTGGGCTCCAGAATCACTGCAGATGGTGACTGCAGCCATGAAATTAAAAGACACTTACCCTTTGGAAGAAAATTTATGACCAACCTAGATAGCATATTCAAAAGCAGAGACATTACTTTGCCGACTAAAGTCCATCTAGTCAAGGCTATGGTTTTTCCTGTGGACATGTATGGATGTGAGAGTTGGACTGTGAAGAAGGCTGAGCGCCGAAGAATTGATGCTTTTGAACTGTGGTGTTGGAGAAGACTCTTGAGAGTTCCTTGGACGGCAAGGAGATCCAACCAGTCCATTCTGAAGGAGATCAGCCCTGGGATTTCTTTGGAAGGAATGATGCTAAAGCTGAAGCTCCAGTACTTTGACCACCTCATGTGAAGAGTTGACTCATCGGAAAAGACTCTGATGCTGGGAGGGACTGGGGGCAGGAGGAGAAGGGGACGACCGAGGATGAGATGGCTGGATGGCATCACGGACTCGATGGACGTGAGTCTGAGTGAACTCCGGGAGATGGTGATGGACAGGGAGGCCTGGCGTGCTGCGATTCATGGGGTCGCAAAGAGTCGGACACGACTGAGTGACTGAACTGAACTCTGGGTCTTTAGTTGCAGCACACAAGGCATTTTTTTTTTTTTTTGGAAAGAAGTCTATTTGTTTATTTTTGGCTGTGCTTGGTCTTCGCTGTTGGGCGGGCTTTCTTTCCCGTGCGGTGCTTGGGCTTCGCCGCGTGCTGGCTTCGCTTGCTGTGACGCACGGTCTCCAGGGTGCTTGGGCTTCAGAGGTTGTGGCACGTGGGCTCAGTAGCTGTGGCTTCCAGGGTCTAGGGTGCAGGCTCAGTAGCTGTGGCACTTGGGCTTAGTTAATCCATGGCGTGTGGGGTCTTCCCGGATCAGGGATTGACCCCGTGTCTCCTGCATTGGCAGGCAGATTCTTTACCACTGAGCCACCAGCCTCAACCATCCTTAAGTTGAGGCAGGTTAGCTCTTAGTTGCAGCGGGATCTAGTTCTCCCCCCCAGGGATCGGACCTGGCCCCCCTGCATTGGGAACATGGAGTTTTTAGCCACTGGACCACCAGCAAAGTCCCTACAGGGGTATTTTAAAAATTGACTGTAAGAAAAGATAATTGACTAGAAGATTGATCTCTTTGTGGAAAAGAGAAACAGTTACTTTCCTGCTGGGGATTCTTCACTATCTTGGAAAGTTGTTCTTCGGGAGGATCACTCCAGTGCTATCTGGGCTTCCTTGTGCAGGAAATTCCATTCCTGGAATTCCTGCTCATATCTAGGTTCCCTTGGGGTAGAAGGGATGCATCTTTCACTTTGGTCAGGGCCCAAGGATCCTACAGGCTCAGCTCAACTATCTCCTCCCCGCAGGAAGGCACGATACAGCCCCATGACCCAACCGGATCCCTCCCTTGGGATCCCAGAGTTCCCTGGTTTACCCCACCTTAACACTTTTTGAAACAATTTTCCAAGTACTGGGCATTATTTTTTCAGATTATGAAGAATTTAGGCTTACTGTGAAAGAATTTTTAACAAAATGAAAAAGTGCTATCGTGGGCGAAGCATGACATGATGCTACATATATACAGTGTTTCAGTGTTTAGAAATCACCGACTCAACTCTGTGAGATGGCGAAGGACAGGGAAGCCTCGACTACTGCAGCCCATAAGATTGCAAAGAGTCAGACACGACTTCGTGACTGAGCAACAATTCGTTAGAAATAAACCCATAAGGGAGGAAACAGGACCGTAAAGGTGATACCTCAACAGTGTTGATCATGACTGTTGTTGGACGGTGGGCCTCTGGGCTATTTCAACTTTTATCTCTTTTTGCTATGTATTCTAATTTTTCTATGATAAGCATGTGTGACTTTGATAATCAAGAAAAAAGTTATGTTTTAAAATATAATTCATCTGTTTACTTGTCTTCCTTTCCTCTGGAGGGTATGACTATTCCTCAGGCCGAAAAAACAAAACAAAACAAAACTGTGCTTGAATCATTCTTGTGTCTCCACTTCCCAGCACAGGGCAGGGCAAACAGACATGCAAGAAATACAGAGTGAATGAATGAATGGAGTTGGGATTCTATTAAGAGTCGGACATGACTGAGTGACTGAATAATGAACGACATAGCTCAGTGGTTAAGAATAAGAGCTTTGGGGGCTTCCCTGGTGGCTCTGGATCTTTTTAAAGCAACAGTTAGAACTGGACATGGAATAAAAGATTGGTTGCAAATCGGGAAAGAAGTATGTCAAGGCTGTACATTGTCACTGTGTTTATTTAACTTAAATGCAGAGTACATCATGCAAAATGCCAGGCTAGATAAAGCACAAGCTGGAATCAAGATTGCCAGGGGAAATATCAATAACCTCAGATATGCAGATGATAACACGGTTATAGCAGAAAGCAAAGAATAACTAAAGAGCCTCTTGATGAAAGTGAAAGAGGAGAGTGAAAACTTGGCTTAAAGCTCAACATTCAGAAAATGAAGATCATGGCATCTGGTCCCATCACTTCATGGGAAATAGATGGGGAAACAATGGAAACAGTGACAGACTTTATTTTGGGGGGCTCCAAAATCACTGCAGGTGGTGACTGAAGCCATGAATTTAAAAGACATTTGCTCCTTGGAAGAAAAGCTATGACCAACCTAGATAGCATATTCAAAAGCAGAGACATTACTTTGCCGACTAAGGTCCGTCTAGTCAAGGCTATGGTTTTCCCAGCGGTCATGTATGGATGTGAGAGTTGGACTGTGGAAAGCTGAGAACCGAAGAATTGATGCTTTTGAACTGTGGTGTTGGAGAAGACCCTTGAGAGTCCCTTGGACTACAAGGAGATCCAACCTGTCCATCCTAAAGGAAATCAGTCCTGAATATTCATTGGGAGAACTGATGCTGAAGCTGAAACTCCAATACTTTGGCCATCTGATGTGAAGAGCTGACTCATTTGAAAAGCTCTGATGCTGGGAAAGATTGAAGGCAGGAGGAGAAGGGGATGACAGAGGATGAGATGGTTGGATGGCATCACCGACTCTATGGACATGAGTTTGAGTAAACTCCGGGAGTTGGTGATAGACAGGGAGGCCTGGTGTGCTGCAGTCCATGGGGTCACAAACAGTTGAACACGACTGAGCGACTGAACTGAACTGAACTGAACTGAACTCGTGGCTCAGTGGTAAAGAATCCACCTGCCAATGCAGGAGACATGGTTTGATTCCTGATCTGGGAAGACCGCACATGCCTCAGAGCAGCTAAGTGTGCTCACCACAAAGCCTGCACCGTTGAAGCCTGCTCGTCCCAGAGCCCGTGCTTTGCAACAAGAAGCCCGGGCACCCTTGCTAGAGAGTCGCTCCCGCTAGCTGCAACTAGAGCAAAGGGCATGCAGCAGCAAAGACCCAGCACAACCAAAAACAAATAAATAAAATTATTATTTTTTTTTAAAAGAAGAAGAGCTTTGGATGTAAAAAGAGTTGGGTAGGAGTCTCCTCTGCTGCTTGGCAACTGTGCATCATGGGACAAGTCCTTTAACCTCTCTGAGCCTCCGTTTCTTCACCTATGAAAAAGAGTTTAATACTTCCTACAGACATAAGGCTGAGCATGAGCACACAGTCTGACCCAGAGCTGACCCTCCATAACCTGCAGAGATTGCATCTTTTGCTGGAGGAGGTGGGAAGTGGGAGCCCTGCGGTCACTTCCAAAAATGCTGACTAAATCTCTTGTGTCCTTCTTCAAGCCCAGCCCAACACCCTCTGTAATCTGGGGTGGGGGAAACAGAAACAGCACAGACTTTGAAATCAAGCTGGAGTCGGTTCCTGGCTGTGCTCCCGACAACGGGGTCACCTAAGGCAAGTCACATCGCCTCTGTTCTCTCCTACAGGATTACAATATTATTAATAATAGCCAGCATGCACTAAGTGCTTACTGGGTTCCAGGGTCTGTGCTGAACACTCTCTGTGCACTGAGAACTGAGACGACATAGTGCTTAGGGTTCAAGTGTAAGATCCAAACCTCCCAGGTTCAAATATTGATTTAACCTCTCCTCCTGCTGGTTAACCTCGGGCAGGTTACCTAACCTCTCTGTGCTTCTGTTTCCTCCCTGGAAGGGGGAGTTAATGACAGTGTCTACTTAACTGGGCTGCCAAGAAGACTATGGGATGTACCAGCTGCAAAGTGTTTAGAACAGTGCCTGGCCTTTAGAGAGCATGCCATCGATTTATCTTCTATAATCATCACAACAGACATCTGATGTTCAGTATCTTTTACCTCCCAAAGGAAACTGAGGTGACCTGCCCAGAGCTTCACAAGCCACCGCAGAACTGGGATTTGAACCCTCATGTGGCTGCTCAGAGCGCAGGATCTTGAAAGCCTAGCAAGGTGACTGGCATGTTGCAGGTGCCAGCTCCACCCAGGAAGTCAGACTTCCTGACCAACCCCAGCCCAGCCTGGGAGCAGCTCCACCCTCCCTTCCTGTCCCATGATGGGCTCCGAGTCCTTTACAGCTTGAGTCTTGCATCGTTGCATCAAGCAGAGCCCTTGCCAACTTTAGATAAAAACCAAATGTGTTTAGCATCAAGTCAAGGAAGCGTCTCATTTTTATTAGCATTAATCTAATATGTTGTCATTCCTTGCCGAACTCTGAATAAGTTAATCAAGGACAGTCTGAATTTGTGTTTTCTTAATAAGACTGCCTGATTTCAAAGCTGCCTGCTGAGAGCTCTGCGCTCCAGGCTTCTTTATTTTCTCTTCTGTCTCTCTTTATACTTTATAAAATATCTAAGATTTCCAGAAGCAAGGGGTGGGGTAGCATGGTACAGAAGAAGGCTCACAAGCTTTGGAATTAAATGAATCTTGCTTCAAACCTCAGTTCCTCTACTCAACACCTGGGTAACCTGGGGTAACTGACTTCTTCTGAGTTTTTATTTTTTGCATTTGTAAAATAGGATAATAATAGTCTTTAACTTGTTGAGTTGTTGTGATGATTACATAAGGCAATGACGGTCTAGCCTATAATAACCATTCAATATATATTTAGCCACTATTTCTACTACTATTAATATTAGTGGCAGCAACTGTTAAGTGACCTATTATTATAAATCAGGAGATCTGATAAGCATTTTAAATATATCATTTCATTCAAATAACATATGAAAAGCAAATAGAACAGTGGCTGGCATAAAGTAGGTGCTCAAGGAATGGTAATAATTGCTTGTAACGGTGGTGGTGGTATTTCATCCTCATAATAAATGGGGGTGGTGTTTCTGTTGTTGCTGGATGTATCAATCATGCCATTAGGGAATCATATTCTATTAGAGGACCTCAACAAACACAGGAAATTACCGTTCATGTAAGGGCCAGCCATGACAGGGAGCACAGAGAAGGAACATTTGATCAAGCCTGGAGGGGGGTCAGGACAATTTTCTGGAGGTGAACTAAGCTGAGACCGGGAGGAAGAGCAGAGCTGTGGCCAGGCAGCAGGCTGGTCATTCTTTCATCTGTCCATCCAACGACTCGTTTATACAGCCAGGAGGCACTGAGCACCAGCTTTGTTTCTGGTGCTGTCCAAGGTGCTGGTAGAACGAAGCAATCAGGACAGGTACTGTCTCTGCCTTCATGGAGCTGACAGTCTAGCAGCAGAGATAGACTATAAGGAAGCAAAGTGCTTCCCTGGGGATCCAGAGGTTAAGAATCCACCTTGCAATGCCGGGGACACTGGTTCGATCCCTGGTCCAGGAAGATCTCACATGCCGTGGGGCAACTCAGCCTGTGTAGCACAACTATTGAGTCTGCCTGCTGCAACTACTGAAGCCCGCATGCCCAGAGCCTGTGTTCCACAACAAGAGAAGCCACTGGAATGATTAGCCTGTGGAACTAGAGACGAGCCCCTGCTTTTCTCAACTAGAGAAAGCCCGTGCAGCAGCCAAGACCGAGAGCAGCCAAAAATAGAACAAGCAAAGAAAATTTCAGGAATTAAAAATCTAAGGAAGCAAATAAAAGCAAGATACTTTCAGATGGTGATACGTACTGTGACAAAAATAGAATTGGGGAATGTGGTCCTGACCAGGCACAAAATGGGGCTACTTTAGGGCATTCCAGGAAGACCTCTACGGGATGGCACGGTTTGACTGGAGACCTGATGGAAGGGAGGAAGGGGGCCATGCAAAGATATAGGGAAGGGCATCCCAGATGGAAGGGACTAACTATAAAGAGATCCTGAGGTAGGATCGGGATTGATGTGTTTAATGAGTAGCAAGGAGCAAAGTGGAGAGAGATGTGTGGTGAAGTGGGTGGGAAGTGTTACACATTAATGTTACAACATGTAATACCAAGTGTTACAACATGGTGGGTCATGCTGGGGGCTCTGGAATTTATCATAAGTTTGATGGGGCTTGCAAAGTAGCAGAAAGAGTTTGGAGTGGCTGGGATGAGATGAAGCTTGGTGATTGGAGAAGGCAGTGAGGGAATTTCTCCATCAGGGTAGCACCTCACACCTCAGCTCTGCCTACAAGATGGGGTCCCTTACCCAGGTGGATCCGCAAGACCTTCCTGATCACCCCTCAGACTCTACTCTGTGCAGGCATCATGCTAGGTGTTTCCATAATCATGTCTCATCAAACTCTCAGGAGAAGCCTGGCAGGAAGGAGGCCATTGTTCCCATTTTACAGATGACAAAACTGAGGCATGAAAAGGTCAAGCCACTTGCTTGGACTACGTGACTGGTTGGAGTGGAGCTGGACTATGAATCCAAGTCCCCTAAGCCATTCTGCTGCCTCTCACCTTCTCCTTCACTGCCCTGTGAAGTTTTTAAGGAAGTGGAATTCTAGGAAATTCCTGAGGGTAAGATGATGGGGTCTTCTTGATGGCTCCTGAGCCAGACGCAGGTTGGGACTGAAGCAGGGAAACATGCTCCCCAGGACAAGTCCCGTCCAATAGCCCTGCTTCCTTCCACGGGGGCAGAAGGGGTTTTTCCACAAGTTGAATCACAGCGGAAGTGTGACGTGTGGCAGGGAACACAAGGGTTGGGGAGGGTTTCCTTCTGTCCTGATTGGTGGTATATCCTCCCAAACCATCTGGCTGAGATTCTGGAAATGTCCATTCGTGTTAATCTCATGAATTGCAGGAGTTGTGGGGTCCTCCCCAGAACGCTGCTCCGATGAGGGGACATCGGTTGACCCTGGGAAGTAGTCATAGAGCCAGCATCCAGGCCAGATGTGTCTGCTTTGAACTTGTCACTGACCAGCTATGTGGCCTTGGGGAAAGTTTGCACTTCTCCAAGCCTGTTTCCATGTGTGTTAACTGGGCATAGGATCACATTCCTTAAGACCATGGAGTGTAGTGAAAATCAAGTGAGGTCAGGTACTTAGGAAGAAAAGCCCAATTTGAATGTGACAGGCTAAGAAAATGCAATGAAACGAAGTCCTCTAAGCGCCCTCACCAAGCGATCCAGCTAAGCGGACGGAGAGGCACACTGCAGGGAACAGAAGCTCTGCCACTAGCTAGCTGTGTGACCTTAGCCTCCCGGGGCCTCAGTTTCCTCATCTTTAAAATGGTAATAATAGCTCCTATCACATGGAGTTGTGGCTGTAATTTGATGCCTGTCAAGTGCTTGGAAAAGTACCTGGCCCTTAGTAAGTGCTCAACAGATGCTCAGGGTTTTGATTTTCAGGTGCATGTAACAAGGGCTATAAAGGCATGGGAGGGTCAGATGTTGACCTCTGACAGATTCAGGGTTCAGCTCTAAGCATGGATGTTTATAAGCTGTGTGACCCTGGGCAAGCTACCTAATGTCTCTGAGCTTCAGTTTTCTCCTCTGCGAAACCTCCTGCATATATGATGGCTGGTTCCTAGGCAACACTGAACGCTGGCAGCTGTTACCATAATATCATGAGTATCATCATCCCCCTCCCTTGTCCGCGGCCACCTTCCAGCCCAGAGGCTCACCCCTCTTACCTCGCTCCTCCTCCTTCTCCCGGACGACCCTCCCCTTGAGGGCCCGGCTCCAGGCTCCCCCGTAGTCCCCTAGCTTGGCTCTCTCATTCCCGTCCTTGCCCTTGAGCCAGGGTCCGTACCTGCGGGCGATGCTTGAGACTTCACCTGTGTCCCGGAAACCTCTGCCCAGATTTAAGTCACCCAGGAAGGTCAGCTCAGCGCCCTCCACTGGGACCCCCACAGCGGGGTTGGCCTGGTTCTGGGAGACGGCAGGCTGACCCACAAAACCAGAGTGAAGGAACACAAGGCTCCCAGCCGTCAGGTAGAGCACCAGGAAGGTAAAGAAACGCACAGGCTTCCTGCGGAAGTACCGCTGGAATTTGAACCAGAGCTTGGCCATAGTGGGATCATTCCGGACTGGATCGCTGGGGCTCAGCTGGGGGTTGGGGGGTGTGGTCCAGGGAGAGAATGGAGGAGGGCTTTGTTCCTCAATCTTCCCTTAGGGATGGAGCCCCTGGGGGTCTTCAGTCTTAATCCCGCTGTGAAGGTGACTGCCAAGTCCAGGGCAGGAGGGCAAGTCCAATGCTTGGCTGACGCCAAGAGAAGAGAGGACAGGGTTCAGCAGCCCTCCCGAGGTCAAGGTGAGCTTCTTTGGGCCATGAAAGCGGTGCTGAGGTTCAGGGCACTCAGGAGTTGGTCCCATTTTCCTACATCTTGTTCTCTGCCTCAGAATTCCCAAAGAACTTGGAAAATAGCAATGGGAGGAGGATGTTGTGAGGGTTTACAGGCAGCTGGAGTTCACTTCTTGCCCCTTCTCCGTTGCTCAGGCCTCTTAGAGCTGGGTTAATGCACAGAGGGCCTCTTCCCCAGCTGGGGACCAAGCTCGGTCTGTCCGCCTGGTGGAAACACAAGCGGGCTGCCTTTCATCTGGTGAAGCATTAGGGCTCAGGGCTGCCACCTGCAAAAGAGCACAGGTCCAGACATAAGAAACCTCCTGGCAGAGGCCAGAACGTGAAGCTTTCTTGAACATTCTCAGGGGAGGGGGCAATGCAGAGTCCAGAGAGGGAGGAAACCAGTGGCCCAAAGAACCCAGCAGTGCTGGGTAAAAGTGACCCCTACTGGTCCTCGTCTCGGGACAAGCTTTATCTCAGACAAGCTCAGGTCCTTAAGCCCCACTGCTCAGTGCTCAGTCATGTCTGACTCTTTGTGACCCCGTGGACTGTAGCCCACCAGGCTCCTCTGTCCAGGGGATCTTTCATGCACGAATACTGGAGTGGGTTGCCATTCCCTTCTCCAAGGGATCTTCCCAACCCAGGGATCGAACCTGCACCTCTTGCATCTCCTGCATTGCAGGCGGATTCTTTACTGCTGAGCCATGGGGGAAGGCCTTCTTAAGCCCAATATGTCTGCATGTTTGTCAAATATATGCTGACTCATGGGGGTTACTTTAAGTCCAAATGTACTTCCTAGGTCTTTGCCAGACTGTCTGCTGGACGTGGCTGATACTGAACTAGATCAAATTTGTCCATCTTTCCCCCCCAAACACATATTTATAGAAGACCTGATGCGTAGCAGGCACGTCCTGCATGTGTGCAAATTCGCTTCAGTCTGTCCGACTCTTTGGGACCCCATGTAGACTGACGCTCACCAGGCTCCTCTGTCCACGGGATTTTTCAGGCAGGAATACTGGAGTGGGTTGCCATGCCCTCCTCTAGGCTCTGTTCTAGGTGCTGGAAATAAAGCTGTGAACCCAAGAGACACAGTTCCTTCTCTCACCAGGATCACATTGTAATGGAAGAGTTCAAATCCAGAGTCCCTCTCTTCTGTCCAAGGAGGAAAAGGAGAAGGAAGGAAAGCAGAATTATTTAGCAACATATGCATTCACTCAGTATTTGTTGCACTTGGCACGCTCTGCTTTGTACTGAGCCTTCTATGTGTATTACTCTTCCCCATGTTCCCATGGGAAGTGACTATTTCCCATTTTACAAATGAGGAAACTGAGAATACACAGCTGGTGAGTGGTGGAGGTGGGATTGGAAGCTAGGATGGTCCTAACACCAAAGCACAGCTCCGAACCCCCACTTTTTGACTCTTTCTCCCACATGGTCAGGGCATCCCTTGGGAGTTCCGAGACAGCCCCCGAAGCAGCAGCCTGTCTCCACCTGCCCCCAGTGGCCAGTGGTGGCTCATTCTATGAGGGCCCCTCAGAGTGTGGTCCGAGGAGCATCTGATTCAGCATCCCCTGGGAGCCTGGCTATCCATGAAGATTCCTAATCTCTCCAATCGGAATTTCTGGTTGAGGAGGAAACCTACAGGTGTAACCAGGTGCTCTTAGGTGATGATCACGAGCACAAAGGTTTGACAACCACGGTTTTTTCAGTAAACACTCAGGATCAGCAGTCTGGAAGAAAATAGATTGTAAATTAGAAAATGGAAAAAAAGAAAAACGAACTCCATTTGCCTTATGTGGTTTCATATCACCACCAGCAGGGGGCCTCATGACAATCTTGGCCGCTGCAAAGGATTCAAGTGTCAGCCAGCCAATGGGTGACTTGAATGGTGACAGCCCCTACCAAATCCAGACAGCAGCATGAGAGTTTAACTGCAGTTCAAGGTAGAGTCCAGTGTTCCTCCATATGCCATCCTATTCATTCAGGAATTAAGCGCTGAGCACCTACATGCGCTAGCTATCGTTGTAAGCACTTGGAACTATTCAATGAACAAGACAGCCCCAAACGCATGCTCTTGTGGGGTCAAACTCTCTGTTCATCCATCCATCATTCTTTAATCTATGCAGCAGTCCACCTACCCATCCATCCATCCATTAAGTCACAGTCTATTCACCCATCCATCATTCATTCTTTAATCTATCCATCAATTCCCCTACCCCTCCATCCATTCATCATTCATCTGTTCATTAATCCATCCACCCATCCATCCATCACCCATTCATTCATCTATCTATTCATCTGAATTGGAGCAGCCCACTCATTCACCCAGCTCTCCACCCACCCATTCATCCGCCCATTCCTCCATTCATTTAGCAACATGTCTTACTTGCCTACCATGCATGTGCTTGGAATGCGGAAATAAATAATTTGGAAAAAAAAATTCAGAGTTGCTGCTTTCAAAGAATTCAGAGTTTACTGAGAGAGAGAGCAATTTAAATGATCACCACATCAAATCAGTATACTAGAGCTGCTGCTGCTGCTGCTAAGTCACTTCAGTCATGTCCAACTCTGTGCAACCCCATAGACAGCAGCCCACCAGGCTCCCGCATCCCTGTGATTCTCCAGGCAAGAACACTGGAGTGGGTTGCCATTTCCTTCTCCAATGCATGAAAGTGAAAAGCGGAAGTGAAGTCGAAATCAGTTGTGTCCGACTCTTCTCAACACCATGGACTGCAGCCCAACCTCTGTCCATGGAATTTTCCAGGCAGAGAGACAAAGATATATCCCACAGTAGCTGTATGTATAAGATATAGAACAGAAATTAATATTAACAGCTAATGTTCATCAAGCACTTATTATATGCCAGATACCGCTCTACAAGCATAATGCTCTGATTTAATCGTCATATCAATCCAACGAGGCAGATTTAGATCCATTTCAAAGCGGAGAGGAATGAGGCACAGGATGATAAAGTAACTTTTCCAGGGCCACACAGCTGGTACATGGCAGCTGGCTTGTGAACCTGGGCTCATCTGATTTCACAGCTTGTGTCCCTAACCACACATCTATTCTAGTCTTGTATTCCTTTGAGAATATGGTTAAAAAAAAAAAAAATTACAGGCATATGCCCAGAGACGAGCACTTGCACAAAAGTTCCTAGATATTGGCTTACGATGTCAAGGGGTTTATGCACCCTAGGGTAAGAGGCCCCGGAATGTGGGAGCCCTGAGAAGTGAGGGTCTGAAGCTGCCCTGAGGGGAATCAGAGAGGGCTTCCCTCTGGAAGGGGTCTTTAAGCTGGCAGGTCTTGCAGGAAGAGTCAGCTTTCTGGGTGAATAAACAGCAGAAGGACACTTTAGAGAGGAGGAACAGCACATACCCAGGGCAGGGCACTGGGGTGGAGGCAGCTGAGGGGCTTACTGAGTGAAGTCAAGTTGCTCAGTCGTGTCTGACTCTTTGCGACCCCAAGGACTGTATATAGCCCACCAGGCTCCTCTGTGCATGGGATTCTCCAGACAGGAATACTGGAATGGGTTGCCATGGCCTTCTGCAGGGGATCTTCCCGACCCAGGGATCGAACCTGGGTCTCCCGAATTGCAGGTAGATGCTTTACCTTCTGAGCCAATAGAGGAGCTTAGGGCATGGTAAGCAGGCAGTGAAGTGGTGGGTTGGAGTCAGACCCTGCGGAGCCTTGAATGCCAAGCTCAGAAGTCTGTCTGGACTATGCTCTAACTGAAGTTTCATGGTCACACCGACACTTTGGAAAGACCAGCCTCTTATCAGCTTAAAAACCTCTGGGCAGTGAGGGGTGTCCCCTGGTATTCCATGTAAATCACGCACATGGCAGAGATTTCCGCAGCTGGGCCTGGATGAAGAAAGACCAGCAGCCCTCATGGGAATAGGCGGTGGGGGGGACACCAGCCCTTCCAGAGGCATGCAGGAAGAGCATGGACTCTGCAGGCAGAAGGACCTGGGCTCAAATCCCGCCTCTTCCATCCACCACCTGTGTGGCTGGGGTAAGACACCTCTTCTCAGTGACCGAGGCTCCTGACCTGTGAAGCGGACATAAGAAGCTTGACACCCCCCCCCCTAAATAGATTGCTTGGAGGATTGCATTAAAAACTAGGAAGAGCACAGGGGGCTCAGCTTGGTGCTCCGTGGTGACCTCGATGGGTGGGATGGGGGTGTAGGGTGGGAGGGAAGTCCAAGAGGGAGGGGGTATATGTACACATATAACCGATTCACTTCATTGTATACCAGAAAACCAACACAGCATTGCAAAGCAAATATACCCCAATTAAAAAAAAATTGTACTCTGTGCATCTGGCACATAGTGGGTGCTCAAGAAAAGCCCTCAGCCCCTCCCCTCCCGTGAGCACACGTGAGCTGCCTTCAGAGCCCCTTGCTGCCAGCAAGCCCTACATCTGCCGCGGGTAAGGAGACAGCAAAGATTTCCGCTGTGGTGTCCCCTGTGGCTCTCTGTCTCTCTGAGGACGTTTCTGGGTCTAGTTCTTTTTTGTTGTTCCTTTCCCGTTCTTTTACATTTCAACACATCTTTTCTCTAAGTGGGTGCCAAATGGGTTTTAAGAAGATAATGAGCTCATTAGAAGCTGGCAGGGAACAGAGAGACTGAGGCAATGGTGGTGCCGGACTTGGGATTGGGGAAAGCGGGGGCGTGGATTCTGAGGAAGGGGGCTCCTCCTGGGGAAGGCGGATGCTGACTCAGTTGCCCACACCAAACTGCCAGTGCTGGGAGGTGGAGGAGGGCACCTGGAAGGAGAACGCCCTGGAATCCGAGCCCCATGGGCATGGGGGAGGGGCAGGTCTGCTCACTGGGACCCTGTGTGTGCTCTCCCTATGTCAGCCCCGTCCTCTGGAGGCCGGTAAGTCCCCAGGGAACACTGGTGCAGAAAATAGTGAGAAGAATCAGAGAACTTGAACCTCCACCATGGGTCCCTGCCATGAGCCAAATCCCCAAGTGACAGCCGGAGGGAGTTGCAAATGCAGGGCCCCCTGCAGCAGCATCCTGCGCTTCTCAGCTGCAGGTGGTCCTAGGGTACAGGGGCCCCCGCTGAGCCTATCCCACCCCGCCCAGGGAAACGTCTGCCACTCTTGTCCACCCATCATCCTTCCTCTCCCTTCTCTCTCTTTCTTTCCACGTCTCTCTCCATCTCTCTTTGTCTGTGTCTCTCCAGACAGAACTGGGGAATGGAGCTAACTGCCACTGGCTGAACACTGTTTGAAGGTTTTACAAACCTCTAACCAACTCCTCCCTCCTGGCAACCTGCAAAGTAGGTGTGATTGGTGTCCCGGACTCTGTAGCTTATGTATGTCCCACCCTGGGCTGGGGGCACGCCTTGGCCTCCAGCTGCCCCTTCCCGTCTGTTTCCGGTTGTTCATTACAAGCTGGAAGCCAGAATCGCATTAACAAGACTCGACAGGTGTCTTCACCTCTCTGAGCTGCTGTTTTCTCTCAGCAAAGTGGGTAGCCCCTAGAAGTCTCCCTCACAGGGTCTTGGGGAGGACTTGATGAGATCACCCACAGGAGCAGAGATGGTGTTCCTTAAAAGCTGGCTATCACAGCTTCATCCCTTTGCATTTCACGTGAGACCTGCTCTGAGCATCAGTTTTCCCATCTGCTGAAAGTGGCACAAACCCCCTACCCTGCCTCCCTCCCTGGGTTGGCATGAGTTGCCGTGACAGGGAGGCCGAGAGGCCCTCTTTGCAGGAATGACAGTGTTTGGTCACTGCAGTTCGTGTTTCCAGCCGGAGCCCCAGAGTGTCTAAACACAGCCTATTTTTAGCACCAGAATGAACCTCGGGTGCTGAGCTGCCAAGAATATGATGGGCAGGGCAGAGCTGCCCTGAGGGAAGGGAAAACAGGAGGTACAGCTTGTCCCACGGCTCCCTCCCTGGTGGGGCTGTTGCGCTTCCCACTCCAGATTCTGGGGAGCAGGTATGTCTGGCTGGAAGCCCATAAGGCTCGGCAGGGGCCTGGTTCTCTTTCCACAGCTCCCTGAACTTGACCTCAGGGCACAAGCCCAGACACCAGCTGATTCCCTGACCATCCAAACTTGCCAGGAAAAAGATGCTGAGGAATCAGGTTTACGAAAGTTCAACTTCTTCATGGTTCTGGGTAGGAGATCCACCTGGGGACCTCCAAGAAACTGGGAGCCCAGGTCAGTGGTTACCTTTTGGTCTTGGCTAAATAGTAACAATATCAGAAACCACTGGCATTTGCTAATACCAAATATACAGGAATTCCAGTTGAATGAGCTATTTCAAATCCTAAAAGATGATGCTGTGAAAGTGTTGCACTCAATATGCCAGCCAGGAAAACTCAGCAGTGGCCACAGGACTGGAAAAGGTCCGTTTTCATTCCAATCCCTAAGAAAGGCAATGCCAAAGAATGCTCAAACTACTGCACAATTGCACTCATCTTACATGTTAGTAAAATGATGCTCAAAATTCTCCAAGCCAGGCTTCAGCAATACGTGAATCGTGAACTTCCAAATGTTCAAGCTGGTTTTAGAAAAGGCAGAGGAACCAGAGATCAAATTGCCAACATCCGCTGGATCATTGAAAAAGCAAGAGAGTTCCAAAAAAACATATACTTCTGCTTTATTGACTATGCCAAAGGCTTTGACTGTGTGGACCACAACAAACTGTGGAAAATTCTGAAAGAGATGGGCATACCAGACCACCTGATGTGCCTCTTGAGAAATCTGTATGCAGGTCAGGAAGCAACAGTTAGAACTGGACATGGACCAACAGACTGGTTCCAAATAGGAAAAGGAGTGCGTCAAGGCTGTATACTGTCACCCTGCTTATTTAACTTCTATGCAGAGTATATAACACTGGTCTGGATGAAGCACAAGCTGGAATCAAGATTGCCAGGAGAAATATCAATAATCTCAGGTATGCAGATGGCACCACCGTTATGGCAGAAATCGAAGAAGAACTGTAGAGCCTCTTGATGAAAGTGAAAGAGGAGAGTGGAAAAGTTGACTTACAGCTCAACATTCAGAAAACGAAGATCAGGGCATCTGTTCCCATCACTTCATGGGAAATAGATGGGGAAACAGTGGAAACAGTGAGAGACTTTATAATTTTGGGCTCCAAAATCACTGCAGATGGTGACTGCAGCCATAAAATTAAAAGACGCTTACTCCTTTGAAGGAAAGTTATGACCAACCTAGACAGCATATTAAAGAGCAGAGACATTACTTTGGCAACAAAGGTCTGTCTAGTCAAGGCTATGGTGTTTCCAGTGGTCATGTATGGATGTGAGAGTTGGCCTATGAAGAAAGCTGAGTGCAGAAGAATTGATGCTTTTGAACTGTGGTGTTGGAGAAGACTCTTGAGAGTCCCTTGGACTGCAAGGAGATACAGCCAGTCCATCCTAAAGGAGACCAGTCCTGAATATCCATTGGAAGGACTAATGTTGAAGCTGAAACTCCAGTACTTTGGCCACCTGATGTGAAGAGCTGCCTCATTGAAAAAGACCCTGATGCTGGCAAAGATTGAAGGCAGGAGGAGAAGGGGATGACAGAGGATGAGATGGTTGGATGGCATCACTGATTCAATGGACATGAGTTTGAGTAAACTCCAGGAGCTGGTGATGGACAGAGAGGCCTGGTGTGCTGCAGTCCATGGGGCCGCAAAGCGTCGAACACGACTGAGCGACTGAACTGAACTGAACTGAAATACATAGGCACTGTGTCGAGCATCTTATTTCCATTGAACCACCTGATCCTCCCTAGAACAGTTTGAGGTGGTTATTAACCCCTGTATGTCTCAGTTTCCCTGTCTATAAAAAGGGGGGAATAGCAGGACTTATCTCATAGCACTGGTGTAAGGACTAAATATTGAGCTGAACTTATATATGCAAGTGTCAGTGATACCTCTTATTATGACTTACAGAGAATATGTGTGGTTTTGCCTGTCACTGCCCTGTTACAAGGATCTCATCTTCCTTCACAGGGCTTCCTCATCATCAAGTCTCAGCTCATATGGCTTGGGCAGAACGGAATGCCCTTCCTAGTCGCTGCAAACACTATTATCTTTGTTTCTTTGTTATCTCTGATAACGCAGGGTGTGTATATATTTAGGAGTACAACTCCTGGGTCCTCCTGTGAGAGCATCTTATGACTATCCCAGGAAATGATGATCTGTTCTCTAAAATGGCTGTAGTGACAATCCCCCCACCCCACCTTCCCCAGTAATGTACGATGAGCATGCCTACGGCTACAAATCCCATCAACACTTAATGCTCTCACCCTTTTTGTTTCTGCCAGTCTGGTAAATCTGTAATAGAGGAGGTCTGTGCCCTACCTATGGAATTGGCTGTCAAGTGCCATTTGGAAGCAGACTCAGTCGATGACGGATGGGAGTCGGTGTGTAAATGCCCAGCTCCTCGCCCCACTGATGGAATAAGTCTGGCTGTCTTTGCACAGACTCCCTGAGCTTCCCCAGCCTCAGGTGCACTCAGTGGTAGCTGACTGATGCACCACCTTGCCTTGGTGTTTTCCCTTCCCTGTTTCTCTCCCCCACTCAGGGTGTGGCTCAGCTGGTAAAGAATCTGCCTGCAACGCCGGAGACCTGGGTTTGATCCCTGGGTTGGGACGATCCCCTGGATGAAGGGAAAGGCTACCCACTCCAGTGTTCTGGCCTGGAGAATTTCACAGACTGTAGAGTCCATGGGGTCGAAAAGAGTCAGACATGACTGAGCAACTTTCACCAGGGAAGGAAAAGGACTAGCGTGCTCTTCACCTAAATAAACTACTTACCCATGGTATCCTTTACTTGGAATACACCCTGACTTGTCCAATCTTTTCCTTATTGTTAGATGTGTAAAATATTTCATTTTTCTTCCTTGTACATAAGTAGTGCTATGCTAAACCTCCTGAATGTAGATCTTCACCCAGATTCCTAGAAAGCAATACATGACCTCTCATGAATGTGAAGTGTGGGCACGACTACACCCATCTTACAGATGGGCAAGCTAAGGCTCACAGAGATTAAGTAGCTTGTCCATGCATTCAGCTAGCAAGAAGTGGGGCATGAATTCAAGGGCAGAACTTAGTCTTAATGTCATGAGGTGACGGCACGCACACAGCAAACCACCAGGAGAGCCAACTCTCTTTCTCACACTTTGCACCTCTCAGTTGAATTCCAGCCTCAAAGGAAGGATCCTTCGTGAGTTTGGAGACATCCCTCAGACACTTCTTCTCCAGCTAGGTGGACCCCCAGACTCCTTTAATCTAAGTTGTTCTCATCCTTCCTGCTCCTGGACCACTCACTTGGCCGGTGAAAGAGGTAATGAAATAGTCTGAGAAATAACCATTATAAATCCCAGTTCTGTGGCTTTCACTCACAGTCTTCAGGAATGGAGAATTCCATCCACCCAACTAACCCTGGGGAAGAATTTTGCACCCTCATCTGGTGTGTGGACCCCGCTTCTGGGACACACTCCCCTCTCTCATGGGTGTGCTAGAGTGTAAGGAGCCCACAGTGCCCATGATGGGCGTGCATACCCTTTTCTCCGATTTCTGGCCACTGTGTGAAGCTGCAATGGGCACTCTGTATACACAGATTTACTTCCTGGGTCCAAAAACACGAGATTGCTTTCATCCAAGATTCTGCATATTTGAGCATGTGTACACAGCTTGTGCTGCCTCTTGCATCCTCACCCCTCCCAGGAAGAGTCTCCAGAACCCCGACTCTTCACTCCCTCGGTTTCCAGGACAGAGACTCACCCACCACTGCCCAGAGCTCACAGCTCGCCATCGACGTCTCCTTTCATTCATCTTTCCCAAAACTCGAGAAAATAAATGAGAAGGCAAAGTGCCATTAGCTTAATGGCCTTTAACACCCAGCCATCTGCCATGATGTAATTAAATAAAAAAATCAGAGGGAACATATGGTGCCCATTATGAATAAATATTAAAATTTTGTTTCCCCAGCTAATGACTCCGGCATCTCTTGCTCCACAGGCAAACTTTATGGCCATCGTCGCTTGTGACAGGGAATCGGGCTGAGCCTTAGTGAGAAATGTGAGGAATGGTGTCAGATCTGGGGTAAGATCTAGTTGTCAGATGTTTCTGGCTTGAACCTGCCTCAGCCACGGGGTGGCTGTGTGATCTCAACAAGTGGTGTGAGACTCAGTTTCCTCATCTGTAAAATAGGAACGATCCCCTCTGCCTTATTAGGAAAGTATAAGGGTGAAAGAAGCTAACGTGTTTAAAAGACATAGCAGGGCTTCCCCAGTGGTTCAGTGGTTGAGAATCTGCCTTGAAATGCAGGGGACGCCGGTTTGATCCTGGTCCAGGAAGATCCCACATGCCGCGATGCAGCTAAGCCTGTGAGCCACAACTACCGAGCCAGCCCTCTAGACCCTGAGAGCTGAAACTTCTGAAGCCTGTGTGCCCTAGAGCCTGTGCTCCACAACAAAAGAAGCCACTGCAACGAGAAGCCTGCACTCTGCAACTAGAGAGTAGCCCCTCCTCTCCCCGCTCGCCACAACTAGAGAAAGCCTGCATGCAGCATCGAAGACCCAGCACAGCCGAAAGTAAATAAATAAATAAAATACATAGCGCTCCAGTAACCACATGTGCTAATACTCATTGAGCGCCTCCTACGTCACAGAGTCGGACTTGACTGGAGCGACTTAGCACACAGGCACACATGCATGTGCAAGGCACTGTTCTATATATCAGCTTGTTTGATCCTTCCAACAATCCTATATGAAAGATCTCATGTGTTAGCCTCATTTTGCAGATGAGACAGCTGAGGTTCAGAGAGGTTAAGTCACCTATGCAAGGTCACACAGCTAAGGAATGGTGGAGCAGGGCTCAAACAAAGGCTCTCTGGCCTCAGAACATGCACTCTTAACCAAGGGGACTCGGTAAGAGTTAGTTACAGTTAGTCTTCAAAGATACACTACACAAAAACTAGACACAGTCTAGCCAGATGCTCCAGCAATCATGCTCCTTGGTACTTACCCAAAGGAGTCCAGAACTGATGCCCACACAGAAGCCTGCACAGGAAGGCTTATAGCAGCGTTGCTCGCAACTGACAAATCCTGCAAGCAACCAAGAGGTGCTTCAGTAGGTGAATGATAAATAAACTGTGGTACATCCAGACAATGGAATAATATTCAGTGTTAAAAGGAAATGAGCTATCAAGCCATGACAAGACATGAAGGAAACTTCAATGTATATTCCTAAGTGGAAGAAGGCAGTCTGAAACGGCTACACGCTGTGCGATTCCAACTATCAATATACGACATTCTGGAAAAGCAGAACTGTGGAGACAGCAAAAAGATCAGTGGTCGCCAGGGGTTAGGAGGGGATGGATGCATAGGGGACCTGACGATTTTTAGGGTGAGGACTCTTTTCTGTATGATGCTACAATGGTACGTGTAAGTAAGTAAATTTTAGTCGCTCAGCCATGTCCGACTCTTTTGCGATCCCATGGACTATAGCCCGCCAGGCTCCTCTGTCCCTGGGATTCTCCAAGCAGGAATACTGGAGTGGTTGCCATGCCCTTCTCCAGGGAATCTTCCCAACCCAGGGATCAAGCTCGGGTGTCCTGCATTGCTGGCAGATTCTTTACCATCCGAGCCACCAGGGAAGCCCACTACAATGGTAGATACACATTACAATTTGCCAAAATCTACGGAGTGTACAACACCAGTAATGAACCCTAAGGCAAACTATCGACTTTGGGAAAACACAATGTGTCAATGCAGGTTAATCAATTATAACCAAGGTCCCACTCTTCTGGGGGATGTCGATGGTGCAGGAGGCCATCTGAGGCGGGGGGCAGGGGATACATGGGAAAGCTCCCAACTTTCTGCCCAATTTTGCTGTGAGAGTAAAACTTCTCTAAAAAGCAAAGTCAATTTTTGTTTTTTAAGGGGAGGTAATCACATGCTTGAAAAGGCATGGACCCATTGGAGTAGCTGTCAGCGAACCGTCTAAACTCTGAGGTGGGGAGAAGGGAAAGAGTTGCAGGAAGGGACAAGGGTGTGGCGGGGAGATAAAGGTCGTGATGAAATGGCTGTTCTGGGCGCCCCTGGTGGCTCAGTGGCAAAGAACCCTCTGCCGATGCAAGACTCAGGTTTGTCCCCTGATCTGGAGGATGCCACGTGCCACAGGACGGCTAAGCCCAGGAGCCACAACTACTGAGCCCAGCACGGTCAGTAAACAAACAACCTAGTAATACATACATATGTATATATAAGAAATGACAGTTCCCCTTTTCCAGTGGTTTGATGAAGCGTCGCCCAGTCCACTGGGCTTCCCTGTCAGGCGGCTGGCAGCTCTCCTCTGAGCCCAGATCACTTTCTTCACCAAGAGGGACTTTGAAAGAAAGGCCCCAAATCCCTATCATCAAGCCATCTGGAGTCATCCTTCTCCCTCCAGGAGCTGCTGTGTGGTGGGTCAATTAGTGCGTATTTGCATAGAGGTCCTTAATAGGCTGCTAATTGTCTGGGGGAGAAAATAGATGGCTCTGCTCCTTCTGGGCAGAATGTTTACCCAGAGGGGCGGACCTCCAGGGGGTGGCAGAGAACTGCCGGGAAGGAGGGAGGGGAGGGGTGGGATGGGATGGAAGGGAGCGAACTGAGTGAATTACCACCACTCAGGTGCAGTAAGGAGCAGGATTGTGTGAATTTTTGCTTTAGTTTCTGTGTGTGTGCGTGCGTACTGGCTCCTAAGGCAAACTGCATTTCTCCCTGTAGGTCCATAAAAATCATTTGAAGGAGAATTAGTTAGGGAGAGCTTCTCTGGGTAGAGTGGTTGCAGAAGACCCTACAGAGTAGAAAGCGTTTGAGCTGAGACCTGAAAAATGAGAAGGAGGCAGCCATAGATGATCTGGGGCAAGGCTCTTCCAGACAGAGGTGGGAAGGGACCCTGAACACCCCAGGGACCTGCACTGGGGCGGGGTCAGTGTGGCGAGAGCAGGGGCTGGGCAGCGGGCTTCCATCCCGCAGCGGCCGTGGATTCCGCTCAGGACTGGTTCCGAACTGCAGAGCAACCCATCCCTGTTTCCTCTGGTTTCCAACATGGGGATGGAGCTGAAGGAGTGCCCAAAGGACCCTCCCTGCCCCAGCGGGGTATGGCCACGTCTCTGCGGCTCAGGGAGGCTGAAAGGGTAGCCCAGGGTCACACGGCCAGGCCAGGGCTGTGCTGGCTCCAGGTTTCTTCCCCGTGTGCCCACGCCGCTCCCTGCCAGCCCCCATCACCCCCTGCCCGGCCATGACTAGCGACTCGCTGCTTGCAGGCTCCATGCTGGCAGCGGAGGTTTAAGCTCTACTTTAGAAACAATGATGGCTCCCAGTAGCTGCTCTTCTCAGAGAGGAATTTTCCGCCAGGGGTTTCCCCAGCAAGAAATACTGTCCCCACCCTCCAATCAAGCAAGCCTAGTTTTTCTGTCTAAGCCAGTGCGCAGGTGTGCGTGTGTGTGTGTGTGTGTTGGAGGGAGGGGTCTCTGCCCAGGGCCCACCTGTGTGGGTTCAAGTTCTCTTCCACCATGGGGCACTCAGTGCCCTTGCAGGGGCCACCAGCCCCTGCAGCTGGCTCAGAGCAGGTCTGCTAGGTGGGCTCAGAGCCCATCAGAGCTGGAGGGAGGACCCTTCACAAGCCCCAGGCCGGCTTCCTTACTGACAGATGGGGAAACTGAGGCTCAGAGGGGAAAGCAGAGGGACTCCCCACAGTCATCCAGTCCCAGACCCAGACCTGAAGCCTTGGCACCTTCCCTGGGAAGGAAAGAAAGTGGATAGACTACTATTTATTGCACACCTACTATGTGCCAGGCCCCTCCATCTAAACCGCGTCATTGACTCTCCCCAGGGGCTCTGCTCGGCAGGTTGGTTTATTCTCACTTTACAGATGAGGCAGTCGAGGTGGGGAGGCTCAGCCCACTCTCCAGAAGGCAGAGCCGGGGAGCAGCAGCGTGAGACTCTAACCCGGGCCCGCCCCACTCTGGCATGTCAATCATAACTTCCTGCAGCAGCACCCACCTCTGCCCTCGGCAGGGAGAGTGGCTTGATTCGGAAGCCCTCACGGTCCAAGGGCCTTTCTCCAGGGAGTCTGCTCGGTCACCTGGGAATGCTTCTTGAGGCGCCTCAGCTGGGAATGAGGGAAGGGAGCGCCTTCTAGAAGGCCCAGGGGTCCCCAGGCCCCTGGGGTATCTTCACCACATCCTTCAGTGGCCCAAGGAGTTCTGGCGTCCCACGCAGACAGCCACTGCCTGAAACTGACCAATGCTTCAGCCTCTTGACGTCTTCTCCTCACCTCTGAGAAGGTGGCACACGACCATACGTATGCAAGTGCCAACACAGATGCACATGCATGAACACAGGCATTCCCCACGCCCCCCTCCCCCCCCCCCCCCGCAGCATGTACACACGCGTGCCCATCCCTGTCGGTCCATCCCCATGCCTGCACAGGGCAGGCATCCTTCAATCCACTTCGCAAGTGAGCTCAGAAGGCGCTCGGTGACTTACCCAAGAAACGGGTTCAGTGTTGCAAATGGGAAACGGAAGCTTCCCATTTGGCCCAAAGATAGTTTCTTAACCCCTGGGATGGTCAAGAGCATAAACCAGCACATGTCTTCAAAAGTCTAGGCCAGAATTTCTCAAGCTCAGCACCACCAACATTGTGGCTACTGGACAGTTCCTTGCTGGCAGGGGTGTGGAGGCCATCCTGTGTATTGTAGGGGTAGGTGTCTCTGGCCTCCGCCCGTTAGATGCCAGCATTGTCCCCCCAACAACTCCACCCCGCCCCCCAAGTTATGACAATGGAGAATGTCTCTAGACAGTGTTCTAGATTTTGGCCGTGGGAGTAAAGAGAGGTGTGGATCAGAATACCGCCCTTAGACGCATCTGACTCCAGCTTCACAAAGTTGTCGTCTCTGCTTCTAAAGCTTAATTCTAGATTTTATCCTGGTGCTCTTTCATAAGACTCTGTGAGAAGGCCCCATGCTAGGATCCCTGACCTCCAGCATTCTGTGCTGGGATTCCAGGGTCAGTTTCAACGTTGGCAGGTTCTCTGATTCCGAAATTCTTTTCTAAGCCCCTGAGATCCTGTCTCCTCCCGTGTCAAGGTTGAAACTCTCCCTGGGAGACGGCCATGCCTCGCTGCCTTCCAGCAACCAGGATGAAAGATGTGCCCATGAATTATATATTTCCTGTCATCCCTTAATTGCTTGGCAATTATAGACTACCAAGGGTCATGTGCCCGGAGCAAGAACCTCCCCTTCGGCAGAGGAAAAGCAGCTGGATGGAAACTCACCAATGTACATAAAGACGTTACCTCTCGCAGGGTAGGTGGAGGAGTGGTTTTGGTTTGTTTTCTTCATTTTGTTTATCTGTATTTTCTTTTCCCACAGTCAGTTGGGTTCAGAGAAAGAGATGGAGAATGCGTGTGCTTTGATGTCGGTAAATCCCATGGACAGAGGGGCCTGGCTGGTTGCAGTCCATGGCATCGCAAAGAATCAGAGTCTCTCTCTCTCTCTCTCTCTCTCTCTCTCTCTCTCTCACACACACACACACACACACACACACACACACGACTTGGGCTTGAATCTTGGCTTCATCACTTACTAGCACTGAGAAGGTGAGGAAGCCACTTATCTTTTCTAAGCTGCGGGTTCTGCACTCATAAAATGGGATGAGGATGAAGGTACCCACTGCTGAAGTTGTTTAGGGGGTTAGACCACATAATGCATGTAAAGCGCTTAGCTGGGAGTCTGGTGCATGTACGGGTGGACTGAACCCAGGTCTCCTGCATTGCAGGCAGATTCTTTACCAGCTGAGCCACAAGGGAAGCCCGACACAGTCACAATGACTGCTAGCTTCATTTTTGACCCCACCCAGGCAGCTATGGCATGGTGGCGGGCATGTGGGTTCTGCACTATGTCAGTAATTCTGCTCTGTCCTGGGGAGGGCACATCCCCTTTCCGAGCCCTCTTGACACAACTCTTTTCCTGATGTGTAAAATGGGCAGAAACATGCCACTTCTCAAGGTCTCTCACAGGCATCTGGTGCCAACAGGCGTGCCCAACTATTATTACCCCATTCCGGAGGGCTGGCAGGCACAGAGCCAGGCGGGGTGGGACTGGGGGCAGAAGTTGGAACTGGAGGCGGCATCTTATCTCCCAGCTTATTTCTGGTTCTTCTACAGCACAGCCTCCCCTCCCACCCCACCAGCCCCAACATTAATAGGTCGCTGCTGTCATGATGTCTTTAAATTTAGAACACTCCCCCCCCACACACAAACACACATCCACCCACACACCCCCAGGAATAAATCTGCCAGGGTGGGAGAGAGGAAGGTCTGTCTCATTACAGACCTTCCTCATTACAAGAGGAAGAGGGAGGCAGTTTGATGCTGGAGGCTGCGGCAGCCAGGGTCTTGGGGTAGGGAAGCTCCCCTCCTCCCTGCCCCGAGTGCTAGACAGGAGGTTGGGGTGCTCGGATGCTCACCTCATGGGGCCCACCAGCAAGGCCAATCAAGGGAAGAAAGGGGTGGACTAGGTAACCACTAGGGTCTGTGGGCTTGAATCTGGACATCCTTGTAGGCAGGCTGGGTGCCCTGGGTGAGATGTGCAGCCTCTCCGAGCTGGAGTTTCCTCATCTATAAATGAAATTTTTGCGGGGTCGTCTTCAAGGGCAGGTGACCCATGTGGTCCTGCGGGGCTCTGCACTAGGTTTTAGCTGTCTGCTGTCACTGTCTTGAATTTCTTAATAATTTTTGAACAAGGGACATTTTCGTTTCGTACTGGGCTCTCTGCAAAGTATGTCGCTGATTTGGGGTGGTTGTAAAAGTTGAAGGAGACTCATGACTGAAATTCCTAGCCCAGTGCGGGGCACCGGTGGAGACACAGGCTTGGTATCTCCCTTCCCTTCGTCTTCCAGCTCCATCTTCCAAGCTCATTCTATGACTGTGTGGGCCAAGGCAAGTGGCTTACCCTCTCTGCACCTTCAGTTTCTCCTTTGACAAACACAAAAACAAAAACTGACTTCAATTTTCTCTGGCTCCACTTAGTGTTCCCCCAACCCTCTCCCCTGGCCATTCAGACTACAATGCACTCATTCATTCATGCAGTCATTCAACAAACAGTCGCTGAGTGCCAACCCCCTGCCAAACCAAGGTTTGCCATACAGATCTGCCTGAATTAGCAGATCTATCCATGGGGAGGGTTTATCCTGCACAAACTTCACAAATGCATCATCTCTGGGGGTAAAAATGTCTCCTTCCTCATCTCGAAACAACATTGTTCGGATCCACAGGAGCCCAGGATTCTCCCCCAACTCCAGTCTGGCACATTTATACAAGGGAGTATTACTCAGTCATAAAAAAGGACAAACTATTGATAGACATTTGGGACAGTACTGATGACCCTCCCAGACATTATGCTGAGAGCAAGAAGCCAGACTCAAAAAGATATATGGTTCATACACATGACATTCTAGAAAAGGCCAAGGGAAAACAGATTGGTGGAGCCCAAGGGCTAGAATCAGGGAAGAAAATGACGGCAAATGGGCACAGAGGAATTTTTGAGGGTAACAGAAGCTTGTATATCTTGACTCTGCTGGTGGCTGCATGGTGAAATGCATTTCTATGTTTTTGTTTGTTTGGTTTATTTATTTATTTTTTTGTCTCCCCGAGAGGCATATGAGACCTTAGTTCCCCAACCAGGTATTGAACCCTGGCCCTCTGCAGCAGAAGCACCGAGTCTTAACCCCTGGATCTCCAGAGAAGTCCTTGAATGCATTTGTTAAAAAGTCCCAGAGATATAAACTACAATGGGTGAAGTTAACTGTAGGCAAATGATACTCAATCAGAGACATTAAAAAAAAAAAAAAAAAAAAAAAAAACCACTGTGCTTTTTCCTGCAATGCCGGCTGAGCTCCGAAGGGAAGAGATGCTTCCCAGAGAATCAACACCTGCTCACTTCTCCTCCTGGGCCTCTGGGATGCTCACCTGGTGGGAAGGGATAGCTCAGCCAGGGCAGGGACAGCTCCCATGAGCACCTGGGCTCCCACATGACCCTCATCCCATTGCCTGCTCCGAGAACAAGAACATTCGGGGTTATTTTTGCTCTGAGAAGTACCAGCCGCAGGGTACTTTCTCTGCAGGCAGTCGCCACCCCCTGCTGTGTTTACATAAAAACACATTTGCACAGGGTTTTGTTTTTACATTTGCCTCAGAGGCCTGGAGTCTATTAAATGTGGGAAGGCCTGATGATCTGGCTGGAAGCAGCTGATGGGAGAGGGCAGGCTGAAGGAAGATGCTCTAGGCCTGCATTTCCTCCCAGTCCCAGGGAGCCCTGGGTCTCTGTGCAGAGGTGATAAAAGGGCTCACTGAACTCACTTGTGCATGCGCCCGGCATTTCTCAACCTCAGCCCCACTGACATTTTGGGGCTGGGTGATTTGTTGTTGAGGGGGGCTGCTCTGTACATCGCAGAGTGCTCAGAAGCATCCTTGGCTTCTGCCTACCAGCATCCTTCCAGTTGAGATGATCAAAAACATCTCCAGTTCAGTTCAGTCGCTCAGTCGTGTCTTTGTGACCCCATGGACTGCAGCACGCCAGGCTTCCCTGTCCATCACCAGCTTCCGGAGTTTGCCAAATGTCTCCTGCAGGGCAAAATCGCCCCCACTTGAGAACCACTGGCACACACACGCAAGCTCAGCTCAGGAACTCTCCGCCTTTCAACACCCACCTAAAACGAGTGCCGACGCTGTCTCCCGCACCGCTGCAGCCCTGGCTCTTTCCCCAGTGCCTGGCAGGCAACGTTTGAGAGGCTCAAAGGCATTTTGTGGGATGAGCAAACCACGGCGGCACAACTGATACCGATGGCCACCGGCTTCCGTGGCTTGGAGGACACTGTCCAGCATTTGGACTCTGGCCACCGTGCGGTTTTGCACCACGTGCCAGGCTGTTCCCACATCACCTCACCCGGGCCACAGATCGAGGTCCACGACTGTCTCCATTTTCCATGTAAGGAAACTGAAGCACTCAGCTAGCGTGTGGTAGAGCTAGGACTTATGGGCTTCCTGGCGGCTCAGTCAGTAAAGAGTCCGCCTGCAATGCAGGAGACCCGGGTTCGATCCTTGGGTTGGGAAGATCCCCTGGAGAAGGGAATGGCTACCCACTCCAGTATTCTCGCCTGGAGAATCCCATGGACAGAGGAGCCTGGCGGGCTACAGTCCATGGGATTGCCAGGAGTAGGACATTACTGAGCAACAGAGCACGCATGCACGCTGAGCTGGGATTTAAGCCTAGAAATGTCTGTTGCCAGGGCCCACTCTCTTAATTATCACATTCCATTTAAGGCACTTGCAGCCTTAAATATTCTTTAAGGATGGGATGGGGAATAGTGACAATGATTTCCTCCTTAACCAAACTCAGCACAGGCTCCCCTGAACCCTTTTTCACATAGATGTCTCTTGTTGTTTAATCGCTAATTCGTATCTTACTCTTTGTGACTCCGTGGACTGCAGCACGCCAGGCTCCTCTCTTCTCTGCTATCTCCAGGAGTTTGCTCAAATTCATATCCATTGAGACGGTGATGCTATCTAACCATCTCCTCCTCTACCACCCCCTTCTCCTTTTGCCTTCAATCTTTCCCCAGCATCAGGGTCTTTTCCAATGAGTTGGCTCTCGCATCAGGTGGCCAAAGTATTGGAGCTTCAGCTTCAGCAACAGTCCTTCCAATGACTGTTCAGGGTTGATTTGATTTCCCTTAGGATTGACTGGCTTGATCTTCTTGCAGCACAAGGGACGCTCAAGAGTCTTCTCCAGCACCACAGTTCAAAAGCATCAGTTCTTCCGTGTTCAGTCTTCTTTATGGACCAACTCTCACATCCATCCAATTTACCTTGATTTATGGACCAAACATTCCAGGTTCCTAAGCAATATTGTTCTTTACAGCATCAGACTTTCCCTTTACCACCAGACGCATCCACAGCTGAACGTCATTTCTGCTTTGGCCCAACTATTTCATTCTTACACGAGCTACTAGCAGTTGCCGTCTGCTCTTCCCCAGTAGCACACTGGACACCTTCCAATCCAGGGGGTGCTCATCTTCCCTTGTCATATCTTTATGCCTTTTCATACTGTCAGTGGGGTTCTCCATGCGAGAGTCCTGGAGTGGGTTGCGATTTCCTTCTCCAGTGGACCACATTTGATCCATGGAGGGTGATCACCCTGTGACCCATGAAGGGGAGGTATCTCTGCACTGACCAATGTTAGTGAGGCTCCTGCGAAGTCAGTCTAGCAGAATTCCCATCCTCCGTATCTGCTTTAATTGGGTTTCTCACCCTCCACCATTCCCCAGGTAATGTCAGATCACCTGACCTGCCTTCAGCACTGCCTTCACTCCTGTTAGGTTGGTTCAGTCAGAATCCTCCCCAGTTCTTTTCCTTTCTGTAATTTTGTAATTTTCCATCCACTGACCATCCCCCTATGTCTGGCCAACCTTATTGCTTAGTTGGATACGCCCACTTGCCCATGCTGAATTCGGAGTTGAGCTAGTTCTCTCCAGAGGTCTCTTTTCTCCGATTGCAACAGTCCTGAATAAAATCTGCTTTTTCCACTTCAGCTACTCTCCAGCTCTGATTTTTCTTTAACAATAGATCCAGACACATATATCTACACACATCGGGGAGGGACTGTGGTTGAAAAGCAGAAAGTCAACCAAGATTAACATGGTAAGGAGTGTGGATTTAGGTGCAGGACCTACCAGCATCCAGATCCCTCTTGGCCACTTACCAGCCCTGTGAACTCAGGCAAGTGGCTGGGGTTCATTTCACCGTTTGTAAATGGGGACCGTGACAATAACACAGGACAGGATTTGTGTAAAGGTTAAATGATGATGCTGTAAAGTGCAAGCTGTCCTGCCTGTGCTCAGTCACATCCAGCTCTTAGGGACTCCATGGACTGCAGCCCGCCAGGCTCTTCTGTCCATGGGATATTCCAGGCAAGAATACTGGAGTGGGTTGCCATTTCAGATCCTTCCAGGGCATGTTCCAGACCCAGGGATTGAACCCAAGTGTCCTGCACATCTGCACTGGCAGGCAGATTCTTTACCACTAGCTTCACCTGGGAATTCCATAGAAAATAGCCTGAGCTCAATAAATATTGGTTGGATAGATACATTCAATAGGCTTTGGGGAGAATAGTCCCAGATAAGGTGGAAATCAGTAGGAGAGGTGACTTTACATCAAATCACCCAGCAAGGCAAGGGTGTTTGAATCCCAAAGAGTCCCCACCATACACAAACACACACACACACACACACACACGCACAAAGTGAGACAGAGCTGGTTACTCCTCAATGGCCTCCTGCCCTTCTGATTGGACTGAACAGAGGCCCACTGTGCATGTGCTGGCTATTGACAGGCTGCCTGGGTGGGTAAGAGGCCCCTGCAGGTCCCTGTACCATAGGAGTCAGAAGGCTGCTGACGCCTGGAAACTATGGAGCCTAATTCAGCATCCCTTGACCCCCTTCTCAGCAGATGTGCTGAATGCAGGCAACTCTGACCTGACCTCAACTGTGACTGCCCTTTTGGGAGCTACCGAGAGGCACCGTGATCCCTCCCAGGTCTGACCAAGGGACAGGGCAAAGGGGGGGCTCCGGGCCATCAGCCATAGAAGGTTCCGCTCCTCCGTGTTAATTCAAGAGCATCCACGGCTCCTGCTGAGCAGCTGAAGAGCTCTCTCGAGCCTCTTTTCGAGTGAAAACAGTCATTTGCAAGAGCTCACGATGCAAGGAGCAGACGGAATGGCATGGTTGCACTCCAGCCGGCGTTTCTCACAGCCCAGAGCCTGTGGAGCCACTTGGAGGAATGGCAGCTGCCGTGGGCTGGTGGGAGGGTCTGGGGACACGGAGGAGGGCCCATCTCCACGGCTCCCCAGAACAAGCCAGGGCTTTCACAGCAAAGGGGCAGCAAGATGTCATGCCTGGCGCATTTGTTTCCTAGGGCGGCTATAACAAATCGCCAAAACTAGGGTGGGGGGGGTGCTTAAAACAATAGGAATTTAGGCTCTCAGAGTTCTGGAGACCAGACGTTCCAAATCAAGGAGTCAGCAGGAGGCAGGATTAGTTTCTTGTGGAGGTTCTGAGGAAGAATCGTTCCATGCCTCTGTCCTAGCTCCTGGTGGTTGCTGGCCCTCTCTGGCACTCTTTATATGGTAGAGGCAATACTCCAATCTCTGTTGCCATCTTCAAATGCATTCATTCTCTCTGTGTGCGTCTGCTTTTTCTTCTTCTTTTTTCAAAAAATTGTTATTATTCTTATTTTTGTTTTTGGCTGTGCCGGGTCTTCGTTGCTGTACGCGTTTTTCTCTAGTGGGGGCAAGCGGGGACTACGCTCCATTTGCAGTGCGGGAGCTTCTCACTGCGGAGGCTTCCTTGTTGCTGAGCGTGGTAGGCTCTAGGCACGTGAGCTCCATAGCTCCAGCTCCTGAGATTTAGAGCGCAGACTCAGATCTGTACGGGCACCATTGCGGGGCACGGGCTTAGCTGCTCCATGGCGCGTGGGATCTTCCTGGATCAGGGATCAAACCCATGTCTCTTGCACTGGCAGCCAGATTCTTTACCACTGAGCCATCAGGAAAGCCCAGTTTTCTCTTCAGTCATTGAATTAGGGCCCCACTTGAATCCCGTGTGGCCTCATCTTAACCAACGACACGTTTTCAACTAAGGCTCTGAGGTTCTAGGTGGAGGTGAATTTGGGGGAGGACACTGCTCAGCGTAGCAGGGATTGAATTTCACTCCTGCCACTTGCAGCTGTGTGATGGTAGACGCGTGACTTAACCTCTCTGGTCCCCTTTCGTCATCTTTAAAAAGCAATAATGACAGGATTATTGGGACGATTGGATCCGTTGCTGCAGTAAAGTGAGCGGCTCCAGGCACAGACCCTGGAGCCAGATGACCTGCCGCCTGCTTGCTGTGCGACACTGAACAGGTTGTGACACTGAACCGGTCGTCTCTGGTCGTCTATTCCCCTGTCCATACGGGTGAGGAGACTGAAAGATATTATGGCCCTTCTCTCCCTCCCATAGTTCCTAAAGCTCCCCAAAGGCACTACAGGGGTCCATGGGCTCTCTTAGGATTTCCAAAGCCCCCAAATTATACTTTAATCCACAAAAAAATGGTACAACTCTGTGCTTTTTTTTTTTTTTTGGAATTGGATTGACTCAATGTCAGAGTCCATTCACTCTCAAGACAAGTAGAATTTTTCATCAACAATTATTGCTCTAATACTTACTTTTAATTTAGTGAAAAAATTATTTAAAATCATGAAGCTTGTTCAAGAAACAAAACACAGACACAAATAACAAGACAGTCCTTGGGTCTGGAGAGGTTTGGGCTCCATGGGGTTGGCTGATATCAGCTAAAATGAACAACGTTAACGGCTCTTAGTTATGAAATACTCACTTCATACCAGGCATTTTATTCACCATTGTCCACAACACCTCTCATTTACCCACGAAACAACCCTATGAGGCAGGGACTCTTATTAACTTTACAGGTGAGGAAACTGAGGCCCAGAGAGGGGCAGTGACTTGCTCAAGGTCACACAGGTGCTCAGGGGCTAATTGGGGGTTTGAATTCAGGTCTTTTTGACTCGAGGGCTGAAACTCTTAACCAAGCTGTTAAGCGGCCCCGGTTGACTACAAGCTGTAGAGCAGAGCAATATAACGTGAGCTGTGTGCATAACTTAAAATGTTCTAGAAGCCACAATAAAAAAGGTAAAAAGAAACAGGTGAAATTAGTTCAACAGAATACTTAATTTAACCCAATATGTCTAAAAGGTTGTCCTTTCAACATAAATATAAAATAATTTATCAATGAGATATTTTATATTCTGGGTTTTGTTTTTGTTTTTTAATATGAAGACTTCAAACTCTGGTGTGCATTTCACACGAACAGCACGGCTCAGTTCAGTGGCTGCCATAGCGGATGGTGAGGCTCAGGAGAGCTGAATCTCTGCTATGGATTTGCAGAGCTCGAAAAACTATCTAGATTCATCAGTTTCCAACCAAGAAGCATCACCGCTGCAGCTCGGTGGCCTCCTTATGTGGGAGGGAAGAGAGGTGAACAGTTTGTTTCTCTGGCATCCAGACTAGTGTAGGTACCAAATGACTCATTCCATGGACCCAAGAGCTCCAGCCTCTTCGTCCAAACCCCACCCTGTGGGCAGCTCCGGGCCACCCCAACTGTGACCTCGCTGGGAGCTGCCTGAGCCCAGCTTGTTCTGGAGCCAATCTGGGCTCCTGTGGGCCCCTGAGCCCAGCCTAAGCCCAGGAATCTGGTGGATCAGAAACAGCCCTGCGGAAACAACTAAGACAGCTGCTGGAGGCCAACGGGACTGAGAGTCTACGCCTGGCTTTGAACCCCAGCTCAGCCACTCCTAACTGGGAGAAGTTGCCCACTGTAACACTGGGGCCGTCATGGTAGCGCCTTCTTCACAGAGTTGGCAGGAGGGTCAAATTGATGCAGAGAGAGGAAAGGGACAAAATAGGTGATTAAATAGTTAATCTCACTAGGGGATCGTAAGTAGAAAAAAACACGGGAGACCCCTGTAAGTTAATGATTACTCAGGAAAGCAGGCTTGCTTAACCGCAAAGCCAAGCAGCTTCCTGAGCGACAAAACCATGAGAAGCACAGGACGTGCCCCCAGACGGCAAAATGACGGCGGCGTGGGACGCGCTTCCTGCCCAGCGAGCCCAGTGAGCTAGGACAAGCTCTCTATACACGTTAGCTGTTGCTGAGTGGCTAAGTTATTCTGACTCTTGCGACCCCACGACTACAGACTGCCAGTTTCTCTGTCCATTGGACTTTCCAGGCGAGAATACTGGAGTGGGTTGCCATTTCCTCCTCCAGGGGATCTTCCCAACCCAGGGATCGAACCCATGTCTCTGGTACCTCCTGCATTGGAGGCCGATTCTTTACCACTGTGCCACCTGGGAAGCCCCTCTGCACACATAAAAAACAATAATTAGATTGCCGTTGTAGGGACAAGGATACTCACCTCCTCAACCTGGAGGAGGAACCCATGGTGGAAGCATGACGTCCACTCAAGAAAGATAAAAAAGCTCTTCTCCCCCTCCCCGCTTTTCCTTTGACTACAAAACCATAGCCCAGCAAGTTCTTGGGGCATGGCACCCCGTCACCCACCTGCTTGTAAGCCTCACAAGTGTCCTATTCTAATAAATCACTTCTTATCTACCACTTTGCCTCTCACCGAATTCTTTCTGCACTGGGACATAAAGGACTGTGGTACCAGAGTTCTTCAGGGTTCCCCAAAATGACACCCGGTGGTTTGAAAATGAGGAGCTATAAGAGTCACTTTTATCTCCTATCCACTTATGTCAAACTACATTGACTACATTACAGAGAAATGCTATTTTCTCCCCATTTTACAGATGCAGAAACTGAGGCTCTGAAAGATGAACTACCTTGCCCAGCATGACACAACTAGCCAATGATGGATTCAACGGTTATAGACCCTTTCTCACAAAGAGGTTGTGAGGATGGAATGAATTAATGAAATAAATGGAAGCACTTCAAAGAGGGCTGGGTACACAGCATGAGCTCAGTAGAATTTTTCTCCCATCACCGTCACCATCATCACCATTCTCACCGTCATCGTCGTCATCATCAACATTGTGGCTGCCATCATCTCTGTTATTGTCATATCATCTGTGTTATCACTGTCAGCCTCATCTTCTGCCTCCCCACGTGTGTTGTGAGCACAAAGCACAGTGATGGGCTCAGAGCTGCTGAGCCTACCCTGATCCTGAGCAAGTTTCTTAACCAGGTTAAGCGCGCACACACACACACACACACACACACACACACACACCCTTACTCCTAGGGCATTTTCTTTGCGAAGAACGCTGTACCACACAACTTTGAGAATGTCTTTAGGGAGAGAAAAGTAAGTCATCCACCGCAGGTCCTGCGGATTTTATTCTCTCCTCCTAGCACAAGAAGGCTCAAGGAGAGCAGCCGCCATGTTTGGCTTCTTGGCCACCCGCGGGGGAAGCTGCCAAGTGAAATGACCTCCCTCGGGTCTTTGATGGGCCACTCAGACAGAAGGGGTCTTGTTTGGGGCATTTTGTTTATTTACTGCTAGCACTGCTGCCAACCAAGTTTATACAGAGTTGCCACAGGTCAAGGTCTGGGCAGAACCTAAGGTCTGGGCTGCCTCTCCTCTCACCCAGGGAGGTCGCCTCTTGACAGCTTTTCCATTCCTTCATCCCCGACTCCACAAAGTCCGTCAGCCCACTGTCTTGCTCCCCTCCCCAGGCTGCTCTTCTAATTAATTCTTCAAAGCCAGTGACACCAGGGGGATAATGAATTTATGCACAGATATTTGCATATTAGTGGGGGTCTTCCAGAATTTCAAGGCTCTGAGTGGGTGGGAACTGGAGAGAATAGAAAATGGAATTTCAAAGAAGGGAAGTAATTTTTAGCGCTGCTCAAACTGTTGCACAAGGAAGCCTCCCACCCCCACTTCACACTGGCCTTGCAAACTTGACATTTCTCTTGAGACCTGTGGATAACTTAATTGTGCAATTCTGGGCTCTCAACAGAACTAGGGGAATTCCCCAGAACACACTGAACTGGGACATTTATTCAACATAGTCTATTGAGCATCTGACTTAAGCCAGGCACACTTCTAGATGGTGAGGTAGAGGAGAGAATGAAATGAAACTCTGGTTCTGTGTATTTTAAATGACAGGGAGCAGAAGCTTGATTTTGCTAGCTTGATAGTCTGTGTGATTTTCAGAACCATCATTCATTTAAGCTAGCGTTTACTGAGGCTGGCCATGTGTTAAATGCTTACAAAAATTGTTGCTCAGTTGCCAAGTTGTATCCAACTCTGTGACCCCATGGACTGTAGCACGCCAGGCTCCTCTGTCCATGGGGATTTCCAGGCAAGAATACTGGAGTGATTACCATTTCTTTCTCCAGGGGATCTTCCTGGATCAAGGATCGAACCTGTGTTTCCTGCACTGACTAGGTGGATTCTTTACCACTGAGTCACCAGGGAAACCTCTTGCAGAAACTACCCCAGGTAATTACCACAACAACCCCATGAGACAGGCACTATTCACATCATCCCCATTTGACTGATGACAAAACTGAGGTGCAGTGAGGCTGACAAACTTGGCCCAAGTCATTCACCGAGAAACTAGAGGAACTGCGTCTTGAACCCAGAAACCCAGGGCTACCGAAGTACCTGGAGGGACTTGCAATCTAGTTTTGAAGTGAGAAATCAGGCTGTGGCCTGAGAGATGTGTAGGGGGTGCCTGGTGAAGAAGGTGGGCGCAGGAGGAAAGGGCCCCTCATGGGGGATGGGGAGACAGTACCCTGGGGGCAGGGTGAGTGACCTGCTTGAAGATCTGGCCCCAGGACTTCTGCCTCCAGGCCCATATTTCTGTTCCTTTTTATACCCTTGACCTCATGAGCCCTGCTCTCTAACCAGCTAAGCTAAACCAGGGCTCAGCAGGAGCCCAAAATAGCTATGGCTTCCAGGCAAAATTAGTGCCGAGTCAATCCTGCCCCATTCATCACTCTGACTCCAACCTTGTTATTTTCAGGCAACACGGCACTGGGAACAAGTTAGAGAGAGAGGGGGAGAGAAGGAGGCTCCTTCGATTCTGTTATATCACCAGGTTTCTAGTGGAAAATCTGTTGTTTCTTGAAGAAAGTTTTTAAGACATTGGTTTATGCAGCTGCAGCATCCTCTGACCCCTGCCCATTTCCTCTGGCTTCAACACCCTGCAGAACCCACATCTCTTCCAGCCAGTGTGGTCTGAGTAGGGTTAACCCCACATTCAGCTCCAGAGACGAGTCTTGACTAGACTAAGCCGATCAGCATAGCCGTCTCCCTCTCCTACCGCAGTGACTGGTTCAGGAGCAGGCAGATCATCTAATTAGAGTCAATGAGACTGGCTGGGAGAGGGAGGCTCTGGTTTCTTGTGGATTAGGACAAGTAGGGGAAATGAGACTGGGCTCTTGGGGAAGTCAGGCAGCCAGAGACCAGAGTGAGGTAGAGACGCAGAGAAGCTGAGATCTGATGCTTTTTGTTTCAGCCTGGATCAAGCTGCACCTGAAGCAAGTGCTTGCAGCTTTAGATGGCTGTGAGCCAAAACAAAAGAAATCTCTTTTTAGAAAGTCCATTTGAGTTATGCGCTTACCACTTTCAATTCCCCAGCTGGCTCAGTGGTAAAGAATCCTCCTGCCAAGCAGGAGATGCACGTTTGATCCTGAGGTTGGGAAGATCGGCTGGAGAAGGAAATGGCAATGGCTCAGAGGAGCCTGGTGGGCTACGGTCCGTGGGGTAGCAAGGAATAGGACATGACCTACCAACCAAATAGCAGCAACTTTCAATTTAAAAACGTTTTACCTGTGTTAGAGCTGTTGCAGGATTCTCACCCAGGTTTGGGAACACCTGTGGTCTGGGCTGTGGGGAAAGCAGATAATCTGGGATCGAACTGAGGCTGGACAGTGAAGGGCTTTCTGAGTTGAAGATTTAGGATGATCATGAGTCTCTGAGAGAACAATCGGCTCTGCAGAAGTTTAAACGCAGCCCATGGCCTCCTTAAGAAAGAAGAGCCACAATAATGCTTTTCGTCTATTAAATATCTGCCTGCTGTATTTTGTACATTATCTATTCTGATCAATCTCACCACCTGAGGAGACTGGAGTGAGGACTCACATTTACAGCTGAGCAAATTGAGACCCAAAGAGGAGAAGTCAGACACTCAAGACACACAGTTAGCGGAGAGCTGAGCTTGGAACCCAGGTGGGTCTGCCGTGGAAACCGCCGATCCTGACACATCACCACCTCCCTAACAGCAGCTGCCCTGGGGAGAGCCTGTTTACCCTCCGGGAGACAGGGTTTCACGTCAGTGCCTGGAAGCAAATGACACAGCGAGTGAATTTCACCAGGACCATTTTCTCCACTTAACCTTGGCAGGGTCCCAAGGGCAATAAACACTTCCCCAGAAAGTCTGAGGACTTTGCTGAACCTAACAGATGACGTCGCTTAGGAGTGGAAGCTCCAGCAGAATCACAATGCAGGAATGTCCTTGTGGGTACCACCCGTAAGATTCATGAGATGTTCCCATCGCCATCATACCAAGACCAGAGTCGTGGAATGGGTACCTTACAGGTACGGAGAGAGGCTCAGGCTCATAGTCCCTGGATATTAACTGTATCTGGCTGGAACTGATCAACTTTGGTGTTTTTTTTTTAGTGTTTATAGTCATCAGCCTCTCTTTAGAGAGAGTCGTCTTGATTTCAGAGGCATACGATGGCTCAGAGGGTAAAGAATCCACCTGCCACTCAGTGCAGGCGACACAAGAGATTCAGGTTCGACCTCTGGGTGGGGAAGATCCCCTGGAGGAGGAAATGGCAACCCACTCCAGTATTCTTGCCTGGAGAATCCCATGGAAAGAGGAGTCTGGTGGGCTGTACTCAATGGGGTTGCAAAGTGGGACACGACTGAGCACACGGCATATATTGACTTACAGTCTCAGGTAAGTTACCTTCTTAAGTAACTGGTTTTCATTAAAAAAAAAAAAAGTAATTCAATTCAAAGAAAAATTAGCAAATGTGGCAAAAATCACAAAGGTGGTATGCTGATGAGTTAAGTCTGGGAGACGTCTTCCTCACCCCCTCAAATGAACCCCAAACTTTTATCTCATTAACTTAGCAAATGGGAGAACCCAACAGATAAAGAAAGAGGCCTGAGTGAAAAGGAGAATGGGTCCCCTTTCCTCTCCATCCTCTCCATGTCCTGCCTGCCCCAAACCTCCGAGTCAGAAGGTTAGGTGTCCTGAACTAGGCTGTCTCCTAATTCCTCTCACCAGTGCAGTGCGGAGCTGGAAGATGGATCTTCTGGAGAGAAAGCTGAAGTGGGCAGGGAAGGTGTTTCTAAGATGAGCTCCAGGTGGGAGGACCAGCAGTGTCTGTTAAAGCTAAGCATCCACCTCGCCCATGACCCTGCACTTCCACTCCCAGGCACACGCCTAAAAGCAGAGTGTTCTGTCTACTGAGAGACTTGTACAAGAATGTTCCTAGCAGCTCTGTTCCCTATGGCCACAAGCTGGAGGAACAACTCACGTGTCCTTCAACAGGACAGTGGGTGAAAACAAACCGAAAGGAAATGAACTGCTGTGGACTGAATAAATACAGAGAGGGTGAGAAAGAGGAAAGACTCGTGTATGATGACTTGGGCAGATGACAAGATTTTGGTGCTGTGGGAAGGAGATACAGAGGACCCCATTGGGACATGACAGGCCCATTTATTCTCCCGAGAGATAAGCATTATAGATGCCTTCATCGTGCGTGTGGCTGTGTGTGAGTGTCTGCATGCCAGAGATGGAAATGAAGACTCAGAAGACAAAGCAACTTGCCCAAGATCACCCAGCACAGAAGGCGAGCAACTGGACTTCGCTTCCAGCGCTCTCTTGACCGCTCCCCAGTCTGCCCCAGACGCCCTGATGGCAAGGACCGTTCAGGGGCTTGCTGTAGGCAGGAGGGAGGAGGCACTCTCACATCAGTCTGGTTCGCATTTCACGGCCTGGAGACTCAGGTTCTTCCCTAAAGTGAAACCCTGAAGCCAAGTTAAAAGACTGGCTTCATTTCCGCCTGTGTCTTGGCAAGTGATGCTCTGGCCTTGAACCTCCTCCTGTCTCTGCACTTGTCACCATCTACTCCCTCCGCCCCCATCCCCACCCCTCCGCCTCCAGGGGCAATTTAATCTCTGGGTGTCCAGTTCCCTGACATGCTCCAGGAAGGAGGTCAGTAGGGTGAATTGTGGCATTGGCATAAATTATTGACCCAGCGCCGTGGCGGCCACTGAAGGACATTGTGCGTAACCCACGCCGGGGCCCCCAGCCTCAGATCACTGGTAAGTTCAGGTTGTGCAGAGAAGGCAGAAGAAACCTGCCAAGTGTAGGATGTTGGCTGACCCCTTTCCTGCCTCAGACATCCCTCCAGCTGGCTCTGCGGATCTCGGATGAGCCTCCCACAGGTGACAGAACAGTTTTCAGAGGATTTAATTTGGGCGTGATTTCCCTAACATGGTTCTCTCTTCCCCACCTCAAGCAGGTATCCGGTCTTGTTGTGACACCTGGTCTCAGGGATATATTTGCAGGGCAGGAAATAGAAGCAGCCCACGAGTCAAAGGCTGTTCTGGTGTTTGTAGGAGCCCAGAGCGGGGCTGCAAACTCAAATGCCCACAGGGGCCAAGGAAGGAAGTGGGGGCCCACATGTAATTTGATGTAGAAACAACGAGAGACCCCACGTGCCTTGGAGAGGGCAGTACTTGGTACTCAGCTCCAGGCCGAGGTCACCTGCTTCTGTTTGTGTGCTTAGTCACTCAGCCGTGTCCAACTCTTTGCGACCTTTTAGACTGTAGCCCACCTGTCCATGGGGTTTTCCAGGCAAGAACACTGGAGTGGGTTATCATTTTCTCTTCCAGGAGATCTTTCTGACTCAGGGACTGAACCTGCATTTGGGCATTAAAAGGAGTGAGTCAAGGCTGTATATTGTCACCCTGCTTATTTAACTTCTATGCAGAGTACATCATGAGAAACGCTGGGCTGGAAGAAGCACAAGCTGGAATCAGGATTGCCGGGAGAAATATCAATAACCTCAGATATGCAGATGACACCACCCTTATGGCAGAAAGTGAAGAGGAGCTAAAAAGCCTCTTGATGAAAGTGAAAGAGGAGAGCGAAAAACTTGGCTTAAAGCTCAACATTCAGAAAACGAAGACCATGGCATCCGGTGCCATCACTTCATGGGAAATAGATGGGGAAACAGTGGAAACAGTGTCAGACTTTATTTTTTTGGGCTCCAGAATCACTGCAGATGGTGACTGCAGCCATGAAATTAAAAGACACTTACCCTTTGGAAGAAAATTTATGACCAACCTAGATAGCGTATTCAAAAGCAGGGACATTACTTTGCCGACTAAGGTCCGTCTAGTCAAGGCTATGGTTTTTCCTGTGGTCATGTATGGATGTGAGAGTTGGACTGTGAAGAAGGCTGAGGGCCGAAGAATTGATGCTTTTGAACTGTGGTGTTGGAGAAGACTCTTGAGAGTCCCTTGGACTGCAAGGAGATCCAGCCAGTCCATTCTGAAGGAGATCAGCCCTGGGATTTCTTTGGAAGGAATGATGCTAAAGCTGAAGCTCCAGTACTTTGGCCACCTCAGGCGAAGAGCTGACTCATTGGAAAAGACTCTGATGCTGGGAGGGATTGGGGGCAGGAGGAGAAGGGGACGACAGAGGATGAGATGGCTGGATGGCATCACGGACTCGATGGACGTGAGTCTGAGTGAACTCCGGGAGATGGTGATGGACAGGGAGGCCTGGCGTGCTGCGATTCATGGGCTTGCAAAGAGTCGGACGCGACTGAACGACTGAACTGAACTGAACTGAATTTTCTCAGAGATACTAGACATCTAGGGGCTTCCCCAGTTGCTCAATGGGTAAAGAATCCACGTGCAATGCAGGGGACACAGGCGATGTGGGTTCCATCCCTGGGTCAGGAAGATCCCCTGGAGGAGGGAATGGCGACCTGTTCCGGTATGGGTGCGTGAGTCACTCGGTCATCTCCGACTCTTTGCGACCCCATGGACTGTAGCCTGCCAGGCTTCTCTGTCCATGGGATTGTCCTGGCAAGAATACTGGAGTGGGGTGCCATCCCCTTCTCCAGAGGATCTTCCTGACCCAGGGATCGAACCCTCATCTCCTTCATTGCACGTGGATTCTTAACCATTTGAGCTACAGGGAAGTCTGACTGTTCCAGTATTCTCACCTGAAAAATCCCATGGACAGAGAAGCCTGGTGCGCTACAGTCCATGGGGGTCTCAAAGAGTCAGACACGACCGAGCGACTAAGCATGCATCAGACATCTAGATTTTTATACAAAATAGTCCACTTTTTAAATCTTGGAAGCTACGATATTCATTTGAAAAACAGAGAAAACTCAAAATTATGGAGACAGTAAAAAGGTCAGTGGTTAGCCAGGGGTTGGAGGGAGAGAGGGATGGAGCAGAGGGGTTTTCTAGGGCAGTGACGTGATTCGGCATGATCCAGTAATGGTGACTACATGTCATTACACATTTGTCAAAAGCCACAGGATGCACAACGCAGAGTGAACTCTGGCGTAAGCTATGGATTTTAGGTAATAATAATGCACCAGTGTGGGCTCACCAGTTGTAGAAATAGACCACACTAACACAAGATGTTAATTTCCAGGGGAACTGGGAGGAGGGGGGTGTGGGGGTGTGTTGAAAGGGTGTAGAGAAACTGTTTGTACTTTCTGTTCAATCTTTCTGTAAGTTTAAAAATGCTCCCTCCCCCAGAGACTTTCCTGGGGGGTTCAGTGGCTGGGACTCCATGCTTCCAGGTGCAGGGGGCCCGGGTTCCACCTCTGGTCAGGGAACTTGATCCCACCTGCCCCAGCTAAGGATTCCACATGCCGCAACTAAGACCCGGCACAGCCAAATAAATAAAAATGTTCCCCAAATAAAGCCTATTAATTAAATAAACAAATATAGCAAGCCAGAGAGAAACATCTGGGAGCCTCGTTCAATCTTAGAACTGTTTATCAGCAAACCCGGTTGAAAGCTCTCTGATGGGCCTGCAGGGGGGTCTTGGAGAGGAGGTTGGGGGAGCGGAAATAATTTTTCTGTGACAGGGAACCAGACCAGAAGTGGAAAACAGGTCCTGGCAGAGGCCCAAGGGGAGTGGGTGGACTCTTAATGCCAGAAATACTGACCTAGGCACAGATTGCTAGCTTGGCCCAGAAGCAGCACGTTTGCAGACTTGGAGGAGACAGACAAGATCGATGAATGGGTTTTGATGGTGACTAGGTGGACCCAGTGATGATGAAAATGAAGTCTCCTGCAACCCAGTAGAGACTCCAAGTCTAATCTGAATTCACTCAAAGAGATATAGGAAAGTGGATGCTTCCGGTACACCTGAATTTGTGGCCTTAAATAGATTCCTTGATACTCACCGCCCACAGCTGCCCGCTTCAAAGGAATTCAGCAATCTGTCGAACCAGATTCTTAAATGCACTGGCTCCTCAAATAGACAGACAGGGCTGGATTTCAACCCATTCTTAGAAAGGCTCTGCTCAAATCCACCCAAAATTCATCCACGGATCCCTCTGCTACTGAGTCCAGCTTACAGGATAACTAACATCTGGGAAGGCCATTTCACAAGTATCCTTTTAGACGGTTTTAACAGCTACCATTCATAGGTGTTGAGCTGTCCGGATTGGTTAACCTGAGAATAACGCATCGTTCGGGGAGGAAGCATCTCTGAGAGGCTGAGTGGTGCTTCCGAGGACACCTGGGCCACCAGGGCACAGTCGGGTGTGCACCCAGCACCTCCACCTCCTCTCTGGGGTGCGCTGAATCAACTGCCTTCATTTTCTCTCCATCTGACAGTCTATTTCCACAATGCAAAGCTGATGAACGATTTTATTTTTTGTTCACGTGGGACCGTTAAGAGTTTTGGCAAGCATTTAGGAAGCGTCTTAAAAATAGTTTCAGAAATATTACATTTGAACAATATTTGAACGGCACAGATGGCTTGCTGATGCAGAATGATGGGGAAGGGAGTGCTTTATCGGGGAGGGTGCTCAATGTCGATTTCAAAGAACCTAACATGCCTCCTTGTACACGGGGTCAACAGCAGGTCCCTACATCCCCTGAATGGCCCAGAAAAGGCACAGGCTTTTACTGAATCATCTACATCTTCCCCAGACAACCAGCATGGGAGGCAGAGTGGGAGCAGAAAGAACAGTCGTACACGACCATCCCAAACTCCCTGCCCAGCCCTTCCCACGGCAATCCTAAGCTCATTTTATATGTCTGTGAGTCTCTTTCTGTTTTGTAAGTTCATTCGTATCGTTTCTATTTAGACACACTGCTATATTTAAAATGGATAACCAACAAGAATCTATTGAATAGCATGTGGAACTCTTAATGTTATGTGGCAGCCAGGGTGGGAGGCAGGGTTTGGGGGAGAATGTATACATGTATATGTATGGCTGAGTCCCTTCTGTTCCCCTGAAACTCTCATAACATTGTTAATCAGCTAGATTCCAATACAAAATAAAAAGATTAAAAAAAAAACCATTGTGCTTGCTGATATTTATGGAGCACTAAGTGCGATACTTTGGCCACCTCATGCGAAGAGTTGACTCATTGGAAAAGACTCTGATGCTGGGAGGGATTAGGGGCAGGAGGAGAAGGGGACGACCGAGGATGAGATGGCTGGATGGCATCACTGACTCGACGGACATGAGTTTGGGTGAACTCCAGGAGTTGGTGATGGACAGGGAGGCCTGGTGTGCTGCGATTCATGGGGTGGCCAAGAGTCGGACACGACTGAGAGACTGAACTGAAATGAACTGAACTGAACTGAACTAAGTGCGAGGTACTGGGCTGTGCCTTTTGCATAGATTGTTGTTGTTGTTCAGCCACTAAGTGATGTCCAGCTCTTGTGACCCAATGAATTGGAGCCCCCTGGGTTCCTCTGACCACGGGATTTCTCAGGCAAGGATACTGGAGTGGGTTGCCATTCCCTTCTCCAGGGGATTTCCTGACCCAGGGATTGAACCTGCATCTCCTGCAACCTCTGCACTGGCAGGTGGATTCTTTACCACTGAGACACCGGTCAAAGGTGTCTCAAAGGTTGAGACACCTTTCAAACTTATGCTTCAGTTCTACTATTATACCCATTGTATAGATGAGAATGCTGAGGCCCAGACAGCTGAAGTACCTTGCTCAAGGTCACGTAGCTCCTCCTAAGCAGTGGCTCTAGGATTTACCCAGGTCTGTATACTCACCACTCATTTATGAGGGTTTCCAGTCCTATGAGGGGCCTTTCAGTGTATGTTGACTTCTTGGCATTATCTCACACATCATGCTGACTTTTCTTCCATCAGTCAATTAGTCTTCAGCAACCAGATAATATACTGAGTCCTTATTCTAAGCCTGGTGAGATGGCTACAAGACCAAATAAAACAATCTCCCCACTAACAGCCACAACCTATGTGTGCATACGGTGCCAGGTGAGGTCCAGGAAGAATGAGTCAGGCTGGCTCTGGGGTTGGAGAGTCCTCTGATGCCTCCAATTGTACCGCATATTCTAGGTATCCCTGTCAAAACTAGCCTGTCTCATCTTCCAGTCATTAACATACAGTGGGCTAAGAGCAAAACCACATCATGTCTGAGCAAGAGGGAAGCTTAGGGATCATCCCCATTGTACAGATTTGGAAACTGAGGCCCCAGGAAAGAGTGAGTCTTGGCTAACGTCACACAGCAGATCCAGAACCCAAACCTAGGTCTCTTCACTCCCCTCTCAGCCTTCTTTTCACAACATCACTGTGATGGTTGATTTTATGTGTCCACTTGACAGTGCCTGGGTGCCCACACATTTGGTCAAGCATGACTCTGGGTGTACCTGAAAGGGTGTCTCTGGATGAGATTAACATATGAATCCATAGCTGAGGAAAGCAGATTGTGCTCCCCAGGACTTGTGGCCCTCATTCTTGGGCATGGCAACGGGAAGATATTTTCCTTCTGAGAAGCTTTCTAGAACCATTTTGTCTTAGGCAGAATGAAGACCGCCCCCCCTCAGAGATGCCCATGTTCTAATCCCTAGAACCACTGACTCTTTACCTTACAGGCCAAAGGGACTGTGCAGATACGATTAAGTTAAAGGTCTGGGGGTGAGGAGATTACCTGGGGTTATCCAGTGGGCACAACATTATCACAAGGGTCCTTAGAAGAGCGAGGTGGGAGGGTCAGCATCAGAGAAAGAGATATGACATGAGAAGGTGGCCTAAGGGAGAAGTCACTCTCTGCCTGAGTGTCTTCCAGCTAGGACACCATGTCTATCTTCTGCCTTCAGCCTCAGACTGGACCTTATACCATCATCTCTCCTGGATGGTCAGCTCTCTAACTGCAGACCTCGAGATTCAAAGCTTCTGAAATTAAGTCGATCCCTTATAACACATCTGTCTCTCTCTCGGTTCTGTTTCTCTGGAGAACCTTGATTAATGCAAGGACTCTGCGGGCAGCAGGCTGGGAATCAGGGCAAATTTGCCGTCTAGGAAACCTAGTCGCCTTTTCCCGTGGCAATCCAGAACTCTCTGCCGTGTGGTATACACATGCTCATAGTATTCCACGAGGCCCTTTGAGGTGCTTCACACATCAACTTCCCCTAAAATGTCAATAGTTACGCAATTATTTAAATGGGAATACTTAGAAAATTTATAAGTGAACATCGAACCTTGATTTTACATATATTATCACTTAGGATGAAGCTGAATAAAATAGTGAGTTGACAGAAGAGCCACTTTAAGAGGAACATGCAGCTCTGGGGAGTTCTCTGAAGGTGGATCAAGAAATGCTGGAGTTTGGGGACTTCATTCCTCTAAAAAAGATACGTTAATGCAGGGGATTTTGAATTCCTGGGCATGGGGGTGGGAGCATACCCCCCCTCTGGGAAGCTTCCTAGAACCCTTTTGTCCTGGGCACAGTGAAGACCCCCCCAAAGATGTCCATGTCCTAATCGCCAGAACCTACGACTCTGTCACTCTGCATGCAAAAGAAACTTGGCAGTTAAGCGTCGTGAGATGGGGATTATCCAGCGGGCACAACACCATCACATGGGTCTTTAGTAGAGGGAGGCAAGAGGTCAGAGGTCAGACAAGGAAATGCAACATCAGAAGTTGAGACCAGAGTGACATGGTTGCTGACTTTGACAACAGAAAGGGGTCATGAGCCAAGGAATGTAGGCAACCTCTAGAAGCTGGAAAAGGCAAGGAAACAATTTCTTCTAGCGCCCCCAGAAGGAACACAGCCCTGCCCATATCTTGCTTTTATCCTAAGGAGACCCATTTTGGACATCTGAGCTTCAGAGCTATAAGAGAGTAAATGTGCGCTGTTTTCAGCCATTGAGTTGGTGTTGTTACAGCAGCAATAGGAAGCACACACACTGTTTATCATCTCTAAGGGGCCGATCACATACGCCAAGGACACACACAGGGACTCTCCACTCTCCCTTCCAGCGCCCCTGCCTTCCCTCCTGCGAAAACAATGAGAATACCTTCAGCCTGTCGCTACAACTTTGTGTTAGCATCACCTGTTAGCTGGCTAAGGAAAACCTTCCAGAATCCAGGAGGGTGGTGGCATCACCTATTGTTCATTTGCCCCCACGTCGACTCCTCCCCTTCTCCACCCCACCCTCTGCCTTAGTTAGGGTGGTCTGCACAGACCACACCCACAGGCTCTCTGACTTCCACTTGAGTTTGGCCAATGTGAGGGCAGGCGAGGAGAAAGTGGGTATAAAATGGGCAGGGCATTCCCCCAGTCCCTCTCTCTCTGTGCAGTCACCAGGGTTGGCTGAGACCCTCCACCAAAGACCCAATCCCTCTCCACACACTTTGCTCTGGGCTTCTGCCACCTCTCTTGCACGTTGCCTTTTCAGGACTAGAGGTGGTAACAGCTCCCCTCAGGCACTAACCCTGGGGTGTGGCACCATCCGCTGTGATTTCCCCACTTCGCACAGCGTCCCCCTTCATAGACTCTCGTCTGCTGCCTGATCTGAGTGAGTCATTGCTTTCTCCAGGCTCCTACTGATACTATAGGTATTGCAAACACGACACAGACAAGTGAAGCCACTTGTCCAGGGTCAAGAACCAGGCAGCGGGACAGACAGCGCTGGAGCCCAGGTCTGTCCAAAACCCCTGGCTCGAGGGTGCCAGGGCAGCCCGTGGGCTGTGGGCTGCAGAGAGCCAGGGGACAGGCTGTTCTTGTTCATTTTCCAATTTGAGTTCACGGCCAACTGTTAATGATTTGGTGCTTTGGAACGCAAACCCAGGGGCCTGGCTTCTCTCGGAAGATAAACCAGCATTGCTGGTTCTAAGTGCATTGCTTTTGTGTGTTATGCCACCCTGGCAATGAGCTCAATGAGGTAAGTACTAGCACTGACTCCATTTCCTATATGGGTAAACCGAGGCACGAAGATTAAAATCATTGGTCCGAGGTGACTCAGCTAAGCAAGCTGAAGAGCTGGGAGCTGAACCTAGCTCAGTGATCAACCATGGTAAACTGAGTCCTATGGGGCCTGCGTCAGGTCACCTGCGTGGCCCCCAAGGACATCTGAGCTTGCCACTCCTTCCCTGGGCTCTTCGATGTTTCCAGGGCAGGAAGATCCAGCCCTCCCCTCATCCTCCTCGGTGGGCTTGGCTCATTCCTGGGAGTCCCACCTTCATCCCTAGCAGACTTGGCCACCAAGAGGGGGAATTTGTCATCATCCCAAATGCAGCTCACTTTAAAGAGCTCTGCTCACGGCTATCTCGATTACCACCAATGCCACCCACCCCAGTATTTCTCCAGCCTCGTGGATTTCTGAGGGCATCCGGCACCTGGCTGGAGCCTGTGGTTCCCCTCCCTGTGCCTATGAACACACACAGCCCTTGTTCTCCTGGCCCCTGCCCTTCCCAGCACAGGCTGGACCCTTGCCTCGCTTGTCTGAACAGAGCCTCTAACTTGGTCCTGCCTTGGGCGCCGTCCCCTATCAGCCTGCCAGTGGAGAAAACAAGCTGTGCAGAGGCACTTTCAAAAAAAAACCAAAACAAAAAACACAACTCAGAAATCAGAGCTGGTCAGGCGTCCTTCTCCCACTGCGTCACCTTCGGAATGGGCAGCCTTGCTGGGTTTTGTTTCCCTCTTTCTCTTACTCTCCCTGCAATTTCTGCCTCTGTGCATCCCGGAGGAGGAGGGTCTGGCTAAATGCTGTTATTGTGAGGGTAACTGAAGCTCCCTAGTCACCCTTAGACGGGTCCAGGAGGGTGGAAAGGGGATCGATGGCCCGCTTATCGCAGAGCAGCCGTCCTGCCTGCCGTCTGGTGTCCCGGTGTGGGCAGGGGCGGGTGCGGAGAGAGTAGAGGGAGCTGTTGCAAAGAAGGGATCAGACCCTGGTGGTGGTGGTGGTGGGAGTGGGGAGGGGGGAAGGAATTTCTAGAAAAAAAAAGATGAGATGTGTTATCTGGCCAAAGAAAGTAATTAATTGGTCATTAGCGTCTGGAGTAGGTTTTCATCTCCCAACCTCCCAGAGATTAGGGAGGGAACCGAATTAGCCCTAGGGAGCACCTCGGTGGAGTCCCCGGCCAGCATGGTCACTAAATATTTATGTGGCGTCTTTGTGTGCAAGGTATTCTGGGGCGGGGTGGGTGGAGGTGGCCACAAAGAAGGGGACCCTGGGCAGAGTGAGCCCTAGGTTCTAATCTTGACTTTGATTCTAACTGGCGATGTGTCCTGGCAAGTCCCTTCCCGGCCCCGGGTGTCAATTTCCCCAGATATAAACTGAGAGGCTGTGTCCAGGCGATCCTGGCTCATCCGCCTCTGGCCCAGCAACTTGAGAATTTCTCCAAAGATGCTGAAGCTGGACGACAGTGGGGTGGCCCAAAAGTATGAGTGTACCGAATACACCGAACTGTACACTTACAAGCGGTTAAGACGGTAAATCTTATGTGTATTCTACTGCGATTTAAAAATTGGGAGGAAAGGGTAAAAATTTTTAAAAGAATGGATTTACTGTCTATTGTATGGGTAACACTATATAAAGAAGGTGGTGAATACGGCAGTGCCAGCCTTACGATGGGGCATTTTACCTCAAGGAAGAGAGGCTTTTGGTTTTCTTTTGTGGTTGTCATTTTAAAATAAATTCCAAGAGTCTGTAAACTGTATCCAAAGGGTCAAATGCCAGATCCAGCTGCCTGTGTTTATAAATAATGTACAGAAAGTTTTGTTGGAATAAGAAGGAAGAGGGAAGGAAGAAGAAAGAAGGAAGAAAAAGACAGGAAGAGAGGGACAAAGGGGCAGAGGGAGGGAGGAAGGAAAAGGAAGAGCTCTCTACAGCAATAAGCATGGCACACTATTACATATCTCGTGTATATATATCCTTCCCTCTACTTGGATAACAGAACCCCTATCTTTGGAAGGAGGTAGCGATTTGCCAATTCCCAAGGAATGTGTTATGATTGATCTAAACCAGTCTTAATTAGAGGCAATTTTGTCCCCCAGGGGGCACGCGGCAATGCCCGGAGAAATTTTGGTTGCCACAATTGAAGGGAGTGGTGTTCCTGGCATTGGACGCTGCTCAACATCCTACAAGGCACACAGGACAGCCCCCCACAACCAGGAGTTATCCAGCCCCAAACGCTCCTGCTATAGATGGGAGGTCAGTAGCTAGACCAGTAAACCAATCAGCAGGACCTCATCGGAGCGAGAATCTTAGGAGACACCATGTGATGCGGTGAGGAACAGTCCGAGGAGCCTTGAAGCATAACAACACTGGGCCCCCACAGAGCAGAGGCTGAGCCCTGGGGACGGGGTGGGGAGGAGAGGCAGCCACAGAGGGGCCAGGAGCCCCATCCTGGGAGACAGACTCAGGTCAGAGGAGGGTTTATGAGGCAAGGACCCAGGGCCAGACCAGTGGCTGCAGAGGGAGGCTGGTCCACGGCTCCAACAGGCTCTTTTTTTTTTTTTTTAAGAGCCTCTCACGGAGGTCTGCCCAGCGTGTCTGCTCAACCTGGCCACAGCGAGCCACAACGGGCTTCAGGCCTGACTTCCGAGAGGGGGCTGTCTGTGTTGCTTCTGGATCCAGGGTCAGGACGGGATGCACAGAGAGACTGCCAAAGGGAAGGCCAAGGCGAGGACCGCGATCCACTCCCAAGCACGCACGATGGCATCTGGAGTCCGCCTGTCTCTCTCTGCAGCACCTCCTCCCTCTTGCTGCTTCTGAGCTGCTGCTGGAGAAATGCACGATGCACCCCTGCAACATGCCATCTCCCCGAGCTGAGCCCCCCTGGCCCGCAAATATCCTCCACCCCCTTCCTTTGCTCAGTCAGTTCCCACCCAGCCTTCTCATCCCTGTCTCCACATCTCCTCCTTGGAGAGCCCCTCTTGACCCCCTGAAATAAGCTGAGTCTCCTTCCTGTAGGTTCCCACAATGTGCCAGTCTTTCCCCTTGGATAAGCTCATGACACATCCCTGAAATTATTTATTTAAAATCTGTCTGATCGGAGGGGAAGGAGAGCAGAGTGGTTAAGAGTAACAGCCTTCCCCATCAGACAGAGGCAGGGGGCCAGGGAGATGAAGGTTAAGCAGGAAGAGGTTTTCCGTGGCTAGGGGGCTTTGTGAAATTTACAGAATCTCCTTGCAGGACACTTCAAAATGCAGCCTTGAAAATTAACATGTCAGTGGGAATCCTTTGATCATTTCTCCTTTGCAGACTGGAGGGAAAGGTTAAAGCACTTTGGGGTGAAGCCATTACTAACAGGGGAAAGGGGCGTCAACCTCAGATTCCTGAGGCAGACAGCTCTGTTCCATTCCTGGCTGTGTGACTCTGGGCAACTCACTCCACCTCTCTGATCCTCACAGTCTCCACTTGTAACAATGGGATGACAGTAGTAATCTCATGATGTTGTCAGAGGCTTCAACGAGGCGATCTATCCAAAGCACAGAACCTGGCATGTAACAACCGCTCAATAAATAGTTGTTATTATATGACAGTATCTGACACCTGAAAAGACCCTGAACTTGGTTTCTAAAGATCTGGGTTCAAGCTTGATTCCACCACTCATTTCCTACGTTTTTTCTTTTCTCACATCACTTAACCACTCTGACCCTCCTCTGTCAGATGATGAAAGGACTATGAAGAGGGCTGCAATCACCACCATGATAAATACAAAGGTAGTTCTATTTATTGATCCAATCACTTTACCATCTCCCAAGCCCTTCACAGTTTTCCAAGCCCGTCCCCGACCCTATCATCTCACACTCATTCATTCAACAAACATTCAGTAAGCACCACTATAAGCGAGCCAAGCTTCACGTTCTAGGCGCCGGGGAAACAACGGTCAAGGACACCAAGATCTCAGTCCTCACGGAACATATATTCCTGTGCGATAGGTCTTGACTCGGGGGCGATGTTGCCCCCTTGCCCTGCCAGGGACATTGGTCAAAGTCTGGAGAGGCTTTTTTTTTAGGTTGTCACCTCCCAGGAAGGGGGGTACTACTGGCATCTAGAGGGTGGAGAGGCCAGGGATGCTACTAAAACATCCCAGAATGCCCAGGACAGCTCCCAGCAACAAACAGTTATGTGGTCCAAAATGTCAACAGCTTCGAGGTTGAGGACACCTTGTTCTTGAGGGAAGAAGCAGAGAGTAAACAAAATAAACATGCCAATCACATGGTAGATTAGAGATGATAAGAGCTTTGGAGGAAAAGGGTGTGGGAAGCCAGGAACCGGGGTGACGGTGGCGAGGAAGGGCTGGATTTACGCAGAGTTGCTTGTGGGGCAGCCGATGAAGCACGGGAGTCAAAGATGCCTCTGAGGCTCTTGGCCTGAGCATGAGGAAGCTTCAGTGAAGAGCCCTGCCCAACAGCCTCTTTCCAGCCATTCTTAACCCTTTCCCACCCCCCGCCTCCACTGTCAATTACTCCTCCACGCTTTATACAGCAGCCCAGGCAATCTTTCAATAGAAATTTGGAGCTTTCACTTCCCTTCTCCCTTCCCTTCCCACCCAGGTTTCCCAAATGCCAGGTGAGTGCCCCCCTAACTCTAAAGGTCATCCATGACCTACCCCCCTCCCTTGGTCCTCTCCCCAACCCTACTCTTCTCTACCACCAGCCACAGTTCACCTGATTCACCTCTGAAAACAGGCCTCTAGCTCTCTTTCCCATCAGGAATACTGTCTTTCTCCCTCACCCACTCTCCAGCTCTGCCTGGCCCTACTCCTCCTGAAGGGCTTGGTTCAGATGCCACCTCCTGCAGGAAGCCTTCCTGGAAACACTCCACTGGTATGAGAGACCTCCTTTGGAACCCACACCTCCTGATGCACTGGTTTGTAATTGCCTACCTCCTCCACTGGACTGAGAGCTCTATGAGGTTGGTCATCAGAAGCATCCTGCTCACCACGGGCCAACCGTCCAGGTTTGCGGGGCAGTGAGGGGTTCCCGGGACACTTAGACGTTAAGTGCTTAAACTGGGAAAATCCCTGGCAAACCAAAACCAGCTGGTCACTCTCATCATATCCCTGATGCTTAGCAGAGTCCAGCAAAAAGTAAGTGCAATTCATGTTTATTGAATGAATGGTAAGTAGGAGATTAATGAATATTTCCTAAAGAATGGATGAAGCTCATCATCAAGGGAGTTAATAACCCAAAACCATCAGCCAGGCTTCTGGAAGCATCTGGAAGACCTGATACATCCCGTGTTGAGCTCTAAAAGGGAAAGTCACTCAGTCACGTCCAACTCTTTACGACTGCATGGACTGTAGCCCACCCAGACTCCTCTGTCTGTGGAATTTTCCAGACAGGAGAACTGGAGTGGGTTGCCATTCCCTTCTCTAGGGGATCTTCCCAACCCAGAGATTGAACTGGAGTCTCCTGCATTGCAGGTGGGATCTTGACCATCTCAGCCACCAGGGGAGCCCTCTCAAGCTCCAAGGACAAACACAAATCACGGTATTTCTGCTCTCTAGCTAAGGTTCAGGTTCAAGAGCAGGGCCCAGGACCACCCTCCTATCTGCACAGAAACGGAGGTCAGGATGGCTGGAAAAGATCTGGGGCAGTAAGTCTGCTGACCCAGTTCTCCTGGATGGGGGTCCAGCCCCTCCTCAGGGCCGGGCACTCAGCTGCCCCACCTCGGAGCCCCAGTCCTCATTCTGAGCTCTGCCCCAGCCATGTTATCTGACCCTCCATCCAGGACAGCTGATGCCCTGTCTTTCGGCAGCTTGCAAAACTAGAAACTTGAAAATGCTTCTCAGGTTTTGTTTTTCTCTTTCTTTCCTAGTTTCTTTCTTTTTTTTTCTTCTTCTGGGGCCATCAACCCTCACCCCATGCTTATCAAGTTCTGAGAAAAAGGGGATAATTATGTTCTCCGGCCAGGTGGCCTCAATGCCAAAACAGAAAGCTACTGGGTTGTTTTTACACGTGTAAATTTGGAATCCTGGGGGCTTATAGGATAGAGAGGCACACCCCACGCCACTGAAAGTAGAGAAACCTTTGCTTAAACAGGATGACAGAGATGTTCTCTGTGCATAAACCAAGGCAGTGTGGTCTAGGTGGCATTTCCCCCCGAGAGGCAATTATCTGCGGTGGGTATAGGGGGGTCTTTCCATGAGATCTATGACCCACAGACAAAAGAAAACACAAAACAAAGAGGTACAATTTGATGAGTTATTGCAAAGTGAACACACACCCATGTAACCACCTTCCAGGGCCAGAAACGAAAGCTAGCTCCCCAAAGCCCCCTCTGTGCTCCTTTCTAATCACCCCTCCCTCCTTCCTCACCCACGGTTGTGACCATCCTGACGATTTCTTCCTTGCTTTTCTTTATAATATTTTCACCTAAGCATGCATGCATTCCTAAACTCTATAGCTTAGTTTCTATTTTGAGCTTTGTGTAATTCATATTGTATAGTATATGCCCTTTTGGGCTTCCTAGGTGGTGCAAGTGGTAAAGAATCTGCCAATGCAGGAGATATAATAGAAGTGAGTTTGATCCCTGAGTTGGGAAGATCCCCTGGAGGAGGGCGTGGCAACCCACTCTAGTGTTCTTGCCTGGTAAATGCCATGGACAGAGCCTGGTAGGCTACAGTTCATAGGGATCAGAAACAGCTGGACACAACTGAGTGACTTAGCAGGCATGCACACACATCTGTCCTTTTGTGTCTGGATTTTTTTGCTAGGCATTATTTGTGGCATGAAGCTGTAGCCAGTCCATTTTCACTGCTGTGTACTATTCCATGTTATGATGGGACCTCATTTTATTTATCTATTCTACCATAATGGACACCTGGGTAGTTTCTGGCTTCTCATGCTTACAAATACTACATGTATAAAAAGAACACATATCCTCGTTTCTATTGAGTCTCTATCCCAAAGTACAATAGCAGATTAGAGGATGTATGTAATGTTGCACAGCAGTTTTTCAAAGCAGTTGTACTAATTCATAGTCCTACCAGCAGTATCTGAGGGTCCTAAGGGCTCTTTTTAAGTTTTGCTCTAAATATATGGCAGGCTTGGAGTGTGGGTGTAGGAAGAGATCTAACTGACTCCCCAAGTGGGCAGTTCTGGCAGAGCTGACACAGGTTAGTTAAATCATCACCCAGCACTGGACTCACAAACCCTGGAGGAAAGAGGTGGATCTGGGGAGGCACGCAATGGAGGAGATCTTATCTGGCCGAGGGGAACGCCACAGGAGTTCTCAGAAAGCATGCTTCACCCAAGACGCGAAGGTGGAGTTGCAATTAACCAGGTAAAGAAGGTTGGAGGCAGAGAGGGGCCCATGCTGGGCAGATAGCACAGCATCTGCAAAGGCCCTGAGGCTGGAAGGGAGCAACATGAGTCTAAGGAGCGTAGGAAACAAAGGCCCAGAGAGGCCCAGAAAGTCTCCTGAGGTGACGCAGCAAGTTAGCAGCAGAGATGGGTCTAGAGCCCATTGCTAAGGGGCCCTTGGTGCCCATGAGTTTCTGTGAATGCAGCTGGTTCCCGTAGAAGGTAGCGCCCCTCTCAAGAGCCAGGGCTGCCAGATGCCGGCACGCTAGAGTTCAAGTCTGAGCTCTGGCATCCCCTAGCTGTGTGACCTTGGGCAGATCCCTTCTCCTCTCAGAGCCTCAGTTTCCTCATTTGTAAATAAGGAGAATGATATAAGGCCACAAGCTTCAGGGCTGCTGTGGGCCAAAAAGGTCCATATAGTCAAAGCTATCATTTTTCCAGTAGTCATGTACAAATGTAAGAGTTGGACCAGAAAGAAGGCTGAGTGCCAAAGAACTGATGGTTTCAGACTGTGGTGCTGGAGAAGACTCTTGAGAGTCCCTTGGACACAGCAAGGAGATCAAACCAGTCAATCCTAAAGGAAATCAACCCTGAATATTCATCGGAAGGACTGATGCTGCAGCTGAAGCTCCAATACTTTGGCCACATGATGCAAAGAAGGCAACTCATTGGAAAAGACTCTGATGCTGGGAAAGACGACAGGAGGAGAAGGGGGCCACCGAGGATGAGAGGGTTGGATGGCATCACTGACTTAACGGACATGAGTTTGAGTGAACTCCGGGAGATGGTGATGGACAGGGAGGCCTGATGTGCTGCAGTCCATGGGGTCGCAAAGAGTCGGACACGACTGAGTGACTGGACAGCAACCCACGCTTGGAAAGAGCCTTCCACAGAGAGGGTGTTAAACACAGACAAGTGTGTCTCTCATTTTCCCAGGTCACTGGGGCTGGAGTTGCACAGGAGGAGCTGAGGCTGGTGCGTGCCTGCCGTGTGACCGACACCTCCTTAGGAGGCGGGAGCTCTGAGGACCTCCCCCCCAGGTTGCAGAAGAGAAAATCAAGGCTCAGAGAGGCAGAGTGATTTGCCCTCTGTCACACAGCAGGAAGTGGGATGGGAGAGCCAGGATCCAACCCTCCCTCACATGGAGGGATGCAGCTGAATTACCTTCACAGCCTCTGCAGAGAAAGTTTTATCCCAGGAAATCAATAGAGTGAAGCAGGAAATCAGAGAGAACATTAATAATCTCAGGCAGCAAAATGAACTGCTTCTAAGCGGCCGTTCGCACTGAAGACATCCGCGGAGCCTGTTACAAATGGCGTGGCTCAGAATGAAAAGGAACTTCTGTGGGGACATCCAGGGGGACGCTGAAGGCGGGCGGCACACGACTCGATTCTGGAACAATGGGCTGGCGCGTCTTCCGAGGGCATCCCCAACACCAGCTCTCTGTGGTTCAGACAGAACAGGCTCCATGTCCCCCGTGTCGGGGAGACCTGGGTTTACAACAGAGGTCCAGCTGAGCCCACAGACACGCCTGTTTGCTCTGTCCTGTGTTTCAAAATTGCCTGAATTGGGTGACCAACATTTACAAGCAGGTAGAGGCTGTGCATAACACCTTAAAGACCATTGAGAGGCATGGGGAGACAGCTGGATGGGAGTGGGTGCTCCCTGTAGCTGGTGCCCCAGGTTTCTGCCCCTCCTAGGGGACCTGCCTGCCCCCGGCAGCATCTGTCACCCCTCCCTGCGTCCTTTGAGCCATCACCAGCTTTTAGCCGGTGAAGTGATCCATGACATGTGGTTTGTTAGGGAATGATGGCTTTTGGCAATCAAAACTGGAGGGGAATGGACAGGCCCAAGACTCCCAGGGGCCAGTGGGGTGCCGAGGCTGAGTCATCTGGTCATGGGCGTCTCCCATCACCCTCAGTACTCACAGAGCCCCTCCCTGGCCTATATTATCACAGGTCAATCACAGCACAGAAGTAGTAGAAATAGCATTGACTGTGTACACTGCATGCCGGGCTCAGCGCTAAGCACCTTGCCTGATCAGTATCACTTAATCTTCACCTCACAACAACCCTCTGAGGTGACAACAGTAGAAAGGTCATTTTAGTGTGACCAGCATTTACTTCCTTTGCTCAGGTTAACTGGGTCCTGATTATCCTTTGGGGACCCATCCTGCTTCTGCTATTGGTCTTTGTGATTCAGGAAACCACAAGAGCTGATTCACAGCCTCCCCACCCAAGGAAGGTCCAAGGTGGCCATATGACCTCAATCTGACTGAACAGTATAGTCATTTTCTCTGATTTCAGGAAACCTGCTGCTGCTGCTAAGTCACTGTCACTTTCAGGAAACCTACAAACTCTCAATTCCAGGACTAGTGGGAGGAGGGCTTGCGGCCGACACTATGTAATTATGGAGTTACTGGTAGGCATTTGTGCAAAAATGAAGATAGCCAGAGCCACCGGAGAAGGAAAGCCCACCACCGAGGAAAAGGAGAGTCAAGAGATCGGGAGGGGGAGAAAAGAGACACACTGGGAGGGAGGGAGAGAGAGCAAGTGAGAGAATGATATGTGATGCTATCAAACTCCTGGATCAAGCCAAATCTGAAGCTAGTTGCCAGTTACATGAAGCTATACAGTCCTCATTTGCCTGAGAATAAGAGTGTAATGATATTGAAGTCGGACTTTCTGTCAGTTACAACCAGAAGGATCCAACGAATATAACTACTATCATTATTTCCACTTTACATATGAGTAGTGGGAAGCTAGGGCTTCCCAGGTGGTGCTAAAGAACTCATCTTCCAATGCAGTGGGCATAAGAGACCCAGGTTCAATCCCTGGGCCAGGAAGATCCCCTGTAGGAGGGCATGGCGACCCACTCCAGTATTCTTGCCTGGAGAATCCTACGGACAGAGGAGCCTGGTGGGCTACAGTCTAAGGGGTCCCAGAATCAGACACGACAGAAGCAACTTAGCATGCATGTACGCAGTTAGAAGCTAATTGAAATGAATTACCTGAGGTCACACAGCTGTGAATTCGCAGCGCTTGGATTCGAGCAACTTTTGCCCTGAACCTGAAGCTGTTAGGTCAGAACTCTCGGTCTTTTATCCGGAGAAGGCAGCGGCACCCACTCCAGTACTCTCGCCTGGAAATTCCCATGGGCGGAGGAGCCTGGTGGGCTGCAGTCCATGGGGTCGCGAAAAGTCAGACACAACTGAACGACTTCACTTTCACTTTTCACTTTCCTGCATTGGAGAAGGAAATGGCAACCCACTCCAGTGTTCTTGCCTGGAGAATCCCAGGGACGGGGGAGCCTGGTCTGCTGCCGTCTATGGGGTCGCACAGGGTTGGACACGACTGAAGCGACTTGGCGGCAGCAGCTCAGTCTTTTATAGGGCTGTCTCTCTCTCTCTCTCTCTAGGGGCCAAGAGTTGGGAATTTTAGAAGCATCCTATGTGTGGAGCAGCTGGTACATTCTGGTGATTTGGGGGAGGCCAGGAAGGGCTGAGGAGAGGCTGCATCAAAATGAAACATATAATTATTATTTAAATCAGTTCAGATACAGAAGGAGAAAAGTCAGAGCTTTCTGTGGCATTTCCCCCCTCCCCCCATGCCGTTTTTAATTCTATCTTATCAGAACACAGCTGGGATTTGTTTTTCAAAAGGAAAAACTCCTTTAATTAAAAAAAAAAATTCTCTGATAAAAGTGAAAATAGCCCACAGCCCGTCAGGTGACAATGGAAGGGAGACAGGGCGTTTTAGCAACTTAAAGCAGATTAAAAAACTAATTTGTTGACTCTTTTTTGCCAAGCCTACCTCTCCCCTGGAAAGCTGTGTGTTTTGCATAATGAAGCTGAAATCCTGAAATCGCTGCAGTAGGCCCAGCTCCCTCTTTGTGGGCATTTCAATGGGCTCCCACCTCATGTGGGGGTGCAGTTTCTTCTTATTGCTCTGGCTGGGGTTTAATAGAATCATTTCACTCCCTGTACTTAAAATCTGTCCAAGGCCTCCCACTGCTGGAAGGATAGAGAGCAGAGCACTCACGGGGCTGGCGAGGCCCTGAGAATGGTCCACTTGGCTGTGTGCCAGCTCTTTCCTAGTCTGGAAGTGCGTCCGTGTCTTTGATTCATGCAGCTGTCCTCACCTCAGGGCCTTTGCACGTGCTGGCTCTCCTATCTTCCCAGCCTTCTCCACCTGGTCAATCCTCTTCATCCTTCAGAGCCAGGCTCTGTTTTTTTTCTCTCTCTCAAGGAAGTCTTCCATTTCAGAGGCCCTAAATTCTGGCAGTTACTTCAAGTTGTAATTATATGCAGGTTGGGGTCTTGTTTTTCTCCTCACTTTCTCCACAAGGTCTGGCATACAGTAGGTGCTCAATAAAAATCTGTCAAACAGACCAGTGGGTGAACCTTGATGAAAGGGAGTGCATGGTGCCAGCATCCCACGGGTTCCTCAACACCTCAGGTCTTCCCTTTGCTGCGTGCAAAGCCCCAGTCCACATTCTCCCAGCTTGTTTTCACACTCTCCTTGCACACCCACTTTTGGGTGTGCATAGTGCTCTGGGGGTGAGACCATGTTGTATGGGGAAGAGAACATGGGCTCTAGGGTCAGATCTTTGGTTCCAATCTTAGCCTCTCCAGACTTTAGGAAAAAAGTTTTTTTTTAATTTATTTCTTCATCTTTGGGTGCACTGGGTCTTCATTGCTACGCCCAGGCCTTCTCTAGTCTCAGGGCATAGGTTTCTGCTTGCAGTGGCTTCTCCTGTTGTGCAGCGTGGGCTTTAGCGTGCATGGACTCAGTAGCTGTGGCCCATGGGCTTAACTGCCCTGCAGCATGAGGAATCTTTCCAGACCAGGGACTGAACCCGTGTCCCCTGCATTGGCAGGTGGATTCCTATCCACTGGATCACCAGGGAAGTCCTCTCTAGACTTTCACTTATTTACTTCGCTTTCATCCTGCCAAAATCTGTTGTTGTTGTTGTTCAGCCGTGTCTGACTCTTTGCCACCCCATAGACTGCAGCACGCCAGGCTTCCCTGTCCTTCACTGTCTCCTGGAGTTGGCTCAGACTTCTTTGCATTAAGTCGGCGATGTCATACACACATAAAATTTCCTACAGTAACCATTTTAAGTGTGCAGTTCAGTGGTGTTAAGGACATTCACAGCGTCGTGCAACCGTCACCACCGTCCATCTCTAGAACAGTCATGTTCCCAAACGGAAACTCGATCCCGTTAAACACCAACTCCCCATTTCTCCCCTCCCCCAGCCCCCGGAGACCACCATTCTACTTCCTGTCTCTCTGAATCTGACTATTTTAAGAAAGTCAAAGTGGAACAATGCAGTGTTTGTCCTATTGTATCTGGCTTATTTCACTTAGCATAAACATCCTTGAGGTTCATCCTTGTTGTGGTGTGTGTTAGAATTTTGCTCCGCTTTAAGGCTAAGTAATATTCCACGGCATGGATGGAGCATACTTTATCCCATGTCGATGGACACTTGGGTTGCTTCCACCTGTCTGCCATTGTGAATAAAGATGCTGTGAACGTGGCTATACTCCTTACCTGAGAAAGAGGGTAAATGAGCATTTTCCTTGGAGGGATGTTGTAAGGATCAATGAGTGTGCCCTGCACAGGGCACATTTCCTGGCACATCAAAAGCACCCGTATTGGTCAGGGACCAGCGGGTAACAGCTCACCCCAATGGGGTGACCAAGCACACTTACAATGGAGGGCAGAGTGTAGAGAAGCCACCAGGGGTGGGGAGTGCAGCACCCAGGGCCTGGCAGCAGAGGAAGACCATGCCCACCCCCAGACCAGAAGAGGTAGGGGAGGAAGGCTCCTCGACGCAGAGGACCCCGACAGGGGCTGTTAGAAGACACCACCTCCACACCTGCTGTGTTTCCCTCACTGAACTCATCACTATTTAAATTTAAGCTGTTCAGTTATTTATTTATGCATTGCTGTTCTGACTCCCATTCCTGGAATCAACCCCCCAGGACAGCAGGGCCTCTGTCTGTTTGCTCAACACTTCATCTTCAGGACCTAGACAGACCTAGGTACATGGTCGATGCTCAGGAAATACTCAAGCCTGGTGCACCTAAGCACTCAATAAATATGTATTGAATCAATGAATGGGGAATGATTCATTTGTTTTTTTCCACCGTGGTATCCAAATAAAGAAAAAGAAGTGAAAATGTTAGTTGCTCAGTTGTGGCTGACTCTTTGACCCCATGGACTGTAGCCTGCCAGGTTCCTCTGTCCATGGGATTCTCCAGGCAAGAATGCTGGCGTGGGTTGCCATGCTCTCTCGGTCGGGATCTTCCTGACCCAGGGATCAAACTGTCTGAGCCATCAGGGAAGCCTGGGAGCCAAATAACTACTCTCCAAAGATATCCGTGTCCTAATTCCTTGAACCTATGGTGATGTTGCCCTACATAGTAAAAGGGGCTTTGCAGATACGAGTAAGTTAAAGATCTTGAGATGGGAAGATTATCTTGGATTATCTGAGGGGGCCCAATGCCATCTAATAAGGTGGTGGTGGTGGTTTAGCCGCTAAGTCGTGTCTGACTCTTGCGACCCCAGGGACTGTAGCCCGCCAGGCTCCCCTGTCCATGGGGTTTTCCAGGCAAGAATACTGGAGTGGATTGCCATTTCCTTCTCCAGGGGAACTTCCTGACCCAGGAATCAAAGCCGGGTCTCCTGCACTGCATGCAGATTCTTTACGGACTGAGCTACGAGAGAAGCGCATCTAATAAGGGAGGCAGGGAACTCAGAAGTCAGAGATGGAGACATGACCATGCAGGCGGAGGTCAGAGTGACGTGGGGCTACCAGCCTCTGAATGTGGGCAGCCTCCAGGCCATAGCAAAGGCATGGAAATGTTCCTCCCCTTGAGAGTCCAGTAGGAACAGAGCCCTGCTGACCCATTCTAGGTTTCTAATCCCTAGCAATGAGAATAAGTTCACATTGTTTTAAGTGCCTGTACTTGTGGTCATTTGTTGCAGCAGCAGTAAGAAATGAATACGCTCACATGCGAAAGCAGCGTGGGATCTAAGGGACTGTGGCCCTGTCACAGGTCAGGATGTAGAAGGCCCAGGTTCTGACCTCAGCTCTGTCACCAACCCTGTGCAACCTCGGCCAAAGTCCCCTTTCACAATGCCCAGGGCTGACGGGCTGAGCTTACTTAGTAAATACTCATCACAACTCTGGGAGAAGGCACTGTCATTATCATTGCCATATTACAGATGAGCAAACTGAGGCACATGCCGTCCTTATGTTATTTCCTAAGTCCATGGGGTTTGCACAGAGTCGGACACGACTGAGCAACTTTGCTTTCACTTTTCACTTTCATGCATTGGAGAAGGAAATGGCAACCCACTCCAGTGTTCTTGCCTGGAGAATCCCAGGGACGAGGGAGCCTGGTGGGCTGCCGTCTCTGGGGTCACACAGAGTCGGACACGACTGAAGCGACTTAGCAGCAGCAGCAGCAGCAGCAAGGTGGCACACTGAAGCTTCTGTCCTCAACCCGAGACTCAAGAAATGTGGGTCTCAGATAGTAATAGGGAAGCTGGGCTGGACTCCAGTTTAATCTGCCTCCAGAACCCAGGGCCTCCTGGTTCCTCCCCAAACTGTAGGGTCCTCAAGGACAGAATTGGGGTCTGCCATTTCTGTATCTTCAGGGCCCAGGACAAAGTATGACTCTTAGAAGACTCTGAGCAAATGCTGAGCATCAGCAGATCTTGACATTCAATATAGAACGAATACGTGGATGAGAGAATGAACAAGTCTCCCCTCAACCAAAGAGACGCTTTTCATGTCTGTGATCTAATTCATTCCTGCCCACCTAACCTCCAGGTGAGCCAATGTGAAGGCCAAGTGTGTGCTTGCTTCCCAAGAATGGCAAACATGCCTGCCAGCATTGGGGAGGCAAGATGACGTCGTGGTTAAAGGCATGGTCTCTGACATCTGGTGATCTGAGTGCAAATCCCAGCGATGCCTCTCCTGAGTTGTCAATTCATCCCTCTGAGCCTCACAGGTTATACCAGAAGTCATAACAGAAATATCTCAGAGAGTAGTTGTGAGTATGATGAGATATACATATATATATGTATCTATGTGTATGTATACATATACGTATATGTATATATGTGTATATAAAACCTCTGGCATGGTATCTGGTAAGCACTCCATAAACATTAGCTGTTATTATTATTATTAACACTGCTGATGTTGGGATGAGCAGAGATCCAGGTAGGAATGGGGTATCCATGGAGAGAAGTACATGGTACACCTCTGAATGAGTACCAGGGGTCCCACAGGAGCAGGAAATACAGACCACTGGCAACTGCATCAGTTAGCTATAATCACAATAATGTAACAAACAACCAGAAAGCCCCAGAAATATACGGATTTAATTAGTTGATCTGTTAGTGGCAAGCTGGAGCATGGCTGAGCTAGACTCTTCACTGAGGTTTCGGCTAAGGGTAGTTCAACATGTGTCTGTTCTGGGGCCAGGCTAGGGGGAAGGGGCAGCTACCTTGGTGGAGCACCTCTCCCAGCCATGGCAGAAACATGTAAGGCCCCTGGACACCGAAGCTTGGAAAGGACACTCTATCACTTCCACCGATGGCCAGAGGAAAACACAAGGCCAAACCTGAAGTGAAGGATGAGGAGCACAGACCTTGCCTGCCTCTTGAGTGGGAAGAACAGCCACATCTCATGGCTAAGGGCATGGATACAGGGAGGAGGGAGGAATTCGGGCCAGGGATGTGTTTCCCCCAACAACCAAACACTAGGCAAACCTCAGAAAGGGTTCTCACACTGCCCTGGCCTGCTCGCCTCACAGCTTCTGCAGCCCCTGTGCCATCAACTCCTGGTCAAAATCTGGAAGACCCCAGCAGCAACACTGGCAGTCTGTGGGGACCCCCAACCTCACCTTCCCAACATCTGGACCTGCTCCGGGGAGCCATTAATCTCGGGCAATTTCTTTCCTCACTTGATTTGTTTATTTAAGGAAAACAAGTTGCTCTTAATTAGAAACACTGCTGTCGAAATGTTCATTGCATCCTAGGCTGCCTATGTTCAGACCTTCTGCCTAAAATTATACCTGCGCTCTGAACATCTGTGAGTCTGTTCGGTGAGTGGCCTAAGTGCAGGCTTCTGGCGGGGGAGATGTGGGTTGTCCTGGGGGCTGAGGGAGGTGGGGGGCAGAGGAAGACACAGCTTCAGAGCAAAGGCACTTGGGAAAATGAACATCCGACACCCCAACACTCTGCTCAGAGCTGGCACCACTGATCACTGAATCAACACTCGGCAGGTACGCACTCAAGCACAGTGCAGACGTGCAGAGCACACAGAAGAGGAGCCTTTAAAGGCTCAGAGACGTGTTCTGTTAGGACGCTCTCAGCAGTGTTTACAGCGCCCTCAACACCTTATCAGCCCTGTGGACACCGAGTCTCACCTGCACAGATGCACATGTTCAGAAACACACACACACACATGCGACACACACAGAAGTTACTTTGCCCCACAGACAGGCAAACACATGAAACACACATCCTACACCCAGGGACGGGTAAAAAGACACAAGGCCTCATCCTAGGCACACACATTCGGAAACTTGCGCACACACAGGAGACACGCACAAACACCACACTGCAACATCCAGAAACACATTCGGAGACACCTCACGTGCACACTGAGACGCACTCAAATGGACACAGCAACACAAACCCAATAGCAACACTAAGAAACACACACATATACACAGAGACACAACCAAGCACAACGCTTCACGCAGGGGCACACACCCAGAAACACACGTGTACACACACAGATGACTAAGTTCACACTGCAAAACACACAGGTACACATCCATAGAAACGCACACATACACAGAGACACAGTCAAATGTGCCCTCTCTCACTCACAGACACACGTGCTCAGAACCTCACACATGCACACAGAGACACTCACAGAGGCTGCACCACAGCAGACAGGCACACTCACACAAAGGATGAGGAGTGTGCAGTGCTGTACACACGCACGCGCAGAGACACAAAGGTGCACCGAGAAACATGTAGACGCAACTGCAAGTTTACACTCATGTCACTGCACACAGGTGCGTACGTGCACACACACGCAGGTGCCCACAGATGCCCACACAGACAACATACACATGTGCCCTGGCCACCCCACATAGCTCCTCAAACACAGAGACTGGCACACAGACCCTCACGACACATGTGTGCATCTGATCACACACACACAACGGCTTAACACTCACAGTTGCTTATGCATACCCACACTCACACTGCCTCACACAGGCACGTGCACACACACACAAATGCCTAAGTCCATGGACAGGCAATCTCACGAGTACACACTCATACGGACACTAGTCTCACATGTGCCCACACATGCTCCAGGGTTTTATGTGACTCATACTCACATGAGCACACGTATGCATACTACATGAGAACCTATACAGAGGCACACGTTACACACATGTGTCTATACAGACACACACGTCCTATTCCACCAGGAAAGCAAACTGTTCGTTTTCTGAATCCTGGAAGTCGAGCCCGCAGATAAGAGCTAACACATGGTGGAGCTGCTCCCACTCCAGGCCAGGCTGCATGCCTGTTAACTCACTCCGTGTTGGCCAAGATGAGGTCTGTCTTCCCTGTGGAGGTTTTAGCACGGACCCAGGGCTTCCCTGGTGGCTCAGACAGTAAAGAATCCGCCTGTAATGCGGGAGACCTGGGTTCAGTCCCTAGGTTGGGAAGATCCTCTGGAGGAGGGCACGGCAACCCACTCCAGTATACTTGCCTGGAGAATCCCCACGGACAGAGAAGCCTGGCGGGCTACAGTCCAGGGGGTCGCAAAGAGTCGGACACGGCTGAGCAGCTGAGCACAGCACAGGGGTTACCTAGTACAGGGAGGGATGTAGATATCCCAAGCCTTGGAACCATTCAGAAAGAAATAAGACTGGCTAACTGACAGCCTTCCTCCACAATCTCAGCCACCTGCCCACACACACACGTACACAAGACACTTTCCCGGCGTGGCTGTTCCTGCAGGGAACAGCAGCCTCGCCTGATCAGACAGCCTCAGAAGATGGAGGACTGCCCAGATATACTGAACTTCTCTGCCCTGCATCCCTCCACAGCTGCAAAGTTGGAGCCATGGAGACAGCTTACCTCTACCTCCTGTTGTCATGGCGACGCAGCAGCTGGATGCATCCAGTGCTCCTAGACCGCCTGGGGCTCCCCACTAGGAGCTGCTGGTCCAGAAGTGCTTTTATGAGGAAGGAGCGAGTAGTGGGGGGTGGGGGGGTCGGGGGGGAGACTGCAGGTGTCAGATGATCCGAGAGAACAAGGGCCCTGCTCCCCAGCCAAGGATCAGTCACCTGGTGCTCAGGGCCAGCCTCCCTGGGGACAACAGCACCCAGAGGCCCGTGTGCAAGACTCAAAACAGACAGCCTTGCTGCTGCACTCGTGCAGCCCCAGCCTCACCAGGTGCACCAAGCACCTCCCACGCACTGTCTCGGCTATCAGCTCCTCACTGTACTACAGAGGGACCGGGGTTCAGAGGGCGAAGTGATGGGTCAGACTCAGATGTGCCTCAGTCCTAGACCTCTTACACACTATGTTACACCACCTGCTGGGATTTGGAGGATTTCATCTCTGACAGTCACTCAGGGCTGTAAGAATGTCTGGATCTCTGGGGATATAGGAAATCTCTTCCTTTTTACAGAAGCAGCAACTGGAGCTCAGAGAGGTCGAGTGATTTGCCCAAACTCACATAGCAGATTGATGGCCGACTTGACGTTCAACCTCTTGACCCGAAGACGGGGTTTCCCCAGGACATCAAATACCAGCCTCTGACACCCTCGAAGCATCCCCGGGTCCTGGCAGCCTAGAGAGGCAGCTCGTAGCCTGCCTGGCCCCAGGTCAGAATCCCAAGCAACAGCAGCAGGTCCTCAGACTCCCACCTTATGCCTCAAGCACTGTCCTGGAACCACGCAGCAATGTTGTTCCCTAGAGGCAGACACCAGGTCTGCCACGGGGCCAGGGGAATACATCCGTTAGGTCCGTTAGGTCACAAACAGAAGCACCTCCACTGCCTGCCTCACGGACCAACTAGTTCATGGAGATGACCCCGGCCCCAGGCTGGAACCCTAGGGAGTGAAGCAAGACTCCATCTTGGGGGCTGTGACAACAGGGATGGCTCCAAAAATGACCCCTGGAGACCAGGTGGCCTCTTTGGAGCATGTTTTTCCTTAAGAGGAAAAAAGCGATCTGGCCAAACTCATGAGCTATGTGCTGGGCTCTGCAGAGCCTCGAAGGGCCTGGGGTGTGACAGACCACCCACAGCCTCAGAGTTGAGGATGACAGTGCCAGGGGTCCCCATCCAAATGTCCATTCCAATCTCTTTTCTGCTGAAGTTTGCACCTAGCCAGGCCCCAATCTGAATGGCCTCATTGAGCAGCTCAGGAAACTTCTCCCAAATTTTTAGCTCATCTAAGGAGCTGCAAGGAACGGGAGCTGATCCCCTGTCTCTAGCGTCTCTGCCAGCGAGGTGATTCGGCTCCGGCGATGACGCTTGGGGCTGCTGGAAGGGCTTGGATGGGGGCGATCTGTCTGGACAGGTCCCCCTGCTTCCCTCTACACACACATACACACACACATACGCACGCACGCACCAGAATGGACATAAGCAAGACTGCAAAGCACCCTACACAGAATTCATCACCCGGGCAGCCCTGGCTTCTTCTCCAGATGATGGGGAATCTCGTTTACCAGAGTATTACCCCCAACAAGGACCCTGTAAAGTCAACTTGAAAATACGTCCAGCTCCTTCTCCCTCAGAACTCTAACTGGCCAAGAAGGGGGTGATTCATGAATCAAATGAAGGGGGCCCATTGCCTTCCCCCCGGCCCAGGTCAGCTGAGAAGCCCTAGACGTCCTATCTTGGGAACCGAGGGGGCGCCTGGAGGAAGGACAAAGGATAAGCCAGCATGACCAACCCCTCTGCGGGAGGAGAGAAAGTTTGTCATCCACCCAGGGCCGGGCTGTCACCACTGGGGGTTCTCTACTCACCTGGCTCTGGACACTGAACCCCAGGCTCCAGGCAGCATCTGGAATCAGCAGCCCAGGTGGGGGACAGATACCCTTTGCAGCAGCTCTATGCCCTCTCCCTAAGGCCCCCCTGCTAGCAGGACCAGGCCCCTTTGCCCTTACCTGAGGGTCTCAGTCACTTGCAAACTCTGCCAACGGAGCCCAGCCAGCGCCCGGGGTCTCTCTCTGCGACTCTCGCGTCCCGCTTGGCGCACCCGCTCTGTGGGCGCCTTCCCAGCTGCCAGCTGCTGCAGTGGCATCCAGGAAAGGGAGACTGGATTTTCTTTCTCGCCGCCCAGTCTCCTCCCGGAGGCCCGAGGGGCTATTTCTTCGGGTCTGGTGCAAGGGGCATCCTCCGCGCCTCCAGCGGGAAAGTGGAAGAGTGTGCGTCCTGGATTGCAGCAGCGGCGACAGCGGTGGCCGGGGACGAGGAGGCGGTGGCGACGCCAGCCGGTGAGCCGGGGAGGCGGGCGGAGGCGAGAGGAAGTGCAAACCGGGCTCCTGCGAGCCTGGCGCTCGGGCGGGCTGGCGGGCGGGCGGCACTGCGGGTGCCCCGCGCCAAGGCGAGGCCCCGCGCAGGCACCCGCCCGGGGATGCCCGGGCCCGCTGCGCGCTGGGCGCGGGCTGCGGCTGAGCGCGGGGCTCCGGCCGCCTCGCCTCCCTCTCTCTCGCTGCCTCCCTCCCTGCCTCGCTCGCTCCCCCGGACTTCACGTCTCTGGAGCCCGAGCTCCCAGCGCCGCTGCCGCCGCCGCCGCCGCCGCCAGCAGCACGCCTCAGCCCGGCGCGCTCCTCGCGCGGAGCCACAGCACTGCCTACCGCTTAACTCCTTGCATGCCACCTGGCCCTCCCGCAGCCTCCCGGGGAGCTGGGCAGGCCCGGTGCCAGGCCTGCTGCGGCCCTGGGAAAAGGCCTCAGCCTCTAAGCCTCAGTTTCCCCATCCGTAAAATGGGCTCGAAAGACGCACGTCCTAGAATTGTCTGGAGAATTAACTGAGACGATTGTGGGACGAGCCAAGATCCCTGACATTGCGTAAGCGCTGATAAACGGCAGCGGATTTGTTGTTGCTGCTGCTGGTTTTGTTCAGGAGGCTTGCCACAGTGCCTCATTAATGGTAACCCCCCCCCCCAATAAAGGGCACTCTGGGGTTTTGGGGGGGTGGGGGCGGGTGTTTAGTTTGTTGTTTTACAAGCTACACAGGCAGTAAGTTTAAGCTGTGTGACCTCTGTCTGATCACTCACCCTCTCTGAGCCTGTTTCAGAATTTCCCTTCGGAGCTCTGTGACCTTGGACAAGTTTCCACCCTGAATCCCTGTATCCTCCTCTGTAAAGTGAGATGGTAGGTAATGCCCCCCTTCAAAGGATCTCCACTGAAACTCTGGGAAACGAGCCCACCTAAAGGAAGGGTCACTGCTGGGGGAGTGCCTCCTAAGTGCCACGTACTTCCACACATATGAAGCCCTTGAAAACAAGCCTCGAAGGCTGCTAGTTCCATTTTCATTTCCAGATGAGAGAACTGGGGCCAACAGAGGTTAAGAGACTCGACTAGCTTAGCACAGCTAGAAAGGAGCAGAGCTGGGATTGGTACTCTGGAATTTCTGACTCCAAAACCATTGTCTGTTTAAGCTTGGAACTCAAGGAGAGGCTTTAAAGTGACCCTTTGCAGACTCTTCTTCATTTAAACTAACAAGAAGAATTCATTCCTGCATTTCTTCTTTATCAGAGCAATCATTTCCCCAACTATAAAATTAATTCTCATCTAATGTACATAATTCAGAAAATACTAAATAAAAAGAAGAAAAGCAAATCAACTCCATTCTTATCACCCAGAGATGATGATTTTTAACATCTTGGTGTAGTTCCTTCCAGTCTTTTTTCTATACCTACATGTAAAACCATGTAGAATCATCCATTCTCTATCAGGAGATGGGTAGGGCTTGGCAAATGCAACTCATAAATCCTTTGTGAAGGCTGAGCCCCCAGTTTCACAAAGAAAAAGACATGTAAATGCTCAATCAATGGCAGCTGCTGCTTTTTATTAGAAAGAAGTGATCTGAATAATACTAACACCAATTGCTGAGAATTGCTGAGTCCTTACTAAGCAATAAGCACCATTTCTGTTAATTCTTTACAAACACCTTAAGGGATACATCTTGGAGTTGGTCCATTAGAAGATGAAAGACTGGAAAGATGGTTCATTTAACGATGAAGACTCAGAAAACTGAGGCCCAGAAAGGTGAGGTCAGTTGTTCAAAGGCACACAGCAAATTCATGGCAGAGCTGGAATTAGAACTCCAGCTCATCTGCCCACCCCACCCCAGTCTCCAGCATGATTACAAATGGCAGATCCTCTGTGCCTTTCCCATGCCATCCTCTTCCCACCGCAACTCACAGCCCTCTTGCTCTATCTCGGGGACAACTCTCCTCCAGGGAGCAATCCAGGGACTGACACCTGGTCAAGGAGCCCATTGCAGGGTCTGAGAAGTGTGCGACTGACCTCTGGCCATTTCCAGTCCACCTCCACCAAATCCCACTTCTCCCCGCCCCTCTGTCATGCCCCTCAGGAAGGAGCAGTGGGCTTCTCACAAAGTGGAAGAAGCCACAGGTGAAGCTCAAGGGCTAGGCAAGTGTCCTTGGGTTGATCACTCACCCCTTGGAGTCACCGCTTCATTATCCATGAAAGGACTAATGTCTTCCCTGCTTGCTTCTTAGGGTTTGGGGAAAATAACAGACTGGAAAGCACTTTGAGAGTGGCAAAATTGTCATATATAATGGTGATGTTATAACCATCACTGCCATCATCATCCAAGCATTTAAGGACAGAGTACCCTGGTTGTGCAGTGTTGAAAAGTGGGAGCCCTGGAGACAAGCTTGTTCTTCCCATATGGATGACCCCTCACAATGTATTGAAAGAATGATCTTTCCCCCACTGCCCTGTGGGCCCACTTGTGTCTCAAAACCCATGTTCCCCGCACGCGTGTAGGCAGGTTCAGGGCTTTCCATTCAGTTCTGTTGGTCGACTTGGTTATGTTTATATCAGTATCGCACGGTCTTAATTACTATAGCTTTATAATAGTCTTGATATCAATAAAACACATTCTTTTAGCACTCTGTCTACAATATTATCTTGGATATTCTTGACTTTTTGAATTCACCTATCAATTTTAGAATTAGTTTATCAGGTCTCTCATACGACAATGACAAATACTGGCTGGGTTTGAACTGAGATGACATAGAGTCTGCAGATCAATTTGAAGAGATTTGCCATCATTACAGTATTGAGTTTTCCAATCCCTCTACCTCACACCACATGCAGAAATAAATGCCAATTGAGCTGTAGATCTAAACGTGAAAGGCAAAATAACAAAGCTTCCGGAAGCCTATAACAGAGGCAACCTTTATAACCTCGGGGGTAGGAGAAGACTTCTTGTTTAAGAAGTCTTGTTTAAGAAGCACTATTCAAAAAGGAAAATACCGATATATTTCATATATTAAAATCATAAGAACGCCACTAATAGACACCATTTAACTGCATGAGTCAAGGCATGGAATGGGAGCAGATATTTCCAACACCCAGAACTATGGGCTCCTATTCAGAATTTATTAAAAATCTTCCCCCAAATCAATAAGTAAAAGACAAGACAGCCAAATAAAATGCTCAAGAAACTGGGACAGAGGCTTCACAAAAGAAAATGTTCAGAGAGCCAATAAACTCATTAAAAGGTGTTCAGCATAATTAGAAATCAGGGGCATGCCTATTAAAACTGCAAGGAGATAATCATTACACTAAAATTACAAAAACTGACAATCCCAAGTGCTGGCGAGAACGTGGAGCAACTGGAAATTGAATGTGCTGCTGTTAGGAGTGTAAATTGGTGCAAAGATTTTGAAAAACTGGGTGGTATATCTACGCAGTCTGAATATACACCCCTTTCTGGCTGGCATTTCCTCTTGTAGGTATATAGCCAACAGAAATGAATGCTTGTGTCCACCAAGAGACGCGCAGGAGAATGTTCACAGCAGTCATGCTTTGCTATAACAGCACATTTTAACCACACAAATGAACATACCTGCAAAACACAAACAGACTCACAGACAGAGAGAACAGACTTGTAGTTGCCAAGGCAGGCGGGGGGAGGGACGGAGTGAGAGTTTGGGATTAGCAGATGCAAACTATTATAAATAGGATGGACAAACAACAAGGTCCTATTGGACAGCACATGGAACTATGTTCAATAGCCTGTGATAAATTATAATGGAAAAATATGAAAAGAATATATATATATATAATATATGTATAACTGAATCACTTTGCTGTACATCAGAAAATAACAGCATTGTAAATGGACTGTACTTCAATAAAACAATATCACATTTTAAACTAATCTCAAACAACGTAAATCTTCACCAACAATAGGATGGATTCACTATGTATAATCAGCTGGTGGAGCACTATACGGCAATGAAAAGGACCAGATTCCAGAAACACACCACCACAGGGTGAGTCCAACAAGCAGTGTTGAGGGATAGAAATGAAACACCAGGGGGCACTTCCTGTAAAGACTTCACTCACTTAACGTTCGGAGGCAGGCAAACTCAGCTGGAGGCTGGAGGCCAGAGTGACGGAATCTCCGAGGAGGAGGATGAGCACGTGGGACTTCTAGAGTGCTGGACATCTTTTCTTCCTGGACCTGGTTGGTACCTACACAGGTGTTTGCAACATATCATTGAACCTTCTGTTTAGATGTTGAGCACTTTTCTTCATGTGTGTTAACTCAGCTTTTGAAAAGGCTGTTTCTTAAGTGACCATGCTTAGGCAAGACAGTAACAATTTCAAATCCGAGTTCTGTTACTTTCTGGCTGTGGACTGTGGTCAAGTTATTGCATCTCACTGAGACTTAGTTTCCTCATCCAGAATATGGAAACAATAAATGTACCCATTGGATGGGGTGGTGTGAGGATGACAGGGTTTCAAGTGAAATAGGAGAGGCAAAGCACTGCCCTCAATCAATATTGGCTGATGATCATCATCAATTATATTCTTCTGTATTATATATAAAAGTATAATATATATGAAGTATTATGTATAAAATAAAGGAGTATCTGAGAAATAATGGACAGAACTGTTTGAATCTCAGCGACGGTTTCCAGGTATTAATAAAAGACAGGATGTCCAGTTAAACTTTTAGGATAAGTCTGTAATTTTACATGAGACAAACTTAAACTAAATCTTTTAAAATCGTTTATCTGGAATTCAAATTCAACTGGGTGTCCTGTAGTTTCATTTTTCCAAATCTTGCCATCCTAATTTCATAGTCATCAGCCATGTGCCCTGCAGTAACAAGTTGCTTGACCACTCTGGCCTCGGTTGCCTCATCTATAAAATGGGAATAAAGGTCTTTTCCAGTACTGACAAGAGGGTGAAACTGATTAAATCAGATTTTCTCCCAGGGTGCATCAAACACTCTGTGTTTGCTCCTTTCCCTTTATCATCTCCATCCCTCTTTTTCTGCTCTTTTCTTTTCTTGCCTAAGTCTTAGGGTTGCCAGAGCGCCCCACAGACATAGTGTGGCTTCCCTGTTGGTGGAATCTTCAAAACCAAGAGATTGCGATTAGCTATAAAAAATGAGTAGTAAAGTTGTAGAGTCTTTGCCTGACATACACACACAGTCAGTTTGGGCAGGAAGGGCCCGTCTGTGGCTCAACCACTGGGCCAAGTCTACTTTGAAGACTTGCCCCGCTCTCCGCTGATCCCTGCCATCCTTTGTGCTTCAGGTTTCTGAGAAACGTCTCGTCCTCTCTCCACGCCATCTATTTCAGCTCACAGTGTTATTGTTTCTGGCCAAAGTCTGTTGTAGGACTCACAGAGGAGCGGCAAGAAACAAAGCGATCTTTGAAATAAACTCTATTAAAGATCAAAACGGTGATGTAAGAGAGTTTCCGAACATCAGATCAGGTAACACCTCTGAGCTGCTTTCATAAAAACGAGCCACTAACCCATACATCACTGTCATTTGAACCCCAGCATCTAAAAATAGGATTTGCTCTAATTTCCTGAGTAGCTGATGCAAATAGAGAGAACGTGAGAGTAGTCAGTGGGCTGTGCCAGGTGATAAGTAACTCCCCCACTTGATGGCATTTTTCTAAAGTAGAAAAGAGGAGAGCTTGCCTCCAGAGATGCTAGGCAAATCCTGGCAGAGGTCAGAAGGTTAGGATGAAGGATGCGGGAGTTAGCCCGACCTGGGGTGGAGCCCCGACTCTGCCATCTCCTAGCTGGGTGGCCTTAGGTAAATTAATTAACATCTCTGGGCTTCCTCTTTTAAAAAACAGAGACTGAGGGTTTTGTGTGCATTAAATGATGGGTGTATATAGATTGTTTCCCACAGTACATGCGTTACACACATGAGCCGTGACCCATTATTACAGTGATTCCAGATGGAGAGGACAAATCGAAGGCAACGTGATGATGCCGTTCATTTAGGCCTCTGAACAGAATTCCAATCCCAGAATTTAAGCACGTGTGGGTTTCCCAGAGTCAAGTTTTTTTTTTTTTCTTCCTCAGGCTTTAAGCAACTGACTCACACATCGCTGTTAACGTGCAGAAAAAAGACTACGGTTGAGGAATTGCAAAGGTCGCTGTGACTTTGTCCTCGTGCAGACACACAATAGAGGAGGTCTTCTAACTGCAGGGATTTGGGGCACGATGCCCAGGGTGGACTGGCCACTCCCTCTAGCATTTATTTATTTTTTTAAATTTTTACTTATTTTTAAAGTTTATTTTGAATTGGAGGATAACTGCTTTACAAAATTGTGTTGGCTTCTGCCATACAACAACGTGAATCAGCCTCAAGTACACGTATGTCCCCTCCCTCCTGAACCTCTCCCCGACCCCTTACCCCATCCCAACCTGTAGGTTGTCACAGAGCATCAGGTTGAACTCCGTGTGCTACACAGCAGCTTCCCACTGCCTATCTATTCTACACCTGGTAGTGTGCGTGTATGGGGCTTCCCTGGGGGCTCGGACGATAAAGAATCTGCCTGCAATGCAGGAGACCTGGGTTCAGTCCCTGGGTTGGGAAGATCCCTTGGAGAAGGAAATGGCAACCCACTTCAGTATTCTTGCCTGGAGAGTTCCATGGACAGAACCAGGCAGGTTACAGTCCATGGGGTGGCAGAGTCGGACATGATTGAGCAACACACACTCACACACTCACACACACACACTATATATATATGTCAATTTGTCCCACCCTCTCCTGCCCCTGCTGTGTCCAAAGTCTGCTCTCTATGTCTGTGTCTCTCTATTCCTGCCCTGCAAATAGGTTCATCAGTATCATTTTTCTAGATTCCGTATATACGTGTTAACATGTGATATTTGTTTTTCTCTTTCTGACTTACTTCACTCTGTATAACAGGCTCTTGGTTGATCTAACTCAATAGAGGGGACTCAGATGTGTTCCTTTTTATGGCTGAGTAATATTCCATTGCATATAGGTACCACAGCTTCTTTTTCCATTCATCTGTCTATGGGCATCTAGGTTGCTTCCATGCCATAGCTGTTACAAGCAGTGCTGCTATAAACACTGAGCACTGTGCATTTCTGCTTCCTCCCTGAACTCCCAGAGATCAGGAGCAGTGTCATTTAACTACTTCCCTTTGCCTGGCACCCAACACAGTGCTTGGCACATGGTAGGCTGTCTTAGTCCATCTGGGCCTTCATAAAAGTAAAAATATAGACTGGGTAGCTTATCAACAACAGAAATTTGTTATAGTTTTGGAGGTTGGGAAGTCCAATATCAAGGCAGATTCCGTGTCTACTGAGAGCTCACGTGCTGCTTTATAGATGCCATCTTCCTGCTGTGTCCTCACAGGGTGGGTGGGGGCAAGGGTCTTTTCTTTTGCGGGGGGGGGGGGGGGTCTATTTGTTAAGGGCACTAATCTCATTCATGAGGGCTCAATTCTCAATTCTCGTCCAAGGTAAGGAGCAGTGGCTGCGCTTTGCTGGCGCAGCCGTGGGAGATACCCCACGCCCAAGGTAAGAGAAACCCAAGTAAGATGGTAGGTGTTGCAAGAGGGCATCAGAGGGCAGACACACTGAAACCATACTCACAGAAAACTAGTCAATCTAATCACACCAGGACCACAGCCTTGTCTGACAATGAAACCAAGCCATGCCTGCAGGGCAACCCAAGACGGGCGGGTCATGGTGGAGAGGTCTGACAGAACGTGGTCCACTGGAGAAGGGAATGGCAAGCCACTTCAGTATTCTTGCCTTGAGAACCCCATGAGCAGTAGGAAAAGGCAAAATGATAGGATACTGAAAGAGGAACTCCCCAGGTCAGTAGGTGCCCAATATACTACTGGAGATCAGTGGAGAAATAACTCCAGAAAGAATGAAGGGATGGAGCCAAAGCAAAAACAATACCCAGTTGTGGATGTGACTGGTGATAGAAGCAAGGTCTGATGCTGTAAAGAGCAATATTGCACAGGAACCTGGAGTGTCAGGTCCATGTATCAAGGCAAATTGGAAGTGGTCAAACAGGACATGGCAAGAGTGAACGTCGACATTCTAGGAATCAGCGAACTAAAATGGACTGGAATGGATGAATTTAACTCAGATGACCATTATATCTACTACTGCGGGCAGGAATCCCTCAGAAGAAATGGAGTAGCCATCATGGTCAACAAAAGAGTCCGAAATGCAGTACTTGGATGCAATCTCAAAAACGACAGAATGATCTCTGTTCGCCTCCAAGGCAAACCATTCAGTATCACAGTTATCCAAGTCTATGCCCCAACCAGTAACGCTGAAGAAGCTGAAGTTGAATGGTTTTATGAAGACCTACAAGACCTTTTAGAACTAACACCCAAAAAAGATATCCTTTTCATTATAGGGGACTGGAATGCAAAAGTAGGAAGTCAAGAAACACCTGGAGTAACAGGCAAATTTGGCCTTGGAATGCGGAATGAAGCAGGGCAAAGACTAATAGAGTTTTGCCAAGAAAATGCACTGGTCATAGCAAACACCCTCTTCCAACAACACAAGAGAAGACTCTACACATGGACATCACCAGATGGGCAACACTGAAATCAGACTGATTATATTCTTTGCAGCCAAAGATGGAGAAGCTCTATACAGTCAACAAAAACAAGACCAGGAGCTGACTGTGGCTCAGATCATGAACTCCTTATTACCAAATTCAGACTTAAATTGAAGAAAGTAGGGAAAACCGCTAGACCATTCAGGTATGACCTAAATCAAATCCCTTATGATTATACAGTGGAAGTGAGAAATAGATTTAAGGGCCTAGATCTGATAGATAGAGTGCCTGATGAACTATGGAATGAGGTTCGTGACATTGTACAGGAGACAGGGATCAAGACCATCCCCATGGAAAAGAAATGCAAAAAAGCAAAATGGCTGTCTGGGGAGGCCTTACAAATAGCTGTGAAAAGAAGAGAGGCGAAAAGCAAAGGAGGAAAGGAAAGATATAAGCATCTGAATGCAGAGTTCCAAAGAATAGCAAGAAGAGATAAGAAAGCCTCCTTCAGTGATCAATGCAAAGAAATGGAGGAAAATAACAGAATGGGAAAGACTAGAGATTTCTTCAAGAAAATTAGAGATACCAAGGGAACATTTCATGCAAAGATGGGCTCGGTAAAGGACAGAAATGGTATGGACCTAACAGAAGCAGAAGATATTAAGAAGAGGTGGCAAGAATACACGGAGGAACTGTACAAAAAAGATCTTCACGACCCGGATAATCATGGTGATGTGATCACTAATTTAGAGCCAGACATCTTGGAAAGTGAAGTCAAGTGGGCCTTAGAAAGCATCACTACGAACAAAGCTAGTGGAGGTGATGGAATTCCAGTTGAGTTGTTTCAAATCCTGAAAGATGATGCTGTGAAAGTGCTGCACTCGATATGCCAGTAAATTTGGAAAACTCAGCAGTGGCCACAGGACTGGAAAAGGTCAGTTTTCATTCCAATTCCAAAGAAAGGCAATGCCAAAGAATGCTCAAACTACCGCACAATTGCACTCATCTCACACGCTAGTAAAGTAATGCTCAAAATTCTCCAAGCCAGGCTTCAGCAATACGTGAACTGTGAACTCCCTGATGTTCAAGCTGGTTTTAGAAAAGGCAGAGGAACCAGAGATTAAATTGCCAACATCCACTGGATCATGGAAAAAGCAAGAGCGTTCCAGAAAAACATCTATTTCTGCTTTATTGACTATGCCAAAGCCTTTGACTGTGTGGATCACAATAAACTGTGGAAAATTCTGAAAGAGATGGGAATATCAGACCACCTGACCTGCCTCTTGAGAAATCTGTATGCAGGTCAGGAAGCAACAGTTAGAACTGGACATGAAACAACAGACTGGTTCCAAATAGGAAAAGGAGTACGTCAAGGCTGTATATTGTCACCCTGCTTATTTAACTTATATGCAGAGTACATCATGAGAAACGCTGAGCTGGAAGAAACACAAGCTGGAATCAAGATTGCCAGGGGAAATATCAATAACCTCAGATATGCAGATGACACCACCCTTATGGCAGAAAGGGAAGAGGAGCTAAAAGCCTCTTGATGAAAGTGAAAGAGGAGAGTGAAAAAGTTGGCTTAAAGCTCAACATTCAGAAAACGAAGACCATGGCATCCTGTCCCATCACTTCATGGGAAATAGATGGGGAAACAGTGGAAACAGTGTCAGACTTTATTTTTTTGGGCTCCAGAATCCCTGCAGATGGTGATTGCAGCCGTGAAATTAAAAGACGCTTACTCCTTGGAAGAAAAGTTATGACCAACCTAGATAGCATATTCAAAAGCAGAGACATTACTTTGCCGACTAAGGTCCATCTAGTCAAGGCTATGGTTTTTCCTGTGGACATGTATGGATGTGAGAGTTGGACTGTGAAGAAGGCTGAGCACCAAAGAATTGATGCTTTTGATCTGTGGTGCTGGAGAAGACTCTTGAGAGTCCCTTGGACTGCAAGGAGATCCAACCAGTCCATTCTGAAGGAGATCAACCCTGGGATTTCTTTGGAAGGAATGATGCTGAAGCTGAGACTCCAGTACTTTGGCCACCTCATGAGAAGAGTTGACTCATTGGAAAAGACTGTGATGCTGGGAGGGACTGGGGGCAGGAGGAGAAGGGGACGACAGAGGATGAGATGGCTGGATGGCATCACGGACTCGATGGACATGAGTCTGAGTGAACTCCGGGAGATGGTGATTAACAGGGAGGCCTGGCGTGCTGCGATTCATGGGGTCGCAAAGAGGGGGACACGACTGAGCGACTGAACTGAACTGAACAATTCTCATAACCAAATCATCTTGCAAAGGGTCCTACCTCCTGATACTATTACACTGGGGATTAGCTTTCCACACGTCAATTCTGGAGTGACAAAAACATTTTCAATCTATAGTATAGGTGCTCAGGAAAAAGTAGATGACTGAAAAGAACTGTCTAGTATTCCCACAGATATATACTGATTGAAAGAAAACCTGGTATGATTAAGATAATTCACCCATTAATATTTCATAGTATTAATATTTCAGTAAAAGAGGGAAAGAGGCATAAATGTAGGGGAATAGATACTGGGGCACCTTTCAATGTCAGAGCAGTGGAAAGAATCTGCATGCCCATTAACAGGAGAGTGAATGGATTGATTCTGGTATATTCTTGAAGCGGGGGGACTGTGCAGCAGTGAAAATTAATGAACTAGAACTCTATGTATCATCATGGGTAAACTTCAAAAGTTAGTGCTGAACAGACAGCAAAAGCTAGCTGCAAAAGGACACAGACAGAATGATACTATTTAATAAAGTTCAAAAATCTATGAAACAATTCAGAATATTTTTATGAGTACATACATGTAGAGTAAAAGCACCCTACATTTCTGTTCTTTTACTCATGTATAGTAAAAGCACAGAAACCTATGTGGGGATGATGAACATCAAATCCAGGAGTTGGGGACTTCCCCAATGGTCCAGGGGTTAGGACTCTGAGCTTCCAATGCAGGGGGCCTGTATTCAACCCCTGGTTGGGGAACTAAGATCCCAATGCCTTGTGGCATGGCCCAAAAATAAAAGCCTCAAATACAATGGATAAGAAATAAGGATTTACTGTATAGCACAGAGAACTGCCTTAAATACCTTTTTTTTTTTCAATTCAAGGGACAAGCTACTACTGCTGAAGGAGTGGGCCAGGGGAGGTTCCAGAGTGTTTTAATTGTGTTTTTAATGTTCTATTAACATTTCTCAGACTGTTTGGTTCATGTATAGAAGTCACATCATTCTCTGCATTTTTTTTTTTTTTTTTGGTGTGTCTGAAATATTTCCTTAAAGAAAAAAAAAAGACACAAAAACTGAATAGCAGCTGAAAGTGAAGGCCAGACTAGAACTGGCTTACTTCCTACCCTCTGTTCTGATATTTGCTGTGTGTCTTGAGTAAGGGATGTAGCCTCTCTGGACTTCAGTTTTCTCAACATTACAATGAGGATAATACCTCTTGGAAGTATTACATGAGATAATGTGTATAAACCACTGAAAGCTGGGTAAGCACTCAGCAAATAACTGTTCATATCATCATTGTCAACAACAGTCAATTTCAAATCGTTTGAGAACCGGAAGCAACTAACAAGATCACCCCTGCCTAGCCTGTCTTTGAAGATACGATGGTTGAGACTGGAGAGGTTGAGCCAGTCACCTGAAGTGGTGGGGTGCTTGGGAGGCAGACTGGACGGCCCAAGGGGCCTCTGTATGAGGAAGGTCCCCTCTGGGGTAGGCCTGCAGCCTCTGCTCCAAAGCTCTTCCTGCAAAATCTGTAGAAACCCACTTCCTTCCAAGGGACCGATGATGATGACACGGGAGAACCTGCTAAAACTAAGACATAGACCCCACAGGCAGCGGGACCCGTCCTAACGTGGCTTCTCCCCTTCCTCTCCCGGCCCCTGAGCCTACTGACGTCATCATGAAAAAGGCTGAGAAGAATGTCTACAAGCTCATCCTTTCTAATATAAACAGGATACCTAACACAAACTTGCACCACCCTCCACAAAAACACACTTCTTGCACCTAGATCGCACGGCTTGTAACAGCCCCAAACTGGAAACAAGTCAAATGTCTGTCAGTGAAGAATGGACAAAGACGGTCTTCATTCAAAGGGATACAATCCAGCAAAGAGAATGAACAAACCATAGCTGCTATGGCCACTTGGATGAATGTTACAAACGTAATGTGAATAAAAGAAGCCAGAACACAAGGATGTCATCTGCTGCCATTTATATAAAGTTCAAAAACTGCAAAACTACTCAGGCTGCCAGTAGTCAGAACAGTGGTTACGCTCGGGGGAGAGGCTGTTGGTGGAAGTGGGCTGAGAGGTGCTTTTGGGGGTGATCAATCCTTTGGTTGAGCTAGGTGCTGGTGACATGGGTGTTTTCCTTGTGAAAGGCATGAGCTGTACACTTAATACTTGTACAATTCTGGACATATATTACACTTCAACTAAAATGCTCCTTCCTGTAAAAACTTGCCGGTTCCAGCCTTTCAACCTTTAGTTACCGAAGACTATGTTCCGACATGGATCAGGCCACACAATAAAGCAGATAGACGTAGCCCTCTAAATTAGCATCCTCTCTTAAGCCTTGACCTTGAACATACCAGCTGGAACCAGCTTTCATTTCAGGCTCACTGAAAAGGGGGATTGTCTACCTCAGACCTGGCCAGGTGGAGACAAGGGCCATTACTCAGGACACCTGATCCAGAGAGACAGGCAAACCGCCCAAATTATCTGATTTGGCAGTTTCCTGGGCTTGAATGACCCAGATAATGGTCAGACTGCCAGGGTGACACCACATGTCCCAGCCCAAATACCCACAAGGTAGATCCTTTCTCCGGGGCCATATTTGTGGGCAGAGTCCTGTGCCACCCTGCCCCCAGCGCCTGGGTCTAATTTCTGCAAGAGAAGATATGAGGGCTCTTGAAGTCTGAGAAGCCACAGGAAGGTAGGGCGGTCTGGACCCTTGTGGGGCTCCAGGCAGGCCCCCTTTGTGGTGCTACACTGAGGCTCTCCCTTGGCCTCCCCAGAACACAGCTCTGGGCCACTGGGCATGGATGAGCTCATTTAATCTGATAGCCCTAGGAAGGCGGTAATATCTGTATTATTATTCCTATTTGCAAGGGATGAAACTGAGGCATAGGGAGGTGAAATGAGTCACCCCGTAGCGAACACCAGAAAGGAATGGAATCACTTTTTTTTTTTTTCCTTTTTTACTGATTCTCTTACCAGCCACACCTTCTCCCACCATTCCTTCCTCCAAGGATGCTCTTCCCCACCTCTTGTCTTCTAGCTACTCACGCAACAGGCCTCAAGGAAAACCCACTTCAGCAGGACGGTCCATGAGTTCAAGTCATCTGCGGAGCAGGTATGGAGATGGAAATGGACATACACTGGATTTATTGGAGGAAGCTTCCACAGAGGTTGAAGAGAGAGGGAACGGGATTAAGCAGAAAGAGGCTTCAGACTATGATGCAAATTTGACATCAGGAAAGGAGAGGGGGAAGGAGAGGGGATGTCCAGGAAGAGCCTCAGACACAGCATGGCTGTGAGAAAGGCTGGGGCAGCCTAACAGGAGCCCAGAGCAAAGACTGCCCATTGGGGGAGTCCAGGTTGGGTAGGGACGTCTCAGGCCTTCAGACCGGCAGACCCTGGGGTCGGTCAGGACATTTACAGAAGGCAAAACGAGCATCAGTTTATTCAGTGTATTGGTTAGAAGCCGGGGTGCAGAGAATCTCTTGAGAGCATCCATTGTAACTATCTATTGGGTGGCTGTCTTATCCACTGGGCTGTAAGCTCCACAAAAGCAGAATTATCCTGTGCAGAGAGCAAGCCTGGCATGTCAGAGCTGCTCTGTTAATATCTGAGGACTGACAGGTCCTTCTGACTAGCTCCTCTGGGCTTGTTGATTGCCACACATTTCCAGAGGATGTGTAAGGATGAAGGAAAAGAGGTTGGATCTGGGTTTAAGTTTTAGAGCCAGATCTGATCTGTATGACCTTAGGCAAGTCATCTTTCTTTTTCATTTTTTTAAGCTCCTATTTATTCAACTATAGAGTGCGTAAAATAATATCTACACACTAGATTATTTGTCTATTTCAAAGATCAAATGAGAATGAATGGATAAAGAAGTTGTGGCATATATATCCAATGGAATATTCCTCAGTCATAAAAAGGAACACATCTGAGTCAGTTCTCATCAGGTGGATGAACCTAGACCTGTTATACAGAGTGAAGTAAGTCTGAAAGAGAAAAACAAATATCATGTATTAATGCTTGTATATAGAATCTAGAAAGATGGTACCAATGAACCTATTTGCAGGGCAACAAATGAGATGCAGACAGAGAGAACGGAGAGGAGAGGGAGAAGGGGAGGAGGGACAAATTGACAGAGTAGCATTGAAACTTATACATTAGCGTATGTAAAATAGAGAACCTGTAGGAATTTGCAGGGCGGAGAAGGCAATGGCACCCCACTCCAGTACTCTTGCCTGGAAAATCCCATGGACGGAGGAGCCTGGTAGGCTGCTGTCCATGAGGTCGCTAAGAGTTGGACACGACTGAGCAACTTCAGTTTCACTTTTCACTTTCATGCACTGGAGAAGGAAATGGCAACCCACTCCAGTGTTCTTGCCTGGAGAGTCCCAGGGACGGGGGAGCCTGGTGGGCTGCCTTCTATGGGGTCGCACAGAGTCGGACACGACGGAAGCAACTTAGCAGCAGCAGCAGGAATTTGCAGGGAGCTCAACACACGGTGCTTGGCGACAACCTAGAGGGGTGGGATGGGTGGGAGGTGGGAGGGAGGTTCACAAGGGAGGAGACATATGTATACCATGGCTGATCCATGTTGGTGTATTGCAGAAACCAGCACGGTATTGTAAGGCAATTATCCTCCAATTAAAAATAAATTTTAAAAAAGATTAAATGAGATACTGCTATCACAGTATTTTTCACCATTATCGTTACTCCAAGGAGACATTTATCGATGCTTACTTTTAGCGTCTATGCTTATTCAAATAAATTAGAGGGCCTCAGCTTCCAAGACATGAATATTATCTCAAAGTATATCATTATTTGACATGAATTAGAGCAAGCTCCGAGAGTTGGTGATGGACAGGGAAGCCCGGCGTGCCGCAGTCCATGGGGTTGCAAAGAGTCGGACACAACTGAGAGACTGAACTGACGGATATCATTATTTCCACGGAAAATCATATTCATCATATGCTGACACATCCTTTATAGAGAGGAACAGTGCCGAACAGAGACTGTCATCATTTGTGGTCTGTTCACTTATCTGTATCTCAAGCCTGCCCTTGAAGGTAGGATCCATGTCTTGCTTGTCTGTGTATTGCCGACACTTGGCAAGGAGCTTATACGTCACAGAGAGTCAGTAAATGCACATTCCTGACACCAAAGTGAAGGCACAGCCATGGACCACATGCCACCTGTGTCCGCTGATTTAATCCTCATAACCGCGCCCCTCACCTGCCATGGAGAGTGTTGTTCCCATCTTCCAGACAGAGAAACTTGAGTCCTAGGGAGGCAAAGCTACTTTCCTAAACTTTTAACTTCCAGGTTTCAGGCCTGGGATGGCCTGGCTCCACACTGGGGTTTTTCCACTGGGACACATGGCTGTCAGCCTGGCAAACAGGTCAATCCAAGATGCAGCCTGAAATGCAGTACGATGCCCTCACCATCCCCGGAGACTCCAGCCTGGCCTCTAGGGAAGTGTTCTTGGAAACCAGCCTCTCCGGCATCTTTCAGTTTAGACACACAAGTCTCCTGAGAGGAGAGCGAGCCGTGGGCTTGTGGGTTGGTGGATTTTTCTGCCTCGGGGTTCAGGAGAAGCCAGTGTGACCTAGTTACAGAGTTGCCCTAAGAAGCTTCAGTAATTTGAAGGTCAGTTTTCTCCTGATGTCTTCACTGTTTGAACTTTTCCGATGCAAACACACTGAGGAAGAACCATCCATTAATAACAACAGCAACATGAGCAGAGCTCCTGCTACGTGCAGGTCTGAGGTCTAATGGTTGGGGGCCATCATATTCATTTTAAAAAATGCTTTGTGCTTATTTGTTTATTTGGCTGTGCCGGGTCTTAGTTGCAGCAGGTGGGATCTTTTAATTGCGGCACATGGGATCTAGTTCCCTGAACCAGGGATCAAACCCGGGCCCCCTGCACTGGAGTCTTAACCACTGGGCCACCATGGAAGTCCCCCATCACATCCATTTTGACTCTGCAACTTCTCAGCTACCATACAAGGTGGGTATCCCTATTCCCATTTTCCAGATGGGGAAACTGAGGCTCAGGAAAAAGGTAAGCTGCCCAACATCACAGGCTGGGAAGTGGCATGGCTGGATCCAGCCTGATCAAGGCCTGAGTATGTGATGGGGAGAAGAGATGCCAGCAGGCAGGATGGAGCCTGGAGTTCTGCCACCCACCTCTGAGGCAGCTGTTCCTTAAAGACATATTGGGATGGCCTGGTCCTTGGCACTCTGCCTTGCACCAGCTTGTCCGTCTTCCAAACCCCAGCCACGACGATATCTTAGTGCGCACATGGCTCTAACTACACCACTCCCCTGCTTAAGATCTCCAAATAGCTCCATTTCCCATGGCTGAGAGCCCAGACTCCTTCACCCAGCACTCAAGGCCTCTGGCAGAATGGCCTCAAGTCCACTGCCTCAGCCCTCCCCTCTGCTCCCATCCACCCTCCACGGCAGACTCTTCGTCCCTGCCGCGCACATCCTGTTCACCCCCCACCCCCCTTCACCTATGTATGTGCTGCTTCTCCTCCCTGAAAATGTATCTCCTTCCTTCCTCTTCTCCATCCAACAAGCTTCTGGGTATCTTTCAGTTTAAAATGGTGCCTTTCCTTGCTATGCCTTCGTTTCTCACTTATGTAGCATGGTCAGGGACAGTAGAGGGGCACCAGTTTGGCTAATAGAATCTTATTATTCTCATTATGCCTTTTGCCAGAATCCAAGGAGGCAATTCCATTGCCTCAGTCTAGCTCAAAGAAATACCTTTCAATAACCATCTACGGAAGGTACAAACCCTTCTTCCACTCCCTCTCCCCACATTCACTGTTCTATTTTCCCATAAGTATTCTTGCCCAGAGAATTCCATGGACAGAGGAGCCTGGTGGGCTATAGTCCATGCGGTCATGAACAGTACGTATTGAGGCTTCCCCCAGTGGCTCAGACAGTAAAGAATCTGCCTGCAACGCGAGAGACCCAGGTTCCATCTCTGGGTCAGGAAGATCCCCTGGAGAAGGAATAGTGTTTTTCTTGCCTGGAGAATTCAATGGACAGAGGAGCCTGCAGGCTACAGTCCATGGGGTCGCAAAGAGCTGGACACAAGTAGGTGACTAATACTAACACTTTGCCCATAAGAACATTCCCCATCTTTGTAAAGACTGCTTCTCCCCACTCCAACCTTGTGTGTCTAGAAGAAACCATTCCTGGATGCGGAGGGGCATCTTTGAGTCTAGCTGGGCCAGTCTTAGAATCCCATTGCCCTGGCCACAGTGATTGGCCCAGAAATTGACATATGACCCAAGCTCAGCCAATCAGAAAACTTTCCTGGGAGTTTCTAATTGATATTGGTGGGAAATAACTCTATTTTATGTGGTCAGAGGCTCTAAATTTAGAGGTCCAGAGCTACCGGTGAAATTGGTTTGAGCCCAGTGAAGATGACTAGTTTGGAGGAGTGAGCTAGCATGCAGACAAAAGGCTAGAGAAAAATATGATGTTAAATTAGCTCCTGGCTCTAACCCTCCCCCAAATCAGTCATTACGTCATAAGAGCCAATAAAGTCTTTGGTAGGTTCAAGTTCAAGGTGAGTTTTTGTCACTTAACAACTATAACATTGTAACAAACATGGTCTAAAAATGCCTTCTCCACTTATGTAATAATGTAGCCAATAAGTATATATATAAGGTGTGGACCAGGCACTCCCCTAAGTGATGAGGACACAAAAGTGAAATAAAAATATGGTCCCTGCTGATATAGAGCTCACTGTTCTAGTCACCTGTAACTATTTAAATTTAAAATAATTAAAATTAAGAAAAATTTAAAATTGAATTTTTGAGTCCCACTTGCCATATTTCAAATACTCAGTAGCCACAGGATGCTGTTGGCTACCATACGGGGCAGCACAGGCAGAAAACATTGCCATTGGCCCAGAACATTCTATTGCACAGTGCTGGTCCAGAGCCTTACTGGTAAAAGTGTTATTCCTAAGACCAACAGCATAAGCCTCACTGGGGGCTCCTTGGAAATACAGAATCTCAAGTTCTATCCAAGACCTACTAAATCATAATCTGCATTTCAATAAGACTTTGTTAAATTAACATTTGTTGTGCATAGAACCCTGGGGGGTTGGATGTTGAGACACAGTTTAGAAAGAAAAAGAAAGGACCGCCAGGGAAATAGAGGCATTTGTTACTCATAGGTCCTGGAGACCATAGGCAGCCACTCAAGGGTGATGAGGGGAGGTCAAGGCAGAGTGCAAGGGGCACATGACTTTATCAAGGACCACAGGTAGAGTGCTCTGGGGGCAGAGTGCAAGGGGCACATGACTTCCTCAAGGACCACAGATAGAGTGCTCTGGGGGCAGAGTGCAAGGGGCACATGACTTCCTCAAGGACCACAGATAGAGTGCTCTGGGGGCAGAGTGCAAGGGGCACATGACTTCCTCAAGGACCGCAGATCGAGTGCTCTGGGGGCAGAGTGCAAGGGGCACATGACTTTCTCAAGGACCGCAGATCGAGTGCTCTGGGGCTCCCAGACTAAAGCCAGAGTTGTGAGCTCAAACCAGAAAGAGTGGGGTTGGGTGAGCTTCAGTGGTCCTGGGAGGCAGGGGAAAATGTTCATCACGAGGGCCTTTGGAGGAGTCATATCAGAAACTTACACTGCCTCGTGACCCGAGAGGTTGTTGTCTAGGACAGGCCCCTGTTGAAGGGGCTGACATGAGTTCAGGGTCCCTGTGGCTTTCTTGGCCTCGCAGAACGGATGCCGAGGCAGTGATACTCCTAGTAGTCTGCCTAAGCGTCAAAATCGCCCAAGTGGTTCACGCGCGCATGAGTCTGAGACCCTGTCCTGACGGACCCGCCTAATTCAGCACCCCCCGACCCAACGCTGCCACAGCGCCCCCACCCAACGCTGCCACAGCCCCCCCAACCAATGCTGCCACAGCCCCCCTCCCATGAACAGCAGAAAGGGTCCCAACCTCGAGAAGGACACGTAGGTTCTCCCGGCTATCAGCTCACTGACTTCTTCCCAAGCCACAAAATAATCTCTATCAGTGTCTATCCACAGAGCGAAGGCTTGAAGGACTGGCGCCAACCTTCAGCTGAACAGACTCCCCCCCGACACCCTCGCTGCGTCGATAAATAGGGTGCGAGTTAATAACCACCATCGGGCTGGGTTGGACCTTGGCGGCAATACCACCCCAGAGACGATTTTACAATGATTTAATTCTTCAGGGTAAAACCCCTGCAGAGAGCTGGAGTGATCCAGGGTGTAGGCTGTTATGTTTTTATTTTTCCAGCATGAGTAAGAAAGCCCTCACTGTGTAAGCATGAGTTCTGCGTGTTCTCATGCAGCAAAGGATTTGCCCACCCCTGTGTGGGCTGATGGCTTAGGGGCTGTCAACTAACCCAGCCTGATTCCCAATGCGCTCTTTGAAAAACCTTTACACATGCACACGCATGCGTGCCCCGCGTACACACACTTCAACTAATTGGTGGCACCCAACCGAAACCAAGAAAAAAGGCAACAAGCTGTCCATTTAAATTGCAGATTGTGACCTTTATGCTTGAAATGGTTTCAAACATCTTGTTTATAGCTTTGGGGTTCAGGCACTCAATAATCTCCAAATTATTTTCTCCATTTTTTTTTTGGAATGATTGTTACTATGCATTGCATTTTCTCCAATTTCTGGGCCTCACCCCCAGCTGGTGTCTCCTGAGAGTCTAGGTAATCTGAAGATGCCTGCAGCATGACTCCCTCTCTGTAATGTCACCATTGAATTCTGTTGAGCTGAACCAGCTGCAGAAGCTGGATTGCCAGGTTTGGCCCCACCCACTCATAGATGGATGAAGGTTTTAAAAAGGCTAAGAGTGTGTAGCATGGCAGGGGGAGAAACAAGGCGCCTTTTCTCCAAGCTGTGAATCTGCCCTGAAGATCTTAAATCCACAGGTCTAGGCTAGCATTCCCTAAAGTGTAAGTTACAAGCGAAGATGTTAGAAGGTGTCACAAGGTGACTGTGGGTCCGTTGGAGATGAAAGGATTCTTTAACGTGGGACTTCGCAGGGCCTTCCAATACTAACATGCATGGTGGGGAACTCCTTTTGATATGAGGTGAGAAGTCAGGTCTACTGGGCCAATCTTGTTTAATCAGAGTGCACCTATCTTCCAGGATAGTCTCATAAAAAGTGGTCCACAGCCCTCCTGAGAGCTGCTGCTTGTTCCGGTTACCACTGCAGCAAGGCTCCTTATAACCTAGGCCCCGGGTGGCCCGGGACATCACGTCTGCCACATTCTATTGGTCGAGCGACTTACCATGGCCCAGATTCACAAAACAGGAAATAGCCTCTGCCTCTTCCTAAGATGCTTGGGAGGAGGAAATGGCAATCCACCCCAGTATTCTTTCCTGGAAAATTCCATGGACAGAGGAGCCTGGCTGGCTACAGTCCACGGGATCTCAAGGAGTCGGACATGACTGAGCATGCACGCTTACTAACGTGTGTGGTGGCTTCAATCTGCCACCCTGCCAGAAAGAAAACCGTGGGCACCCTGCTTCTGGGGTCCTTAACACACCCATTTTAAGCACCAGATTACCTGCCACCCTGCCCACAGCTGTACCCAAAGACTCAGAACGCAGAGTGGACATTGTTTTATCAGCATCATCCTTTTCCTTTCCCCTTCCTGCTGGAAACAATTTCCCCTTCCCCGAGAGGACACACAGAGACGCAGAATTAATCTCCTGAGGATAATAGAGCATTTGATACCTCTTTGAGAGCTGACGCCTGAAGCAGAATGGTTTGATGACTGATGAATAATTCTAGCAAAAATTAATAACAAATAATACAATAAATAAGCATTGTGTGCTAATGGTATACTTGGCACTGCATTATTCAATGAGTGATCCACTTACTCATTTAACCCTCTGGGGCTTCCCTGGTGGCTTAGATGATAAAGAATCCACCTGCCAATGCAGGAGACCCAGGTTCCATCCTTGGGTCTGGAAGATCCCCTGGAGAAGGGCATGGCAACCCACTCCAGTATTCTTGCCTGGAGAATCCCATGGACAGAGAAGCCTGGCAGGCTACAGTCCATGGGGTCACAAAGAGTCAGACACAGCTGAGTGACTACCATTTTCAGAGCTCTCTGAAGTGACTACGATGGTTATTCCCATTTTACGGATAAGGAACCTGAGTCATCTGCTAGTGGCTAAGAAGGAGTGAGGGCTCCCAGGTGGCACTAGTGGTAAAGAACCCGCCTGCCAATGCAGGAGACATAAGGGCAGGTTCCCTGGGTCAGGAAGATCCTCTGGGGATAGCACAGCAACCCACTCCAGAATTCCTGCCTGGAGAATCCCATGGACAGAGGAGCCTGGCGGGCCACAGTCCACGGGGTCGCAGAGTCGGACATGACTGAAGCAACTGAGCATGCATGCAATAAGGAATGAATCAGAGGTTCCAGGCCAGGTGTGTCTGCCTTCACATCTGGCATGCTGACACACACTCTAAAACAGACAGGACAGTGAATGGCAGGACAGAATGGCAGTGAAGCCGTTAGGTGATGTTTCTGGGGGTGGGGGAAGGGTTCTGAAGAGCTCTAGTCCTTCATGTCTTAGCACAGAAAAAAATGCAGAGGGACGCAAAGTGGTAGATAGAAAGTGATTTATCAGAATGAGATGCTTGTGAGGCTTATAAGCGTGCATGCAGGTGAGGGAGTGCCATGCCCTGAGAACTGACTGGGCTATGGTTTTATAATCAAAGGAAAAAGTGGGGAGGGGAGAACTTCTTTTATCTTCTTGAGTAGGTGTCCTCCTCCCATCAGCAGCTCTTCCTCCAGGTTGAGCCGAGGAGTTTCCTCGTCTCTGTGGTCAAGTTAGGTCCACAAATCACTGTGTTTTATGTGTGTAGAGAGCATGTCCTAACTCACTGAGTCCCCTGGGCAGGATGCGGGTCTCCTGCCACCATTGTTTTATTGATTTGGGGCATATCTCATGCTTCTGTTCCGTAGTTTGTTGCTGAGCAAGCCTGCTTGGTTCTGTGGTTAAGAAAACCTGCTTTCCTGAATGAGCCTTAACTTACAGGGGTCTCCCAAGATGCTGAAGCTGACACTCCAATACTTCGGCTTGAGGGGCTCTGAAGGCCCCTGGCAGGCCCACCTGATGCAAAGAGCCAGCTCATTGGAAAAGACCCTCATGCTGGGAAAATTTGAGGGTAGGAGGAGAAGGGGGTGACAGAGGATGAGATGGTTGGATGGCATCATCAACTCAATGCACATGAGTTTGAGCACTGTCTCAGGGAGATACTGAAGGACAGGGAGGCCTGGCGTCCTGCTGTCCGTGGGGTCGCAAAAATGTGGACACGACTGAGCAAGTGAATAACAACAAACCTGCTTTCTTGAGTGATCCTTAACTTAAGGGGTCTCCCATACTGTCTACTTACTGTCCCCTAGTGGCGGTGGCGGTGTTGCTTTAGTCGCTAAGTCGTGTCCGATTCTTGTGACCCCGTAGACTAGAGCCCTCCAGGCTCCTCTTCTATGGGATTCTCCAAGCAAGAATACTGGAGTGGGTTGCCATTTCCTTCTCCAGGGGATCTTCCCAACCTAGGAATTGAACCTGGGTCTCCTGCATTGCAGGCAGATTCTTTACCAACTGAGCTACATGGGAAGCCTAGTGGTGTTAACTATTTAATCACATACCTTGGACTTCTGCTCTGTCCCTATCGGAAAGAAAATCAGCCCATATCCATGATGGTTACCCTTCATGTATGGGGTATCTTCTGTATGTCAGGCCCATGGGTCAGTATTTATTGTGCACTTTCTGTATGCTAAGTTCTGTTCTAAGAACTGTGTTTACTCATTTAACCCTGTACAGAGCAACCCTGTACAGATTAGTGATGAGAAAAACTCAGCTGAGGAAACTGAGGCACAGAAATGTTAAATAATCTGTCCAGTGCCCACAAAGCTTGTTAGTGACCGAGTCAGGATTTGAACCCAGGACTCCAAGTGCAGAGCTTGGGTTCTTACTCTCTCTGTTATCCTAGAAAAGGGCCTTTGTTCAATAGCATATGGTGACAACTTGGATCAAAATGCCAAGTTTCCCAGTTGCGTTTAGCCCTTCCTGAAACGGCTTTTGAAAGCCAGAGCTTCAGCAAGGCTGCAGCAGTGTCCTGCCTGTCTCCTGCCTTGCCTTGGAGGACACCACCTTTCAGCTCCTCTCACCCTCCTTGGGCCAGGCCCTGCATGAATCAAAGCATTCGGGCAGGCAAAGGAAAACTACAGTTGGGGCCAGGCGCTCGGACGCAGGGGTCCTGCTTGCCAGGCCTGGCTCTCTGAACAGCCCCCATTACGCCAGCCCACTGCTCTGACAGCAGAGATGAGAAGCTTCAGCTGAGGGACTCTGAAGGCCCTGGGTAGGCCCACCCTGCATTCCCCACATTCCCCACCGCCTGGGGTGGAAGGAATTTCCGACCAAACTTGGCAGGCCAGGAAGAACTGTGGTTGAGCGGCTCCCTCTGGAAGGTGCTGTGGAGCCCTGGCAGCTCAAAGAAACTTCCTCCTCCCCAGACTCCCAGCTAAGAATAAGCAGGCTTTCCCCCCAGCCCTTCTATGCAGGCTGCAGCTCTTCTGAGCTCTTCCTTCACTCAGATTAAACCCTCTTTGGCGGGAGAGGTAGCAGACAGTGAGCGCAAGAGCTGGCTTTTGAATCCTGGTTTGCCTGGATCCAGAGCACATTCTCTTGCTGCTTTGGGGAGGGGAACCACCCATGTCCAGGGCCTTTCTGGAGATCAGAGCTGTTTTCCACAGGGCTGCATCCCTGAGGCAGGGAAGAGACACCCTCAGGCCCTCCAGGATGGGTGCTGACAGCACCCTGCTCACATGCACACACAATCATTATCTCCACGCAGGGCACAGCTTCTCAGTGTAAACCTGGAGGTCTCACTTCCTGAGGGTTTTTCCTGAATCAGGCTGATATTTGTCCCCAGGAAACAGTTGGCAATGTCTACAGACGCTTTTTAAAAATTTCTGTTTTATTGACGTATAGTTGATTTGCAATGCTGTGTTAATTTCTACTTCGAGATGGGTTAATGTCTACCATCTCACAGCGGACTGGCCACATTTCAAATGCTCCTTAGACAGAAGTGTCTTGAGATTCGGGGCTTCTGTGCTGCACAACGCTCATGTGAGACTAAGACTTTTCCACTCCACAGATGCTTGGTGATGAACAGGTCTGGCTGGGAGAGAAAGAAGATGAGAAACAGGAAGGGAATCTTGTAGAACATAAAGCATCTCCACAAAAGGGTCTGGAGCCCTGTCCTCTGTTGGGAGGCAGAAGACAGCATCTGGATGCCGTCCTTTTTCTCCAAGTTAACCTGGCTTCCAAGGAGGCTCAAGGGTGGTGGACGATGACCACCCAAGCTTGGGGAGCTTGCTCTCTACCAGCTGCCAGCAGCAGGAACTCAAGGTCCCTGGGGAGGGCCACAACCACCCCCTTACCCCCCAGCCAAATCAAAGAGACAGTCTGCATAAGCTTTATCCAAGGCTGGCTCTTGCAATATTTTAAAATCACCTTTTGCTTAGGGAGGTTGAGTGCCTGCTCGTTTCATCAAGTGACGACTCCCTGGACGAGACGAAGTCCGTTTCCACGGCTAATGCAGCAGAGCATTTGGAGAGTGCTGAATCCTTTAGGGACCAAAGTGGCTTCCTACTGTCATCAGCTGAAATCCGGATGACAATGCAGCTCGGGGCCCAGGATGCAGGCCCCGGGATCGGTGCGCAGGTGTCCAGATGGATGGCTGAGTCAGGGCATCTCTTGAGGGCACATGAGGCCATCTGCAAAGTAGTTCAGGGCACCAGCGCAGAGGTCAGGTTGCCTGAGTCAAAAAAACTGGCCCAAGTTCCAGCTCTGCTGTGTGTGTACTCAGCCGCTCAGTCCTGTCAGACTCTTTGCGACCCCATGAACTGTAGTCCGCCAGGCTCCTCTGTCCAGGCAAGAATACTGGGGTGGGTTTCCATTTCCTCCTTCAGGGGACCTTCCCAACCCAGGGACTGAACCCACGTCTCCCGCATTGGCAGGCGGATTCTTTACCATTGAGTCACCTGGGAAGCCCTAACTGTCATCTAACAGGCAAGCAATTTAGTCTCTTCAAGTTCCTTTCTTCACCCATAAAATGGGTTAATAATTCTTATTCCTTCTGGATGAACTTCCTCCACACATTCCCTTGACACTCACACTCATCTTTTCAGGTCTTTGTTCAGATGCTGCCTCCTCCAACAGGCCTTCCTTCCCCGCCTTGTTAGAAATCACAGCGCCTCCCGTGACACTTTTCATCTTCATACCTGGCTTTATCATGGATTTGTACATTCCGTTTGTTATCTATCTCTTACCAGTGGAATTTCCATGCTCACAGTGCCTGAGCAAGACTCCAGCACAGAGAGCAGAAGTGGTCCAGTCCTCTTGACCCCCAAGTTGAAAACCATCACAGTCACTTCCACTACAGGCTGAAACGAGAGACAGGGCCAGCCCAGATTCAAGGGCTTTCAGAGAGCGGCTGCAAAGTCACATCAGGAAGAGAGCAGATCGAGGGCAGGGCAGAGAGGTGCAGTCGTTTTGGCATCCATCTGTGATGCACAGCTCTGAAGTCAGGAGTTAGGAATAATCCCTCAGGTTGTGCCTGAGTAAGTCAGAGCCCCCAGCCAGCAAATATCCAGGAAAGGCCTTGGCCCTGTCTCAAGGTGTCCGCCGCCTCTTCCTCAGCTGTATTTGCATAATGTGATTGGCTCCCCTACTTCTCATCTGTCCCAGCAGGGAAAGTCTTTCTTGTCTCTGGCCCCTGGAGAATGATTAAAATCCCACACTCCCGTCCAGACCTTAATATGCGATTCCTGGAGGCGGAAACCTGACTTGCCCTAATTTTCCATAATTAATTCATCAAGACACCTGGTGTGGCTGCTGCTCTCTGCAGGGACTCTTTGGCATCCTCCCAAACAGCCCAGTGAGTCCCTGATCTCCTCATCTCACCGGGAAGGGAGGCTATGTTTGTGGAAGACCTACCGTGAATCCATACTAGAGCAGGTGTCTCATACGTGCCAACTCCTTGTTCCTCTTAACAGCCCTGCCACGTGGATGGTACAAGCCCCATGTTACAGATGAGCTGACTGAGGCTCTGAGAGGCGGTCACTCACCCAAAGACACATTGCTAGGAAGTTCCAGAACCCAGGGAACGGTTACTTGGTCCACCTGGGCAGAGGCTTTGCAGGTGGTGCAGTGGTAAAGAATCTACCTGGCAACGCAGGAGAGTCAGTTTGATCCCTGGGTCGGGAAGATCCCCTGGAGTAGGAGATGGAACTCACTGCAGTATGCTTGCCTGGGAAACCTCAAGGACAGAGGAGCTTGGCGGGCTACAGTCCATGGGGTCCCAAAGCGTCAGACTTGACCGAGAGATTGAGTACACACACACACGTATGATAGGGGCAGATAACAGAAATTGTGGCTCAAAGGCAGGATCCTTACTCTGGTCAAGACAGATGCCCTTGGGTGGTATGGTCTCTCTCCCCTACTGCCGTCACAGTGCCTGGAACCCCTCCATTAAGAACTGCTTTCACTGACTATTTCCCTGAACTGGCAAAAATCTAAGAGTTATAACACCTCCTGCTGGCAGAGATGAGGGGAAAGGGAACTCTCAGGAATGGCTGGTAGATGACTAGAAACTGGTCCAGGAAGTGATCTGCTTCCCTGGTTTAACCAAGATCGTTAATGTCAGAGTCATCATTTAAGTCTGAGTATTGGAGCCCCAAAGCTTATGCTACCAACCAATGAATAAATGGAAGGAACTTAGTGATCTAATCTAGAGGCTTTCAAGCCATCTTTTTTAAATTTAATTAAAGGAGCAGAAACATCTCTTCCAAGAACATCTTACAGAAAACCCCGATCCCATGAAAGAAATAAGAGCTGCCATGCTTGGAGCTGGGGGCCAGGGTTCCAGTCCCTGATTCTGTCCCTTTCTCATTTCAGAGTCAGTGAACCTCTAGAGCTCCACGGAGCAGAGTCTGAAAACAGTTGGTCCCAGCCCAAACCCACCATTGTGTAGATGGGGCATGTGAATGGTCCAGAGAGGGCAGGGATTGCTTGAGGTCACATAGCTCATCCTGGCAGAGCTGGGACTAGGACCTGGGTCCTCTTGCCACCAGAACAGGGCTCTCTCAGCTTTGTGACTCTCAAAAGTGCTTAACAATCCTGCCATCATCATCTTCTGCAGAGTTATCACTCTCTGCGCATCTCCTAAGTGTCAGCAATATGCATGCATCACGGCCACTCCTCAATAGCCAGCACAAGGTAACTGAGACAGGACATACCCCATGTCATGTAGCAAGGACGAGGCAGGGACAAGATTTAAGCCCAGGCCTCTCTGAATTAAAAACAGGAGTGCTCAATTCCAGAAAAATAAACGACCCAATCAAAAAATGGGCCAAAGAACTAAATAGACATTTCTCCAAAGAAGACATAAGGATGGCTAACAAACACATGAAAAGATGCTCAACATCACTCATTATTAGAGAAATGCAAGTCAAAACCACAATGAGGTACCACTTCACACCAGTCAGAATGTCTGCGATCCAAAAATCTGCAAGCAATAAATGCTGGAGAGGGTGTGGAGAAAAGGGAACCATCCTACACTGTTGGTGGGAATGCAAACTAGTACAACCACTATGGAAAAGAGTGTGGAGATTCCTTAAAAAATTGCAAATAGAACTGTCATATGACCCAGCAATCCCACTGCTGGGCATACACACTGAAGAAACCAGAATTGAAAGAGACACATGTACCCCAATGTTCATCGCAGCACTGTTTATAATAGCCAGGACATGGAAACAACCTAGATGTCCATCAGCAGATGAATGGATAAGAAAGCTGTGGTACATATACACAATGGAGTATTACTCAGCTGTTAAAAAGAATACATTTGAATCAGTTCTGATGAGATGGATGAAACTGGAGCTGATTATACAGAGTGAAGTAAGCCAGAAAGAAAAACACCAATACAGTATACTAACACATATATATGGAATTTAGAAAGATAGCAATGATGACCCTGTATGCAAGACAGCAAAAAAGACACAGATGTGTATAGCGGACTTTTGGACTCAGATGGGGAGGGAGAGGGTGGGATGATTTGGGAGAATGGCATTGAAACATGTATACTATCATGTAAGAATCGAATCACCAGTCTATGTCTGATGCAGGATACAGCATGCTTGGGGCTGGTGCATGGGGATGACCCAGAGGGATGTTGTGGGGAGGGAGGTGGGAGGGGGGTTCATGTTTGGGAACGCATGTACACCCGTGGTGGATTCATGTCAATGTATGGCAAAACCAATACAGTATTATAAAGTAAAATAAAGTAAAAATAAAAAGTTAAAAAAAAAAACAGGAGTGCTTTCTACCATGCCAGACTGTTCCAGCAGCTCATGGCTATGGAGAGTGTGGGGGGCGGGTTTAGCCTGCCATCAGCATGGATGGTTTCCCTCCTCTTCCCATCACGTTGTGCTCCTCTGGCAGGATCTTTACCACCTTCTGCTTCTTTGGGTATCAGCTCCCTACCCTCTCAGCACCCACCACTGCGCATGGTGGATATACAACATCTGTTTGCCGACTGTTCGTTCTCAGAGCCCAGCTATAAGTCGCCTTTGGGGAGAGGAGGCTGGGGGCAGAGAGCCTTAGGTTCACAGTCTAATTCAGATATTTCCTGGCTGCATGGCCCTAGGCAAGTTAGCCCACTTCTCTGTGCCTGCTCCTTGACAGCTAAATCAAAGTGAAAGTGAAGTCGCTCAGTTGTGTTCGACTCTTTGCGACGCCACGGACTGTAGCCCACCAGGCTCCCTCATTCATGGGATTTTCCAGGCAAGAGTACTGGAGTGGGGTGCCGTTTCCTTCTCCAGAGGATCTTCCCAACCCAGGGATCATACCCAGGTCTCCTGCATTGTAGGCAGACCCTTTACCAGGGACCCTAAGCCACCAGGGACTAATCAAGGTTCTTCAGTAGCTAAATCAAGGTGCTATAGGAATAATGCTACACCGACTAGGAAGCTTTGGGATGCAGATAACAGAAACCCCCACCTACAGTGGCGGAAAGACTGAGGAGAGATCTTATTCTTCAGAACAGAAAGTCCGAGGGTGGAGTGGCCTTCGGGGTTAGAGACGTAGTGGCTCACGATGTCGGCAAGGATGCAGCTCCTCTCGTCTCCCGCTGTCAGAGTTGCCTTCATCTTCCGTCCTCTGGCACACAGCAAGACGGCCGTGGAATGGTCATCGTCGCGTCTGCACAGATTCCAGGTGACAGAGAAGAGTGTTCCACCCCTTCCGCTAGCTCCTTCGTAGTATGAGCGGGGGAAGCTTTCCAAGAGTCATAAACAGACTTGCTCATTTTTCAATGGGCAGAACTGGGTCCCATGCTAACCCCAGAGCCGTTAGCAACAGGGCGATAGTATTGCTGAGATTCGCTTAAACCCATCATCCGTAGTGCAGTGGCCGATGGGAAACCAACTGCTGACCTCGGAAAGATACATTTCATGAGGACCTGCTGTGCAATGAGGATCTTCTGCTTCCTTCGACGCTCCTGTCCCCGGCCCTCTGGACACGGCAGACACACAGCATCTGGTGAGTGAGTGTAAGAGTGAGTGAGACAAAAAAGAATGAGGCATTTCTTTCCTCTCTCTGCTTTCCCCATTGCCCAGCTGGATTATCTCTTGATGATCTTAATGTCCAAGTAAGTGAAGCCACAAAAGATGGTGCAACTGGGACTGGATGAGGAAATAATTTGAACTCTCTCTGGAAGACACTACTGAAGCAATGAGGTGATCCGGGCCAAGTCCAAGTTTTCTTCCTCCAGGAATATTCATCAACTCATCACCAGGCTCCCCTGAGTTAGGGTGGACACCGTCTGACACCATGTTGAGTTGATTTTTTTGTTGTTGCTCCTATTGTTTTAAATTAATTCTTCCCGGCATGGAGGTGGCATTTTGGAAGCCTTGTTTATGGACATGATTAATAATAGACATTGGTGTCCAGAAGAAATAGCCAACCTGGTTTTGGCAGTAGAACAACCAAAAATTTCAGCCAGAGGAAATCAAATGGGCAGCGTTGGCCACTGATCATTGGAATTCCTGTGGCCACTGTGTAACATGGGGGCTATTTTGCTGTTTTCTTTCATGTTGGATGCCTACGTGTTCCAGTAAGTCAGGCTTCCTCAGGGAATTCATGCTGGAGGCTACCTATCAGAACCCCACTGGAGAAAGACATTCAGTGACCTTCTCAGGACCTTCTTTGACCAGAGACAACTACAGGAAGAGCTTAAACCTTAGCTTCTTCATCAGTGAGGCTGGGGATTTGGAAGACCTGGCTCAGCCTTGAGAAACACAGGAGGCGATGCTAGGTGGAGTGTGGGCTCATATGGCCTGCAGTCCTGCTGTGAGTTTTGGCAATCGCGGGAGTGGTACAGTTTGCTCATAACTCTTTGTCCCTTTTCCACCCTCACTATACTTCCTGGTGGGTGGAGTGTATCTTCCTATCCCTTCCTACTGGGTTGGACCAGGTGATGTGCTTTGGCCAATGGGATGCATTGAAGTAACTATGGCCAGTTCTGAGCTCAAGACTTAAGCGGTGCCTGTGTTTTCACATCCTCCTCTCGAAATTTCTGCCCCCTGCCTTTAGAAGGGCATGTCCTGGCTGGCCACTAGGTCCCAAAGTGAAAGAGAAAGGGTGCAGGGTTAAAGCCAAGAGCCATCCCCATCTGATCTATGGAACTGTAAGAATAAAAAAATAAACACCTTTATAAATCACACATTGTGTTGGCATTATTGCATCATTATTACAGCAAAGATGATTCATATAGAAATATGATTATTATTAATAATAATAACAGTTGCCAGTAATAGACATTGAGCATTTACTATATGACAGTTTACTTGCCATCATAACAACAGAAATCATCCTCCCCATTTTATGGATGAGAATACTGAGGCTCTGAGAATTTAAGGAACTTGCCCAAGGTCACATAACCAGAAAGCTGCAGAGCTGGGATTTGAATGGCCCCAAAGGCTAGGCTCTCCCCATCTTCTCTGCCCTCCTAAGTGAATGAGCAACCAGGCAAGTGTAGTCCTTTCAGGGCACAAGACCGCTGTTCTGCCATCTGAGCACAGATGGGTAAATGGGAACCTTTTTTTGGAAAGGCCCTCTTCAGAGGCCCACTGGAGCTGACCCCAAACTTGAAACTCTTTGGTAGGTCTGGCGCCGTCCCAGGTGGATGTAACATCATCACCTGGACAGGCCTTGCTGAGGCCTGCAGGGGCATCCAAGAGCAGGCTTGCTCCCTAGGGCTAGGGTCAGCACTTAGCTCTCGGAAACATTTATTGAGCACCTACTGCCTATCAGATGGAAATGGGATGGCATGAAAAACCTGACAATCTTTCTAGATAAAGGAAAGAAATACACTTTCAAAACCCCAAGCGTCATATCCCAAACTCTTCTCTGATTTCAAACGAATCCTATTGTATCTGTGGGCACCCTCCTCTCCCGTCAACACTTCACTCATCCTAGACTCAGACCCATGACAACTGTTTCAATCCAAGCCTTTGCTTAAGTTGTTCCTGCTGCCCCAGGGAGCATTTATGCATCACATTTCTGTTCATCATTAAAGACCCAACTCAAAGGTCACCTTCTCTGTGGCCCTTCCCCTATTCCCTTCTCCACCTCTTTGTCCTCTACGGCAGCCTATCCTGATGGCTGATCCAGACAGAGGTCTGTCTTTCTCACAAGCCCATGTGTTTCCCATGGACAGAGACTTGCCCCTTGCCTATCACTTCTTAGCCCAACAGGCAGCATGGTGCCAGGTGCTGAGATGATTCCCACCTTGGAGATTATGCCTTTAATATTGTTTACTCATTATAAATAATAAAGCACTTTTCAGTTTATAAAGAGCTTGCCAGTCAGCTCCAGGGTTGAGCCTTAGACCCCCTCCTTTATAGCCCTGTGACTGTGGGAAGTTGCTCATTTCTCTGAGCACCTGCCTAAGAGTACTGTTGGGAGATTCCAGGGGATCGTCCACAGAAAGCAGCTGGTAGGGTGCCTGGGTCTTGCCCAGCACTCAAGAAATGCAGTCTAGTCAGAGGACTGTTGCTGTTACCCTAGATTCTGGGAAAACAGATGATGATTACTCCAGACGCCAGGAGTCACAAAACTTTTCCTCTAAGGGCCAGAAAGTAACTACTATAGCCCACGTGGGCCATGTGGTATCTGCTGTACTACTCAACCGTGCTTTTGTAATGTGAAAGCAGCCATAGGCAATATGCGAATGAATGTGCGTGGTTTTATGCCAATAAAACTTTACTTACACAAACTAGCAGTGGGCCAGATTTGGACTATATGGTGTAGTTTGCTGACCTCTGCCCTATGAAAATAAGAGAGAATGTCCACCAAATGTGTTCAGGGCTACAGTTCTTCAGCTTGGATCTCAGGCTGTATAATGAATTTTAGGTCTCTCACTGCAAAGGAAGATCTGGGGGCAATGGTGGGAACAAGTGGAGAAAGAAGTCATAATGCACCGAAGCCTGAGTCTTGGATGCAGATAAACATGAGTCCAGAACCAAGACTCATCATCTGCTGCGTGTGACTGGGCAACAGATTCCCTCTCTGTTCAAGCCTCAGGTTCCTCATTTATAAAATGGAGAAATCATAACAACCCTCATTCCACAGGCTTTGGGGAGGACTCATCACATCAAGTGCTTGCTCAGCTGCTTTGCCAGACTTTGTAAGAATGTCTTCAAAATGCCAAAGGGAGTATTACCTAAACCCTGGGCAGCAGGAAGGGAAAAATCGAAATGGAAAATGCTGACCTTCTATTAGCTTCCAGTACATGGACTTTCTCAGCAAGACCTTGTAAACCGCTTAACTTTCAGCAAGGCTGACATTTGGGGAATGATAAGCTTAGGTGTTGTTTATAGCCAAGAAGCTTTTTTTAAAGAGGACACTCAGGGTCTCAGTGTGGCAACCCCACACCTGTAATCCCCTCCAAACAAATGCAGGAGGAGGATGGGATGTGGCACCTCTGAGGCCCTAGGGTCCAGCTTTCCCTGGGATCTGGGCACCTCAATCCCCCTAGAGTGGTGGGAGAGGCAGGTGGAAGGCTCACGGGTGGGTATTGTTCTTCTGATGATCCGAAGTGGAGAGAAATGGAGCGGGGGAAAGCCCAGATTGACTGGCAAGCAAGAGGATTAAAAAAGGATTTAAGAGGGTAAAGAGAAAAGAAGGCTGATCTATTGGATACTTCTGTACCCAGAGCACCAGGTTTCCCCCCCAGTTCCGATAAGCTCTTTAAAAAATTCATGAGATTTTTGTTTCACTGCTTATTTATTTGGGTCCCCAGGATAAACTCATGAAAAGCTGCTTCTCGTCGTGGGTGAGTCCTGGGGGGAAGATATAATTTGTATAGTTCAGGCTAATAAATTACACAGTGTCAACATGCTCAGTCACTTATGCCCCATGGCAAACCCAGGCACTATTAATAAGGGGTGGCCAGAATAGGACAGAAAACCTTCCTCCCGCTTCCTTCTTTCTTTGTTTCCTTCCTTTCCATTTCTGAAGGGCTTCCCAGTGCCAGGCACTGGGGACATAGAGATGAAAAGGTCACTAGAAGGTCAAAGTCAGGTGGAAGAGAGGGTGCTTTAATGGAGAGTTGTGAGGCAGTGGACAGTGGTGGTGTCCATTGAGTGTCAGGCGGTGGACACTCAAACAGGGGCAGTGAAGGCATCCTCAGGGAGCGTCTGCTGTATCCTGACAGGTACACTGGATTCAGAAGAGCAGGTGGATGCTCCAGGACAAACCCTACCCCATGCCTTCCATGCCCCCATTTCAACTGGATCCATAAGCACCTAGAAAGAGCTGGCCCTAAAAAGTTGTGTGTGTGTGTGCACATGCACACATGCACACACATGCTCGGTCACTCAGAACTCAGGGTATGAACTCAGGGCAGGAACCCTGACTTTGCCTCTGGATTTCCACACAATTCCTGGCCCAGACTAGGTGACAAGCAAATGTTGACCCAACAGAAGAATGGATACATCAGTTACATTTAACACCATCCATCAACCTCTCAGCCATCACAGACTTTGGGGTAAGTGGATAGAAGGATACCCCTGCCCAGGCAATGGCCCAGAAAATAAGGGAATGAGAAACTATTAACAGTGATGATAGTAGTTTACTTTTCACTTTCATGCATTGGAGAAGGAAATGGCAACCCACTCCAGTGTTCTTGCCTGGAGAATCCCAGGGATGGAGGAGCCTGGTGGGCTGCCGTCTATGGGGTCGCACAGAGTCGGACACAACTGAAGCGACTTAGCAGCAGCAGCAGCAGCAGCAGTCACAAAGTCATGTCCAACTCTTCCACTACCCCATGGGCTGTAGCCTGCCAGGCTCCTCTGCCCATGAGATTTTCCAGGCAAGAATATTGCAGTGGGCTGCTATCCTCCTCCAAGGGATCTTCCCGACCTAGGGATTAAACTCGCATCTCCTGCATCTCCAGCATTGGCAGGCAGATTCTTTGCCGCTGAGCCACCGGGGAAGCCCCCAAAGTTCATACCTTTACCTATTAAGGTGAAAAAAACTAGAAACTACCTGATACCTGGTGATAGGGGCCAGTTATGCAAAGTTGGTTACTTAGGGGCAGATTATGCAGCCATTAAAGTAATAAGGATGAAGATTGCATAGCAACATGGGAAAAATGCCTACAAAATAACAGTGGGAGTGGAAGGTAAGGGCCACATTTTACCAAATGAGAAGATAAGAGAAATCTCACAAGCACCTGGTTGCCCAGGAGAGCTGAATCTGGAGAGAGAGTTTGCGGGTGATTGGCTTGAATGGCTACATCTCTAAATGGATTTGGACACTTGAAGAGCAGGGACCATGATGTCCATAACTACATGTCAATATCCATCCATCTATCTATCTATCACCATCTCCTAGCCCCAGACTATGATGTCCATAACCACATGTCAATATCTATCTATTTACCTATTTATCCATCCATCCATCTATCTATCACCAACTCCTAGCCCCAGACTATGATGTCCATAATCACATGTCAATATCTGTCGGTCTATCTACCTATTTATCCATCCATCCATCTATCTATCACCATCTCCTAGCCCCAGACTAGGATGTCCATAACCATATGTCAATATCTATCTGTCTATCTACCTATTTATCCATCCATCTACCTATCACCGTCTCCTAGCCCCATGGCAGGGACGTGATAAATGTAAGAGAGAAGAAAGGATGCCCATGCCACTTCACCCCTGCATGCTGGACAAAGCATAGTATCCTGCACATAGAGGCTGAAAGGTCAATACTGAAAGATGGAAGGAGGGCTGGATGAACAAGGATGGAAAATGGGAAGTGAAAGAGAGAGAGAGAAAAAAAGGAAGAATAATAGGTGAATGAGCGAAATAAGAGAAAGAATAAAGGAGGGTGAAAAGGAAAGGGAAGAAAGAAAAGGATGATTTTACCTCGGTTTAACTCAACTGCATATATTCAAGAAGATAACCTTTACTAGGTTCCATCTGGAATCCTACACTTCAGACAACTATTAAAAACGCCCTTGAAAAGCTGTTGTTCTTGGTGGACCCAGAGCCAGAGCTCCTGGAAGCCACAGCCTGTGGACTCCCTGGGACAGCCGTGCTCCCAAGGCAGCCTCCTGCCAACAAGCCTAGGGCAGAAGAATGGAGGTCTGTCCCCTCTCAGTGAGCCCCCAAGCTGTGACCAGTCTCAGGCTGCCAGTTCCCAAAGCAAAGCTGGATCCACGTCTGGTAGGAGTAGTAGTGCCTAGCCACTCACCTGTGTCCGATTCTTTGCAACCCCCACGAGCAGTAATCCACCAGGTTTCTCTGTCCATGAGATTTCCCAGGCAAGAATACTGCAGTGGATTATCGTCCCCTTCTCCAGGGGATCTTCCAGACCCAGGGGTCGAACCTGGGTCTCCTGAATTATTGGCAGATTCTTTACCATCTGAGCCACCAGGGAAGCCCATACCTGGAGGCACCGACTGAAAGCAGGGATTTTACTGAAGGTTCGTGGGGGTCAGAGGAAGGGGATTACAAAGCGTATCTGGGAATGGAAGGTCCTAAAAAATCCCCTTCAAGCTAGTCTTCCCCAGATTTCCATTTCTTTCGGCAGCTGCTAATCCTCTTCCCTCTCTGCCAGCATTCTCCGGTCAAGCTTGTTTCTCTCTGAACCTTGCTTCTTCAAACCCCTCAGCTTGCACACCCAGCAATAAACACCAAAGCCAGCTAGTAGCCATGCCTACCCTTCCCCGGCTTCTCCAACCTGTTCCCCATTTCTTCCCCATGGAGCCTGAAGTTCCTCACGCGTTATTTCCATCAAGCATTACACTGGAACATGGTTAGTGACTCTCTGGTGAACAAGATGGGTTCTAAATTCCAACTTAATCTTTGCAAGCTGGGTGACCCCGGACAAGCCACTTCATCCCTCTAGACCTGTTTTTCTGTTTGTAAAGTGAATCAGTATGAGCACGTGCCCACTAAGACTGCTGAATTTTAAATGAGATGATGCAGGCAAAATGCTGGTCTGTAGAGTGTGCAGTAATTGTCAGCCATCAGTATTAATTATCCACTGGGAATTTCTGTGAGGTGAGTAGGGCAAGGATGATGGTCTCTGTTTTGAAACGAACATACCAAGGAGCAGAGTGGTGAATTGACTTGCTCAAGGTTGCACAGGGCAAGCAGCCAAGCCAGGGGTGTCTTCTGTTCCTTGAGTCTAGAGCCTTGGCACTTCAGCCCCAGCTCCTCCAGGTCTAGTGCTGAGAAGGCCGGCACTGGTGAGCGCTGGGCCCCCGCAGCTTGGATGCTGTTTAAGCATCTGAGGAGAGATTCTCTTTCCTGGCTTCAGTTTTCAGAGCCTCCCCGTTAAATTATGATAATGCATGACCTGGGGCTGTGCTGCCTGCTGGCCCCTGACAACTGAATCCCTTCCTGGCTGGATTCCAGGGAGCCCATTTTGCTGTTCTCAGCAGAGTCTGGAGTGACCTCTGCTGTATCCTCAGCTTGAAACAGGAAATTTGGTGTCCGCAGGAGCCATTTCTCACGGTGGCCACTCAGGGACTTCCCATGTCATTTCCAGTTGGGTGCATGGTGCCCCTCTTCGAAGTGTGGTCATCAATACCTCAAAGCACAGGATTCAAAGGCTGCCTGCTGCTGGACACCCACCTAGCTGCCAGGATTCCCTCTCCACCCCCTGTCATCGTCACACTTGGCACTTCACAGTAGAGTGAATCAGACAGATGTTGGTTCAAAATCTGGGTGTGACACTTACTGAGTGAAGCTTCCTAAAATCCCCTTCAAGCATCTCTGTCTTCCCCAGACTTCCATTTCCTTTGGCAGCTGCCACACCTCTCCCTTCTGCCTCTTGGCCAGCTTTCTCGGTCACGCTTGTCTCTCTCTTCACCTTGCTTCCCCAAACACCCTCAGCTTGCACACCCAGGAAAATAAACCCAGTGAATTTGAGAAAGTTAATTAACCCCTCTCAGTCTCTATTTCTTCCTGTGTAAAATGGGTATGTGGACAATGGAAAGCAGACCAATAATACTTCATAAGACTGTGGTAATTCAGTGATTTTGTATCAGTTAGCTACATCTACAATTATGCTGTGTAACAAGCCAGAAAGCCTTAGTGGCACAGGACAGTCAGCAATCCACAAAAGAAATAAAGTAGCCACCACATAAGAGAGAAGGCATTAGTAAACAAAGAAAGTCAAAGATAAACCAAGATACCATTTTTCACCTGTACCTAATTGGCAATTTTAAAACAAGATATACTTTACTTTGTAGAACAGTTTTTAGATCAAGAGACTGAGAAGAGAATACAAAGAATTACTGCTTTTAAGACCATCTTACCTTACTACAGTATATTTCTTATAACTGATGAACTGATATCAGTACATTATTATTAACTAGAGTCTGTATTTTATTCAAATTTCTTTAGTTTCCCCCTTACGTCCTTTCTTGAGGGGTTTCAGAATTCTATCCAAGACAGCACATTACATTTAGCCATTATGTCTCCTTTACACTTTCCTCCTTTTTGATGACTTTGACAGTTTTGAGGAATACTGGGTCAGGTGTTTTATAGAATGTTTCTCTAAAATGATATTTTTTCCACGCATTGACTGGGGATAGGGGTTTTGGGGAGGAGGACCAGAGGGATAAAATGCAATTTTAATCACATCATATCAAGAGTACACAGCATTGGGACTTCCCTGGTGATCCAGTGGCTAAGAATCTACTGCAACGCAGGGGACACAGGTTCAACCCCTGGTTGGGGAACTAACCACATGTCGGGGAACAGCTGAGTCCTCACACCACAACTGGAGAGTCTGTGGGCCGCAAGGAAAGACCCCACACGCTGCGCCTAAGGCCTGATGCAGCCAAATAAATAATTTTCTTTTTTTCAGAAAAAGAATGCGTAGCATTAACGTGACATACGAATGTCGATGCTGGCCTTGACCCCTAGCATTAACGTGACATACAAATGTCGATGCTGGCCTTGACCCCTGGCTGAGACAGTGTTTGTCAGTGTTTCCGGCATCAAGTTATGTTTCTCCCGCTTTCTGTCCTGCACACTTTGGAAGGAATTACATGCGCAGTCCTACTTGTATGAATTTATTCAGAATTCTTCTGGCAATTTGTCTCTTCTCCCTCATTCATTAAGCCATTCAATCATTTATTTATGCCAGTATGGACTCATAGCTCTTTATTTTCTACTTTGAGTTCTAACCTATTACTTCTTTATCTCGCTCCAACTGTTCCAGCGTTGGCTCTTTCCAGCTGGCTCCTGTGCTCCTTTGATGAACTTCTATCAGTTTTGTTTTGGAGCTGCTGCTGCTGCTGCTGTGTTGCTTCAGTCGTGTCCGACTCCGTGCGACCCCATAGATGGCAGCCCACTAGGCTCCTCTGTCCCTGGGATTCTCCAGGCAAGAATACTGGAGTGGGCTGCCATTTCCTTCTCCAATTGTTTTGGAGCACGTCCTTACAATTCGGCAGTATAAGATGCTCCAGACTCACTTTGGATATTTACTGCCTCAGACACCGAGTCAGTTATCTCTCCAATCACCCCTGGTTCTTTTTATTGAAGAATGATGTTATAAACCTAGATCCAGGTGGTATTCAGGGGTCATTGACTATCTGCCCTCTCAGCTGGCAGAGCAAGAAAATGTATGTGAGTAAACTAACCTGCTGGGGTCCAGCCCTGGTAGATCCAGGGTAATTCGAAGTGGGGACAGAGTTGGCGAGGAGAGACTTATTTATAAAGAGAGATTAGGAAAGAATAGTGCAGTAGGAAAATTAGTGGAGAAAAGAGGCTGAATAACTTGGTTTACACAGGAGACCAATAAAGCTCCGAGACAAGGAACTTGCACCGTCTACATAGGCCACCAGCGCCCACTTGAATAGCGGAGGGTGCCCTGCCTTGGGCTCCCTCTCACGTGGGCCTTAGAAGCCAGGGCAAATAAGTAGACACGGAGAGCCTCTGTGCTCCAGATGGGAATTCAGCCTGAAAGGGGAGAAAAGAACGACAAGGGGGAGCCAAGCATTGGTGCCAGACCCAAGACTTTATTTTCAAAAGCAGCTTATATACCCCAAGTTGTACATAAAGAAATAATGGAATATGTAGAGTTATGCAGGGACAGCAGTCCTGACCCTTATTGAGACCAGGCTTTCTTTTTGCTTACCTTCCCATACACAAAAGGTCTCAGGTGGTTTTACACCATCTTCTGGCCAGGGGGCCTGTTAACATTTTTATGGCTCTTTTCCTAGATAAATGTCTATCAACCAGAAAACTCATTTTCCCTTGAAGTGTTTTTTCTTTCATCTGCATCACCCTCAAAGTACTAAATAAAGTTACATTCCTGTAGAACAAAGGTGCAGTGGGTTATAACAAAGCAAGTACTTAATTCAAAGATCTAATGCTGCTAATACCAGGGCTACCACCTGTTTTTTCTACATATCAACTATATCAACAAATAAAAGATATGAAAACTTGGCAGCAAGTATTGGCTCAACAATGAAACCCTTAATCAGTCCTATTCTAATGATTTTGACTCCTCAGAAGCCCCTACATCCCTAGGATGTTTTAAGCTTCCTGTGCCTCTCGCGGTCGGGAGGCCGCAAACAATCACATGCGCAGCTGTAAGAGTCCGGACATACCTGTCAGGCAGGCTAGAAAGCCATCAGAAGGGTTTTTGGATTAAAACACTCTTATTATGCCCAGGAGACTTATTATCTAAAAGCTCTAAATTAACCTTTTCCAGAAAAAGGTGGTGTGGGGGACAGCCCCCCTGTAATGTCAGAAGAGTAGGGGGAAAGCATAACACAGTAAAGCAGGCAGACTCTGGTTTTGGGGGTAGATGCTCAAGAAAATCCAGAGGGACCCCTGAGGCCTGATCCCACATTTGCATTTTGTCAGGCCCCTTTCCTCATGACCTTTGCCACAGGCGGGATTCCCTATGCTGGCTCCCGGCACTAACCTATGTATATACATGCATGTAAACATATTTCTATCTGGAACCATCTGTCTCTGTATTAAGAATTCACACTGATGTCTCGAGTTCCATTACTACACGCATCCCCTAGCCTCCTACTCCTGCTTATCTATAAACCCCCCTTCTAACAGTTACAAGCGTGGATCCCACTGTGCTCCACCCATTCACAGAATGCTTCAGTTCCGGGAGGCATGCACAGAAGTGGTAGAATTGCTCACTTGTACCCCATGGAAAACAATTGTATCAACTAAAGCACAGCACTCATGTGCATGCCTCTTGCCATTAGTCTTACAGACTCTGATCATTTCCAGGGTTTCTCAGGTCAGCGTTCCCCCCTCTTCAGTTGTTTCATACATTCCTAATATGGTTATATTTTTCATCCCAGTCTCTATCCCTTCCTGGGAGCCCGAATCTCCCAAATGATTTTTTTTTGTTGCATTCATTAAGGTTCACTCTTTGCCTTTGAAAGTTCTATGCATTTTGACAAAGGCATGCTATCTTGTATCCATAGTCACAGAGTAATGCAGAATACTTTTACTGCTCTAAAAATCCTCTGTGCTCTACCCCTTCATCCCTCTACTGTCTCCCTAAACCCCTAGCGTCCACTGCTCATTTTGCCATTACTATAGTTCTGCCTTTCCCAGGACAGGCAGTGGCATTTTTAAGTGCTACTATAGTCACATCTCGTTTGATCACTTTTTGCACCTCACAGATAGTGCTTTTTTTTTTTAATTGAAGGTTTGTGGCAATCCTTTGTCCAACAAGTCTACTGGGGCCACTTTTTCCAACAGCATTTATTCATTTTATATTTCTGCATTGCATTTTGGTAATTCTCACAATATTTCAAACGTTTTCATTATTATTGCGTTTGTTGTGATAATCTGTGATCAGCGACCTTTGATGTCGCCGCTGTAGCTGTTCGGTGAGCCAAAAACCATGCCCATATATATGTTGTATGTGTTCGCTCTGCCCCAGTTTCCAGCTGTTCTCCCATCTCGCAGCCTCTCCTTGGGCCTCCCTGTCCCTTAAGACACAACAATACTGAAATCAGGCCAGTGAACAGTCCTACAATGGCCTCTAAGTGTTCAAGTGGAAGGAAGAGCTGAATGTCTCTCACTTTATATCAAAAGCTGGAAATGACTAAGCTTAGTGAAGGAGGCATATCAAAAGCCAGGAAGCTAGGCTCTTGGACCAAACAGCTCAGATGTGAATGTAAAGAGAAAGTTCTTGAAGGAAATTAAGCACGATAAGAATGACAAAAGAGCAAAAAAGCCTTACTGCTGATATTTGGTGGTCTGGAAAGAAGAGCAAACCGACCACAACATTGCCTAAAGACAAAGCCTAATCTCCAAGCAAGGGACTTCCCAGGGGGTACAGCTGGTAAAGAATCTGCCAGCCAGCTCAGGAGATGCAGGAGACAGGAGTCCGATCCCTGGGTCAGGAAGATCCCCTGGAGAAGGAAATGGCAACCCATTCCAGTATTTTTCCTGGAAAGATTCCTTTGGACAGAGGAGCCTGGTGGGCTTCAGTCCACGTGGTTGTAAAGATTTGGACACGACTGAGCACAGCACATACATGCAATCCAGAGCAAGGCCCTAACTCTCTCCAGTTTTATGAAGGCTAGAGAGGTAAGCAAGTCACAGAAGAAAAGCTTGAAGCTAGCAAAGGTTGGTTCATGAGGTTTCAGGAAAGAAAGTCTTCTCTATAATACAAAAGTGCAAGGTCCAACTCAATGCATGACCACCAAGATTTGTAAATGCATTCATATAACACCTGTCTCCTCAGGACCTGGAGGCAGGTATCATGAATCATTTAGCTTTCTGTCATCAGTCCCCCAGGTGGTGAAGTTGGTAAAGAACCCACCTGCCAATGCAAGAGATGCAGGTTCAGTCCCTGGGTCAGGAAGATCCCCTGGAGAAAGAAATAGCAATCCACTCCAGTATTCTTGCCTGAAAAAACCCAAAGAACAGGGGAGCCTGGTGGGCTACAGTCCATGGGGGTAGCGACGAGTCGGCACAACTAAGCAACTGAGTGAGCACCAATCCTAGCATAGGGCCAGGCTTACGGTAATCATGAATTGTATTTGCTGAATGAATGAACTGCAAAAGAAGGCAGTCAGACAGAGAAAGAGAAATATCATACAATATTGCTTATATGTGGAATCAAAAAAAATCATACAAATTAACTTATTTACAAAATAGAAACAGACTCATAGACTTAGAGAATGAACTTATGGCCAGGGGAAAGGGAGGGATAGATTGGGAGTTTGGGGTGGACAGGTACACACTGCTATATTTAGAATGGATAACCAACAAGGACCTACTGTATAGCACAGGGAACTCTGCTCAATGTTACATAATAACATAATTGGGAAAAGAATTTGGAAAAGAATAGATACGTGTATATGGATAACTGAACCACCCTGCTGCATACCCAGAACTAACACAACACTGTTAATCAGCTATACTCCAATATAGAGTAATAAAAAAATTAAAAAATCAAAGTCCAAGGTGAAGCAGTGAATGCTGATGTCGAAATTGTAGCAGGTTACCCAGAAAAGTTACCTAAGATAATCAATGAAGGGAGCTATACTAAGCAACAGATTTTCAAACCCTGTGATCAAGGGCAAATCAGACATGGATCTGGCCAAGTTCAGGAAGGGATGCAATAAGGATATCACAGGCATGGCTCTAATACCAGGCAGACAATAAAACACAACACAATAGAGAAGTTCAGAAAGCAGAGCATTTACTTCTAGTGGAGCTTGGAGCCCTAGGGAAGATCTGGGAACTTTATGCCAAAGGGTGTCCAGGAAACAGAACAAAGAAGCTGCCTTGGGGATGGAGAAAAATAAGAAGAAAAACATGAATGTGAGGTTAGTTTTCTGACATCATTTTATTCTACTTTTCATAATAGAACTAGCCTTATCATTTTTATGACTCAGAAAGGATGTCATGCTAGTAAAGAAAAAAAAAATAGTTGCATATATTCCAGTGTGAGGTTGAAGTCTAATTTACTCAACCAGCCTCGCTGGCTGGATTTAGGGGTCATTTGCAAGTTTTCACTACTATAATGGTCTGTACAATGAATATATACATTTGTATTGGTCCAATTTTTGCCTTAGGATAAATTCCTATGAGTGAAATAACTGGGTCAAAGGGTATGTACATTTCAAGGTTTTCCCTGTATACTGCAAGATATTCCTATATGGACCAATTTATACACCAAAGCATGAGTGGTCATGAGTCCACGATGGCCTAATTACATATATAATTATGGTTCATCTGCTTGCTCCATGAGACAATGGCATAGATGATGTAAACTTGTTTGTTATGATTTTCCATCATCTCCCTGCCTCCACTGAGCTCGGGGTAAAAACCTCAAACGTCCCCCGCACGCCACACATCTGGAAATGGCTCTGGACTCTTGAGTCTTTCCCCCATGACAGCTTGAAAGCAGATGGCCCATCAGTCCAGCCTAGAGGCAGCATTCTTGTCTCTTTCAGGTCAGGTACCGAAAACCTGGGCTGGGGTTGAGAGGGCCAGTGTTGTGATGGAGGGAAGCCCTGGCTGATAAGAAGAGCATTTTATTCTTGCCTCAGGTGTGTACTGGCATTTCTGCAGCCATGTCTGTGTCTTCCCCTCACCCAGATCACTTAGGGCCCCCCAAGATGGAGCTCTGTTCTGGGCGTCCTTGTCACTCTGCACACATACATCATACCCCAGCTATTTGTGAGCTGACGTTTCCATAATTGGGGCGGCAGGATAGTAGGAAGCCCTGGGAGCTTGTGGGAAGAGGCTTGGGGGGGCATTTAACAAAGAACGTGCATACAGTTTCTAGTTCCAAGCCTCCCTATGCTTTCAGTAAACCAGACCCCTTGAAGAGGAAAAGTGATGCACAGAGAAGGGGGGACATGTGTCTGGGGGTCACACAGCAAATCACTGTCTAAAAGCCTTACAACTGCAAGTCCCATCAGACCTGGTTGCCTCCCCCACGGCAAAACCCTGGTTCTAAATCTCAGCACGCTATGCGTCTCATACAGAAGGTTGTTTATGATGTCACATTACCCGGCTTTCAAAAGTCCAGATGGCTCCAGTCGTGGGGGTCTACGGGCCATAAAACCGTCATCCTCAGAACTCAAGCCTCTCTTGTGGTAATGATGTAACCTGTTTGCAGAAAAAGTCCCCAGTCCCAGGCTGTCACCAGAGCAGTCACTTTGACAGAGGCCTAGCCATGGTAGGACGGATTCGCGGTGATTCTGTGCGGAGTAACTTTCCTTCCATCTGCTTTCTCCAGCACAGAAAGGGCCTGATGCGCTCGAGGACAGCAGGAGTCAGACCTCTGCACGCCTCCTCCTTCCCAAGCAGAGCTGCAATCCACACCCTCCAGTCCCCTCTGAGCCCTGGCACAGGATGTTTACGTTGCCAGGAATACCTTCTCCTCTCAGCCTCAACACCAGCTTAGGACTATGGGTGCAAATCTTGCCTCTGAAGTTTTCTAACTTTCTGACTCAGGACAAACCGCTTCATTTGTCTGAGAATTTATTTCCTCATCTCTCAAATGGCGTCAGTAATCAATCCAACATCCCAGGGTTGTTAGAATACAACGATGAAGCAAAGTAATCCTCAAGGGCTGCAGGTGAGGATATTTTGGTTTTAACAAAAACCAACTGGGATCAGCCGAAGCTAAACCAAGGAGAGTGAGGATTTACTCAAAATGGGCATAAATCCAATCTTAAACTTTGGGTGCAAAAAAGTCACGTTGTATTTACACTTCCAATTGATCCCTCAAGAGCCCTCTGAACAGGAAATCCAACATCTTCCTCTTAAAAGTCCTCCCTACACTCTCACCCCACGATGACCCTTCTCTGGTGGGTCATGGACCCCAGGGGACAGGGCACCCACAGGGGGCAGCTTCTGCAGCAGTGAGCAAAGGCTGGAGTCCCTATGGGGCACTGCCCCTGGCGGACTTTGCTAACCGGGCGGATGTGCAGATGGTTCCAACACGGCAGCAATGCTATGGGTCCAGACCCTTGCGCTGACCTGAGCCCCCCCTGCCCCAGGTATCGAGCCTGTCCCCAAATCACAGTGTCCCCAGTCACATTCCGCCTCCCAAGAACCCAACACGTTTGTCTTCTTTATCACTGTGTGGCCAGCATCCAGAACATGGGCCTGGCACATAGGAGCCACTGTATGTTGAACAGATGGATGGATGGAAGCAAAGGATGAATACAGGGAATAATGAATGAATGGGTGGATGGATGGTGAGGATGGCAGGGTGGGGAGAAGGAAAGCTAGGGTGATGGAAAGAAAGCAGGAAAGGAGGAGCGGAAGATGAACAGATGGATAGATGTGTAAACAGATGGATATACGGATGAATAAATGCATGGAAGGATGGTGAGCATGGCAAGAAGAAAAGGAAAAAAAAGAAGAGAAGATGGAATGAAGGAAGGGAGAGAGGGAGGTAAGAGGAATGGATGGATGGATGAATAGATGGACAGACAAATCATGGGGTGAAATATCAGTCCCGAGTTCATGGTTAGAAAATATTATAAGTGAGTATCTTCGGTAATGCAGCATTTTTAGAATAGCTAGATACATCGTCTTTTAAAGAGAAAAAGCAAATCATTATATTAAGATCAGAGTCTAAGAGCCTGCTGCTTCTGCATGAATGCACCACCTTCCCACTGCATTATGTCGCATTATGTAATGACCACAATTACACACGTAAATATCTTTTATAAGAGACTGGTCTCTAACTACAGTGTTGTGATTTCCACTGATGCCCTGGGGAAAGAACTGGGTCCAAAGTCATTGGAAAGGGAGTGAGAGCCAACGTGTATACTGAGGGTCCACTCAGTGTCAAGGGGTTTTATGAAAACGTTACCCTGTCGGATCCTCTCACCTCTGCACAGAGGGTAACTCCATGCCTGTGTTTCAGGGAAGAGAACTGAGAGGCAATGAGATCACAGGTCCCGCCTGAGACCACAAGGCTAGTGAACGGCAGAGCTGGCTTTGCAGTCAGCTCTGATCAGTCCCAAACTCTTGGTGATGCCACTTCCCGCCATGACCTTTCTGGGAAGAGGGCTTTATGCAAAGGAGGGGATGGGGTGCCCACTGCTCAAGGCTTGTGCTTACCTATGTTAGCTCATTAATCTCCCAGCAATCCCTAAAGGAAGGGATTGTTCTTATCCCCATCTGGCAGGTGAAAACAACTTGAATTTCACAGCTGAATGCCACTTCTGAGGTTGTTGATAATCCTTAGGAAGGCATTTTTTCCAAGGTCAACTGGATTTCATGGCAATATGGCCCCAGCAAAGGCCAACAATGGACTTGGAGTTTCACGGACTTGCTTGGTGCCCTAAATTCCTTCATTACACTCTCCGTGGAGTCACAGCATTTTGACTCTGGCTAAAATGCAAATCATACCTGGAAGGGATAACACAGAAAGCCATTATCAGCCTGGAATAAAGCCAGGCCACGTTTGTGTCCAAATTTCATTCTTAATACCTTTGGGTTTCTTTCCAATAACTCAAAAAAATATTTTGCTAGCAATTGGACACAACTGAGTGACTGAACTGAACTGTAGAAATTTAGGAAATGCAGAGGCAAAAAAATTATATATATATATAATATTGCCCCAAATCTCCCTGAGGCAACCATTTCTTCTCACTATATCCAGTAGCAGTTTTCACATTCTGCTCTGGGAACCCATACATGCTTCACTCTCCACACAACTAATTAAAGGACTAACTCTATCCTCTGGCAGAATGGGAAGAGCATGTGACCCAAAAATGGCCAATCAGAACATGCCAGCCCTGGTCACAGTGATTGGTTGGTGGGAAAGAACACAAACAAGTCCAGCCAATTAGAGCACTGCCCAGAACTTTCCCAAGAATCATTAAAAAGGAGGCTTTTTTCTCCTGGTCCTAAGCTGCAAAGCAGGCTGAGAGCAGAGTGGCTATTCTTGCCCCAGTCTGTGGAGAGCTTGCCTGAGAAGGAAGCCAGGAGAGAGGCTCTCAGAGGTATGTGGAGAGAAAAATTTCTAACATTGTCTGGGCACCCAGATCCAACTATACCTGAGACCAACACTTTCAGAGATATTTTTTTTCAGTTATTAAATTAAACCATATATAATTGCCAATATTTTACAATTTTTGACTTAAAAAGGACAATTTCATATCCTTTGACTTAATACATGAGACAATAAATTCCCTTTCCTACTTAAATAAGTTTAAATTGAGTTTCTGACTCCTGCAATTGGAAGAGTCCTGTCCAATACACCCATCATCCCAGAAATTCAACTTTCACATTTTGGTGTGTCTCCTCTCATATTTATTTCTCTCAGGGTATATGTTTGTATAATATAATATAAACATAATGTCATAAATTTATGATAGTTTAATTTAACTCATTATCTGTGTAATTGTTCAATATCTGCCTTCCCCCTGTGGAATGTTTCAGGAGAACATGTTTTATTACAGCCAAACAGTGTCAGAACCATAATAAGTGCTCAATGAATATTTGTTGGCTACACCAATACATGTATATACTAAAAAGCAGAATCCAGTATGAGAGAATGATTTCAGGAAAGACAGTCTGCAGCCAGGCATACGGCTACCCTATAAAAGTGAGATATACGGTCCCATTAGAGGAGGGCCCAGATGCACAGCAAACAATGAAAATCTAGCACCTGCATTAAAATATAAATGGGAATCTAGCTAAACCTCGAAGGTTAGATAGAAGACTGGCGTTTGCTGAAGGAAATGTGTTGTTCAACTCATTGGCCTTTTAAGAAGCTGGCAGGGGTTCAGGATGGAGAGGAACACAGAAAGGAAATCCAACAGCAAGATTCACGGTTTAAAATCCATAGAAAGAGGTTCGGCACTCTTTAAAAAATGAGTCTTCTGAATGTGCATTGCTCAGACTGCAGGCCTGTGACTCTTTACTGCCTCCTTGAGGTGTTATGGCAAAATGCAGGGGCAGAAATGAAAGGCAATCTATTGAGTGGCAACCGTGCGGCTAAAATCACCACAGGCTCACTGATTCTTGGGCTTCCCTTGTGGCTCAGCCGGTAAAGAATCCACCTGCAATGCGGGAGACCTGGGTTCAATCGCTGAGATGGGAAGATGCCCCGGAGAAGGGAAAGGCTACCCACTCCAGTATTCTGACCTAGAGATTAGGATTATTATTCTAATTATAGAATAAGAATTAGAATAATTATTGAATATGGACATAAGTTCTGTTGCTGCTGCTGCTGTTACCGGGACCATCATCAACATTCACATCAACAGCAGTAAGAATGGCTGGTAGGTATTACCAGGCAAGGTGTGGAGAGATTCTCATGCATTATCTCATTCTTTATAACACCCTATGGGATAGGTGCCCATTTCACAGATGGGGACCCGAGGCTCAGAGAGGTGAAGCCAGTTGTCCAAGGGCACATAGTTGGTAAGGGCAGAGCTAGGATTCAGACTCAAGGTCTCCTGACTCTTTCTGCTCTATTGGTTTTCAAGAGGATCTAATCAACTCTCCCCACTGTACAAGGGAGGACAGAGAGGCACTGTAGTTCTGAAGTGGGAGAGGGTGCGAAATAGCTCTCAGGACCTTCACATGCGTGCCTGTGCGCGTGCGTGCTCAGTTACTTCAGTCATGTCCGACTCTCTGCGACCCCATGGACTGTAGCCCATCAGGCTCCTCTGTCCATGGGATTCTCCAGGCAAGAATGCTGGACTGGGTTGCCATGCCCTCCTCCAGGGGATCTTCCCGACCCAGGGATTGAACCCAAGTCTCCCACGTCTCCTGCATTGCAGGTGGATTCTTTACCCACTGAGCCACCGGGGAAGCCCGGAACCTTTACATGGATACACCTAAATACTGAACCTTTGGCTTTCCAGAAGTGAGCCTAGCAGAGGATGGGGAGGAGCCTGGTGCAGGAGCCAGGTGGGGTCAATCAGAAGATACTTGCTAACATTTGCATCACAGGGAAGGCACCGGTTGGGAGGGCAGCCAAGGGCAGCCATTCTGGGGTTTGAGTCCATATGGCCCACGACCTGACAGTCCACTGCAGAGAAATTCCACTGGGGGCCATACGAGGGCCCCCACGAGCACACTCGCCACCACGCTGTCTGCGAGGGCAGCAAGCTGAGGCCCTCTAGCGGATGAGTAAAACACGATGGACACACACCAGGGAGCGCCACACAGCAGTCTTAGCTGCAGGCATGACCACATGGGTGGAGCTTCAAATCACAGTGCCATGAAGAAAATGACAGACAGGGGAAACCCACAGCACAGTGCCATTTAGGTAGATGAACAATGCATTCACACGAAGCATGTTTTCCAGGAACAACTTCACATACAAAGATATCAGATTAGACTGCCAGCAAGGAGATCAAGCCAGTCCATCCTAAAGGAAATCAACCCTGAATATTTATTGGAAGGACTGATGCTGAAGCTGAAGCTCCAGTACTTTGGCCACCTGATGCGAAGAGCCGACTCATTGGAAAAGACTCTGATGCGGGGAAAGATTGAAGGTGAAAAGAGAAAAGGGCGGCAGAAGATGAGATGGTTGGATGGCATCACCAACTCAATGGACATGAATTTGAGCAAACTCTGGGAGACCTAACCCTAACCCTAACTGAACAATAACTGGGGTGGGGGGAATAAGAGTGGGGCATGAGCGTCACAGGGGATGAATGAATGAATGTATAACACATGGGACACTTGCAGACAATAACAGGAACGCACCAGGAGCCACAGATACGGCTCCCCAACTCAAAAAATCAACACAACCCAAAGCAAAACCCACTCTGCTGCTGCTGTTGCTGCTCAGTCACTTCAGTCATGTCCGACTCTGTGCGACCCCATAGACAGCAGCCCATTAGGCTCCTCTGTCCCTGGGATTCTCCAGGCAAGAACACTGGAGTGCATTGCCATTTCCTTCTCCAATGCATGAAAGTGAAAAGTGAAAGTGAAGTTGCTCAGTTGTGCCCAACTCTTAGTGACCCCATGGACTGCAGCCTACCAGGCTCCACTCTGCCAGGCTCTATTTTCTGGGAAGGGAGCAGAAAGTCTCATTAGATGATATTAAGAGAAAAGTGTGACAATTCCATAAAATGGCCCCATTAAAGAAAAAAAAAATGTTTGTCGTGTAACTTTACATAGAAAAGTCTGGAAGCATCTGTGTCCATGTGCTCACAGAGAGAGGCTAGGAGCAAGGACAAGTCTGTGCCAGTCAGCCTTGTCTATGGCACATCCAGTCGGGCTGACCCACAGGAGGACTCCATCACACGTACACATATGGATCTCCAAAATGTGAGATACACATTTTTCTATACTCCTTTCAATCATCTGCATGTTTCAGAAGAGCACAAATGTTTTATAATCAAAGAGGAACACTAAAACATTTTCTATCAGGAAGTGAAAAGTTTAGTAGGAATGAACAGAGGGATTCTGAGGCCAGTGATTCCTATCTCCCCTGGCAACAACTGAGCAGCTATTTTCAGGGACCCATGAATATGTCTTTAGTGTCCATTCAGAGTACAGCTCAAGGCAGAAGGCTCCATGAGGAAAAGGGGAGTGGGAGAGGTCATGATTTGCAGTAGAGCCTGTGGAGCCTGACTCTGGACTAGGGTGTGGGCTGGGCAAGGTTTTGACCGTGCTGAGCCTCTGTTTCCACACCTGTAAAATGGGTACAACATCAGCCATGGCATCAGGATTGAATGAAAGAATGCATGAATGGGTTTAGCACCGAGCCTAGCACCTGAGCAGGTGCTCAGCGTGTGGTCATCCTGGTTGCGTGGCTTCCTGGGGAAGCCTCTCAGTGGCAGGGACCGAAGGGGCAGAGGGGCAGCGCTCAGATGCACTGGGCCCTGCAGCTCTTGTCTTCAGGTTTCCACGTTTAAGGAACCACAGTTGGGGAGGCTCACTCCACATCCTTCCCCAGCCTCCCTCAGAGCTGTGCCGCGGAGAGTCTTAGTTCCTGGATAAAAAGGCAGTGAAGGACCATTTGGGCCAATCTCGTCAGTGGAGCACTCTGTGCGCCGGGAAAAGGGCAAGGCCTGACAGCACAGCCCGTGGTCTCCAGGCTGTGGTCCCAGGTTAGGGGACAAGAAATGAAGAGACGGATTCCAGACGCAGGAGGAGGAGGAGCTGCCTGAGGACATGAGCCAGCGCCATCACCCCACGCACACCAGTATGAGGTTCTGGCAGAAGCATGGGCCCTGGAGGCATACGCACACACACGCATCAGTTCAGGGAGCGCTATTTAGACTTTCTCCTTTCACCTAAATCAAATCAGAGTGGACGAGCCAGATTGCCCAACCACAAGTCATCATGTCGTTTTTGCTCTTGCCTTAGAAACAGCACAAATATCTATAACATAGCAGTTACTATGAGCCAGGCACTGTGCTGACATCTTTACAGGAATTAGCTCATCTAATCCTACCAGCAGCAAGTGTCAGTTAGGATCTGAATGGGCTGCAAGGACACAAAACCAAAGTTCATTTCTTTAAGAAAGAAAGTTTATTTCTCTCTTATGTTAAGTTCAGAAAGTTGGTTCAGGGCATGTGCTAATGACTAGAATTCCTCCTTTCTCGAGGATGTGGTGCTCTCTCCTCATGGCCCAACACGTCTGCTTGAACTTCTGCATCACAACCACATCCCAGCCAGCACGAAACAGCTAGGGACAAAGACAAGCATTCATCTCTTTTAGGGTCCTGCCAGAAAATTGCAGGCGATATTTGTGCTTACATCAATCCAGACAGAATCAGCCAAATGACCACCCCTGGCAGTTGAGAACAATGGGAAATGAGGTTTTTACTCCAGTTGACCATGAATCCAACCACAAGTCAGGGAAGGAAATGGGAGAACGGCTGGGTTCAAGGAGAACACTTGTGGGCTTGGACACAGAATGAATAATAATTCTGCTTTTCAGGTGGGGAAACAGGCTCAGAGAGAGGCCCTGACTCATCCAAGGTCGCCCTGATCGTACGTGAGAGAGTGGGAGACTGAACCAATGATGGTCCGATGCTGAGCCACTGGGCCTTTTGAAATCTACATACAAAGATACAGATGGGAAATTCCATGAACAGGAGAAACCCACAGAGACCGGCCTCCAAAATCACCAGCTTCCGGGTTTAGATTTTACATGCTGAGTTTCAAACCAGAGCCATTTCAACAACTCAATCCAAACCTCCAGGAAAAAAAAAAGTTGTTTCTAGTGGTGGCAGTGACAGAGCCTTAATTACAGCAGCCTAAAGACTGCCACATCTACAGGACTCAGGGAACAGGCTGTGAATTTTGTTTAGAATGTCCCTTCCTGGTCAGTTAAACCAGGGAGGTTCACGCCAGCCAGGGGACCACACCTGGAGGTCCCTCTGCAAGGTGGAGGAGGGGGTGTTTTGTGGGGGCTGTCTGGCTTCTGCTGTCTCTGTTTCTGATGTGCAAATCATCATAATTGTTTAATTGCCTCACAGAGCAGAGAGATCATTAAATCCTGCTGAGGAGCTGGAGAGAAGAGACACTTCCAAGGTGACCCAGCTCCTGCTCGATGCCAACGGCCTGGGCCCAGGACACCCAGTCTGTGGAGCCGAGTCCTTGCCTCTTCCTCCCTCCACACCAACCACTGGTGCAAATCACCCCACAGGAGAGAAAATGCAAACAAGGATGATCCTGGCTAAGCCGCTCTGCTACAGGTGTCTCACTTCCTCATCACAACACCTCCATGACAGAGGGATGCCTGTTATCCCCAGTTTACAGCAGAGAAAACGGAGCCTTGAGGACTTAAAGCAAAATGGTACAATCACTTTGGAAAATCTGTTTGTCAGTTTCTAACGAAGTAACACACACTCTTGCTGTAGGATCCAGCAATGCTACTCTGATGTATCTACCTAAGAGAGATGAAAACAGGGAGACTTTGGTAGGAAACAATTCAAATGTCCACAAACAAGAAAGTGAAAGTGAAGTCACTCAGTCATGTCTGATTCTTTGCCACCCCATGGACTGTAGCCTGCCAGGCTCCTCCATCCATGGGATTTTCCAGGCAAGAACAATGGAGTGGGTTGCCATTTCCTTCTCCAGGGGATCTTCCCAACCCAGAGATCAAACTTGGGTCTCCCCCATTGCAGGTAGACTGCTTACCATCTGAGCCACCGGGAGTCTAGGAAACAGATTAAAAAATAATAGTATGTATCCATACAATGGGCTTCCTCCATGGCAAAAGAACCTGCCTGCAGTGCGGGAGATGCAGACACTTGAGTTCAGTCTCTCGGTCGGGAAGATCCCCTGGAGAAGGAAATGGCAACCCAGTCCAGTATTCTTGGCTGGGAAATCCCATGGACAGAGGAGCCTGGAGGGTCCCAGTCCCTGGGGTCTCAGAAGAGTTGGACATGACTTAGCAAAACTAAACAACAACCTATACAATGGAATACCACTCAGCAATAATGAGGAAGGAACCACTGACATCGGCAACAGCATGCACGAATCTCAGAAATTATCCTGAGTGAAAGCACACACACTAGAGGCTTTCATGCATCTACAGGTCAATGGGGAAAGTTGCTCTATGGTGATAGAAACCAGTAGAGTGCTCACCTCTGGGAGAAAGGGTCCTGAGCATTAAATAGAAAGGGGCATGGGGAAGTTTCTGGAGTTAAGTTGACCTGGGTGATTCAAGGGTGTTGTATTTGGCAAAGTTGATCAAGTCATAAACTTAAGATTTCTGCCTTTTACTGTATGTAAATTAGGCCAAGACTGAGTACAGTGTGGGAGTGAAGCGGGATGGATATACAAAGAGGTGAAGGGACTCATCCTGCTATACAGCTAGAAATGACTGAGAATAGCCAGGCTAAACTAAGCAGTGGAAGAACAGCTCCCATCTTTTTAAAAATAATCAGTTAATTTTTTTCTCTTTTTGCTGTGCTGCGTCTTCACTGCTGCGCAGCTTTTCCTCTGGCTGTGGTGAGCGGGGCCTATCCTCGGCTTCTCGCTGCAGAGGCTTCTCTGCTTGCGGAGCACGGGCTGTAGGGCGCATGCGCTCAGGGGCTGTGGCTCATGGGCTCCAGACCGCAGGCTCAATAGCTGTGATGCATGGGCCTTGTTGCCCCGTGATGCACGGGATTTTCCCGGATCAGGGACTGAACCTGTGTCTCGTGCACTCGCAGGCAGATTCTTTCCCACTGAACCACCAGGGAAGCCCCATCTCCCTCCTTTTTTTTTTTTTTAAATTTTGCAATGATGATTGGAGGATCTCTGTGTAGGTCATACATGTTTCCAGGCATTCTCTCAGAGCCAGGCCCTGTGCTGGCGCTGGAATGAAGATGGGCACAATGGCCGTGGTCCTGTCCTGATGAAGCTTCTGCCCCAGGATAAGAGGATAAGCAGGCATCCCAGGGCCCTGTCGGGAGGCAGGAGCAGGGGGCAGTGGCCACCCCTGGAGGAAACTGAATCTAGATTTCCCAGAGGAAGAGGCAGCAAAGCTAGAAGAGCAAGCGAAGGAGGGGATGTGATCCAGGAGAAGGAACAGGTTGGGTAAAGACCCATGGTGAGGTCCAGCTGGGGAAGGAACCACTGGGGACACAGTCCTCCTGGAGCTTAGAGTGAGACCGGGCAGAGGTGGAAAATGCTATTAATAAAAAGAATAAAAGCGCCCGCACTTATGATCAACTTACTCTGTGCCAAACACTCTTCATATGTTAACTCGTTAAAGTGTCACAAGAACCTTAGACAGTAGATTGCCCCCATTTCACAGACGATGAAATCGAAGCTCAGAGAGGGCAAGTACTTTGCCTAAGGTCACACAGCTGGTAAGTGGATAAGATTTGATCCAGGTCAGCTGCTCAGAGTCACCCTGCCGCCCAGCTCTGGAGGTGGAGGGGGCAGATTACAAAGGTTCTAACTAGCTATTTTAAGGATTCATGCTCTGAGTAGTGAGTTACCCTCAGCCCTCTCTGAGCTTCAGTTTCTGCATATGTAAAACAAAGATATTAATAGTTTCTACCTCAAAGTCTGGTGTGTGTGAAGTCTCTTCAGTGGTGTCTGATTCTTTGCCACCCTGTGGACTGTAGCCCGCCAGGCTCCTCTGTCCATGGGGATTCTCCAGGCAAGAATACTGGAGTGGGTTGCCATAATCTCTTAAATTACCATTAGCGCTACCTGGGAAGCCCCAGAGTATGGTACTGGGGCTTAAAGTCAGCAAAGAGTATAAAGCAATGAGAAAAAGGCCCAGCTTATATTACACCATCTATGCATTAGCTATTATTATACCATGGCAGCAATCATTGAATAACATAACCATCGAATAACACACCAGGACCTACTATGTGCACGCACATAGTGTGTGAATTTTCTCAATTAATGCTCATGGCAACCTGTGAGTTAGAAGCTATCATCACAGAGCCCACAGATGAAGGAAGCGAAGGCAGAGAGATTCACAATTTGTCCAAGACAATAACTCTAACAAAACACAGGGCTCCAACCCCATGTGACAGCCATTCATGGTGAGTGAACACCAAAATGGTCCAGGCCCAGTTGAGATGTCCTATGAGTGTAAAATGCACCCCAGATTTTGAAATCTGCATCTGAAACAACTCATAATAATGTTTTATATTGAATATATGTTGGCATAATACTCAGATGTACAGGGTTAAATAAGAGAAATTATTAAAATTAATTTCACTGGTTTCCTTTTACTTTTTTAAAACAACGTGGCTACTAGAAAATTAAAAATTACATAGGGAGCCTGCATTAAATTTCTCTGGGGCAGAGCTGCCCTCACCACTTTGCTTCGGTGTGTAGGGTGAACCATGATGCTTGAACTTGAACTTGAACTTGAATCCATGTGCTAATGAACTGACTCCCTTATCCCCCATGGCTCTGTGTGTGTGTGTGTGTGTGTGTGCGCACATGCATGCATGTGTCCTCTTCAAAGACACTTCCTGCTGGGTTCTCTCTGCCGATTTTAGCATCACACCAGCTTGCCGAGGGTGGGAGAAAGAAGGCCGAGGGGCCCCCATTCAGCTTGGCGTTCCAGCCCTCCACCCCGTCTCCTGATGGCCGCTCCATCGGTTGGCCCACGAGCCCTGCAGTTCCAGGTTCTGGCCGCTGGCAAGGTTATTGAAGTTGAGATCGGCTGTCCGCCCTCTCCGAGGGAAAATAAAAATATTCTAATTAAAGCTGGGAAGGCCCTGGGAACAATAGTGCTGGCGCCAGGCTGATGGATGTAATTCAATTTGGAGCGTGAAGAGCAGGACTCTGGACTCTCGCCACTACCAAGCCGACTGACTGGAGGGCAAAACACGATCCAGAAGTGGGTTTAATGAATGCAGGGCAGCCACGTGGGGGGTGGAGGCGGGTCCTGAACGGACGGATGGAAAGACCTTCGTTCTATCTGCAGCCAGGGAACGGGTGGGGTCCTGGGGTGTGGGGACCCACACACACCTGGCTCCTCCCATCCCCGGTATCCGCATCCGGCAACACGAGGTGGTACCCCACCTCCCAGGTCCTGGCGAAGACTGAGCGAGGTAATGCAGGGTCAGGGCTCTCTGGGGACCTGGCCCAAGGGTAGGCGGTACCAAAACGGGAGCCGTCCTCTTTTATTCCCCTTCCCTACGTGACACAGAGACACTCAGTGAGCAGACGCTGCTGGAAAAATGGCACCGACAGAGTTGCTCGACGCCGGTTTGCCACGGCCCTTCAATCTGTGAAAAACACGATATCTGCAAAGTGCAATAAAGCGAAGCGCCGTAAAACCAGGTCTGCCGGTGCCTGGTGTACGGTGAAGGCTCAGTAAGTAGGAACTGTGATCACCCTCCCCTTCTGACAGATGAGGAAACTGAGACTTGGCAAGGAAGAAGTGATTTGTCCAGGTAGCACGGCAATTCATCAAATCTCATGAAGCGAAGATGTACAAGAACGGGGCCTCGCTGGTGGCTCAGTGGTAAAGAATCTGCCTGCCAATGCAGGAGACACGGGCTCGATCCCGGATGGGGGAAGATCCCGCATACCTCGGGACAGCTAAGCCCCCGTGTGCCAGAACTCCTGTGCCAGAACTCCTGCACCCTAGAGGCCACGCTCCGCAGCAGGAGAGGCCGCTGCAGTAAGAAGCCTGCACACCACTAGAGAGGAGCTGCTGCTCTCCATTACTAGAGAAAAGCCCGCTCAGCGGTGAAGGTCCAACACAGCCACAAACAAACAAAATTATGGAAAAAACAACCATACAAGAGGAAGAAGGGATTAGACTAGTATTATCCAATAGAAACGCAGTGATAGTCCCATATGTCACTTCAGATTTTCTTATAGCCACATTTTAAAAAGAAGTAAAAAGAAACAGGTGAAATTAATTTTAATACGCTAGTTTATCTGTCCCAATATATCCTCAATATTATCATTCCAGCAAGTGCTCAAGCATAGTAAAAAACTGTGGAGACATTTTACATTCATTTTATCTAGTAGCCACATTTTAGAAATAAAAGTAAGCAGGTAAAATTAAGTTTGACGATATATATTATTTAATCCAATATATCCAAAATGTTACTACTTCAACATGTAACAGATACATGACAAAGCATTAATGAGATGCTTCCCATTCCTTTTATTATTTTACTAAGTCTTCCAACCCTGGTGTGTGCTTTTATACTCATGACACATTTCAGTTTGGACCTGCTGAATCTCAAGTGCTCAGCAGTGGCATGGCAGCGGCCACTGTGGACAGGGAGGGGGGTGTCGGTCTGCATCCCTAGCCCCGTGAGGTATTAACAGCCCCAATTTTCTAGATGCAGAAATGGTCCCTGCAAGGTTCAGAGACTTGCCCAAGGTCACACAGTTAGAAACAGCGGATCCGGGTTTGGGGCTGTCTGGCATATTCTATATGACCCCTCTGGTTATATCGGGTCCTCCCACCTCCTCTGGAGCCCCCACGTCTACCTCAGGGTTGTCCACCCCCAAGCCATCGATTACCATCATGATTTATGGCCCTCCTGCCAGGCAGTCCTGGAGACACAATTAATTTGTTTCTGCCAGTCGAGGCCTGCCTGGATGCCCTCACCTCCCTGCACTGCCTCTGCTTCCAGCCCAGACTATCGATCGATTCCCTGCTCATCAGTGGTGCCGCAGAGTAAACTACGGCTGCACTTAGATTCACTTAATCAGGCACTTGCTCAGAGCAGACCCATCTGACAATTTTATTGGGCCGGGAGCATCATATTTCAGTGTCTGTTTCCACCCAGCGTTCTTGTTCCTAGATCAGCCGGGGTGGATGTTGGAGCTGTTGCTTCAAGTGTTGCAGCAGGGCCCGTGCTCCTTCCTAGTATGAGGAAACCCAGGAAACTGGAGTGTCATCGGTTGTCTGACATGACAGGGGTCAGCTGTCAACCAACCAGCATTTACTGAACAAAATCTGTGAACTCAGCTTTCAGTGGGATAGCATTACTGATAATAATGCCTGCACCCGTAACAACAATGCTAAGCTAACACTTATTATTATCTAGTCCTTACTATGTTCCAGCAAGTAGCACATACACAAACAGTATTGCAGGGCAGGTTCTATTATTGTTCCCATTTTACAGGAGAGGAAACTGAGGCTCAGGAAGGTGAAAGGGCTTTCTGAAGGTCACACAGAGATAAATTTGGGATCTAATCCCAAAGAGTTTGGCTGCTTTTAAGAGCTTGTTGCCTTATTAAAGAGGTGAGTGAAGTGAAGTGATAGTCGCTCAGTCGTGTCCTACTCTTTGCAACCCCATGGACTGGAAGGGCCATGGAATTCTCCAGGCCAGAATATTGGAGTGGGTAGCCTTTCCCTTCTCCAGGGAGAGAGGTGAGATAGATACTCAAAAGACTGATGAATAATAGAAGGGGAAAGCAACAAAGAATATTGTTTCTGGACTAAGAATAATAATAACATAGCAAATACTTATTGGAAAACTTACAATGCACGAGCCTCTGTCATAAGAGCTCTACATACTATCTCAATAAAGCTCTGCAAAACCCTAGAAGCATGTGATATTACCACCTCATTTTGCAGACAAGGAAACTGAGGCTCAGAGAGGTAAAATGGCTGGGCCAAGGTCATGACAATGTAATCCCAGGGAGTGGATGGATGATCCTGTTGTGATGTTTACCTGTGTATTAGGTGGTCTGTTTTTGATTCCCTACCCTATAGACCCCCAGGAACTGTAAGGTGAGGGTGACAACCCAAGAGAAATGTCTGAGAAGACATTCAACTGATATTCAACTGATATTGATATCAGATGATAACTGATACCAACTGATATTCAACTGCAGCACTTATGGCATTTTATGTGCATTGAGAGAAGGTCCATGAGTTTCACTGGCTTCTCAAAAAGATCTAAGACCAACTGCTTTAAAGTGGACAGTTTGGAGGAAGAAGAAGGGTTGCCTCTCAATGGAAAGCATTAAATAAAGCTGTGAAGAGGCTCTGGAACCAGACCTGGGTTTGAATCCTGAAACTGTCACCGAATGGCAATGTGAGTTGGGGTGAGTTGGTTACCATCCCTCAGCTGGGTTTTCTCATCTCTCAGATGGGGATCAAAATAGTACTGAGTTCATACTTGAAGGGATGTGCTCTGGGCTGACTGTGCTCCCTGTACCTGAAATTCATATACTGAAACCTTGCCCTCCAAGGTAACGGTATTTGGAGACAGGGGCCTTTGGGATGTATGGAGAGTATCAGAATAGAGAAGGAGGCTTGCTTTCCCTCTCTCTTCATCAAGTGAGGGTTCAGCAGGAGAGCAACCATCCACAAAACAGGAAGAGCGGGTCCTCTTCATCTTGGGCCTCCCGGCCTGCAGGGCTGCAAGAAATAAGTGGTTGCTGTTTAAACCACCCAGTCTCTGGTATTTGTTACAGCAGCTGGAGCTAACTAAGACAGGATGAAATGAGATACAGCGTGTAAAGTTCTCAGAGGCCTGGCTCTGCCAGGCTCCCCTGTCCATGGGATTTTCCAGGCAAGAATACTGGAGTGGGTTGCTATTCCCTTCTCCAGAGGATCTTCCTGACCCAGGGATCAAGCTCAGGTCTCCTGCATTGCAGTTAGATTCATAGCAGGCCCTTAATAAATGTAAGCTTCTGTAAAGGTGGTTTCCGTACTCTCCCACTCATCTTTTCCTAACCCCGAACTGGGATGTGAATACAGTTTTAAAACGTAAAATTAAAAAATCACTTATGCCTATTCTTCTTCTGCCTATGGACTGTTCTTTGCAAATGTCATGTCTAACAAAGCCAGTTCAGAGCCAAGGAGACCCTGAAAGGTAGTTCTGGTCTCATAAAAAGTGACATTCTCCAGAATAGCTTAGAATCCTCACTGTCACTGGCTCTCTGGCCCTTGACTGACATTTTCCAACCCCTATTGTTTCTCAAACCCCAAGCATCTCTCTTTTCCCATCTGAAGCCAAATGGGAATGAAGGGCATGCCCCGTGGAACGCTGGTGGTTACCTAGGAAACTTGCAGAGGAAACCTCAGGTTAAGACCCAAACACCCGTTCTTATGGGTACTTGTGCCAGCCACGCATTCCCTGTGCGAAGCACTTTCCACACGCTTGCTCACTCAAGTCCTCGCAGCCCCTCTCTGTGGTGGATCATGTCACTGCCCTCATCGTCCGAGACTCAGAGGAAGGAAGTGCGTGTGTGTACATGGTCAGTTGCGCTAACTCTTTGCCATTCCACGGATGGCCCACCAAGCTGCTCTGTCCATGGGATTTCTCAGGCGGAAATACTGGAACGAGTTGCTGTTCCCTCCTCCAGGGGATCTTCCTGACCCAGGGATCGAAATCAGGTTTCCTACACTGCAGGCAGATTCTTTACCAAAAAGGAAACCACACAGCTAAGAGACAGAGACAGAATACAGCCCCTGAATCTATATTCTTGACCACAGCGTTCAGCTGCCTCTTTCCCCTAAAGCAAGTGGTCTCTTTTAAACACCTGTTCAGTACGAATTTTAGGAAGAACCCGCAGCCAGGTGGATTTGGTAACCGCATATCTACCATATAGAAACATCCAGTGGAGAGGAAATGGCAAAGAAGCTGCTGCATGGGAGAAAGAGAACGCCACACCCAAATGCAAAGCTCACAAGGGGATGTCTGTATAATGAGGACACATGGCTGGAAGTAGGAGGCACAGGGACACGAAACGATCAGAGTTTACAAAAAAATTTTTAAAGGGCTTCACGAGATAGCATAAAGTCCTGTGCAGCAGCATAATGTTCTGGAGTATTAACTGGAGTTATTTTCTGTGCTGTGCTTCCTTTCCCCCCATTTAGGCAGCAAGTGGCTGGCAGGGCTGCTTTCCGCCTAAGAAAGAATTGACACAGGAGTAGACATAATAAAGCAGTCAGGTTCCTGGCTTGTGAGTCTTGAGGTCTTTATCCCGAATCAGAGTCTCTGGGGATTTGACCTGTGCAAAGCTGCAGTTCTATTCAGTTCCCCAGCTGACTCTCATGTAGTTTAAGCACCACAAGATATCCTTCCTGTTATTCTTTTAATATCTAAAAAGATACTTCTTAAATTAATTTTTATTGGGGTATAGTTGCTGTAGAATATTGTGTTCGTTTCTGCTGTACAGCAAAGTGAATCAGCTATGTGTTTACCGGTATCTCCTCTTTTTTTGGATTTTCTCCCATTCAGGTCACCACAGTGTGTGGAGGACAGCTTCCTGGGCTATGCCGTAGGTTCTCACTAGTTATCTTATTTACACATAGTATCAATAGCGTACATCTTTCAATCCCAATCTCCCAATTCATCCCACCACCACCCTCTCCCCCTTGGTATCCACAAATTTGTTCTCTATGTCTGTGTCTCTATTTCTGCTTTGCAAATAAGCTCATCTAAGATGCTGGGAAAGATTGAAGGCAAAAGGAGAAGGGGGCAGCAGAGGATGAGATAGTTAGATGGCATCACCGACTCAATAGATATGAATTTGCCCAAATTCTGGGAGATAGTAATGTACAGGGGTGGTCCATTACACGTCCATTACATGCCCATTACATGCCAGTAACCGACAGCCTGGCATGCTGCAGTCCATGGGGTCACAAAGAGTCCGGCACGACTTAGCAACTGAACAACAGGAAGAAGATAGGGCTTCCCTGGTGACTCAGTGGTAGAGAATCTGCCTGCCAATGCCAATGTAGCAGACATGAATTTGACCCCTGGGCCAGGAAGCTCACGCATGCTGCTGAGCAATCAGGCGTATGTGCCACAACTACCAAGTCTGCTCCACAGCCCGGGAGCTGCAACTACGGAAGCCTGCACGCCCTAGAACCCGAGCTCCACAACAAGAGACGACACCGCTCTGAGAAGCCTGAGTGACGCAACGACAGAGTGGCCCTCACTCACCACAAGTAGAGAAAAGCCTGCGCCACAACGAAAACCCAGCGCAGCCAAAAATAAACAAATAAACGAAATTATAAAGTAAGGTCAGCTAAGATATCTTATTCTTAGAAAAGCTGCCTGGGAATCGAGGAATCAGAGAGAAAGAATCAAAATGTTCACATATTATTAGGACTCTAAGAAAGAGCTCTGTTTCTCACCCATCCAACTCCCAAGCTGACTCTAGGAAGCAACGAAGGGTCCCAGGTAGACTGGGCTGTCCCAGAGCAGCAGACGCCTGCAGCAGCCCTTGCCTTGGGTGTATCCTGGGGAGGGGAGAGGGTGAGACCTCAGAGCTCTCATTGCCCCCAGCATGGTCTCACCTGTGAACCTGAGACTCATCCTTCCGAGATTCCTGTGCCAAAGCATGGCACAGGAGCAGGAGAATAATCCAGATGCTGAAGTGGGTCCCGGAGATGGAATTTCCCTAAATCCCAGAGTGGTGTGAAAGAGGCAGAAGGGCTCCTACAGGCAAAGCTGGGGACCTGAAAGGACCTTTCGGTCAGAAATTCAGACTCATCCTGCAGTGAGTTAGATGGGCAGAGGCATGAACAGTGCTCAGGCCAGTGGGAACAGACTAGAATGGAGGGCTCTGATCCCTGTCTCACTGCCACACTTTGTTACCATGCATGTCCCCCAGGGAAACCCCCACCAGACCTAGTCTAGATTTCTGCTCCAAGGCAGAATGGGATCTGTAGCTGATGCTATTAGGATCCCCCCTACATCCCTCGAACCCTCTGCCATGTTCATGCACACTGTCTGTCCGCATGCTCGGGCGCCCCATGGCCAGCACCTACATCTCTTTTGTGGCAGGGCTGACCTCAGGCTGTGAAGAAGAACTAAAGAGCCTCTTGTTGAAAGTGAAAGAGGAGAGTGAAAAAGTTGATTTAAAGCTCAACATTTAGAAAACAAAGATCATGGCATCTGGTCCCATCACTTCATGGGAAATAGATGGGGAAACAGTGGAAATGGTGAGAGACTTTATGTTTTGGGGCTCCAAAATCACTGCAGATGGTGAGTGCAGCCATGAAATTAATAGACGCTTGCTCCTTGGAAGAAAAGCTATGACCAACCTAGCAAGCATATTAAAAAACAGAGACATTACTTTGCCAACAAAGGTCCATCTAGTCAGTTCAGTTCAGTTCAGTCACTCAGTCGTGTCCGACTCTTTGCTGCTGTTGCTATTGCTGTTAAGTTGCTTCAGTCGTGTCCGACTCTGTGCGACCCCAAAGACGGCAGCCCACCAGGCTCTTTTGTCCCTGGGATTCTCCAGGCAAGAACACTGGAGGTCCGACTCTTTGCGACCCCATGAACTGTAGCACCCCAGGTCTCCCTGTCCATCACCAACTCTTGGAGTTCACTCAGACTCACGTCCATCGAGTCAGTGATGCCATCCAGCCATCTCATCCTCTGTCATCCCCTTCTCCTCCTGCCCCCAATCCCTCCCAGCATCGGAGTCTTTTCCAATGAGTAACTCTTTGCATGAGGTGGCCAAAGTACTGGAGTTTCAGCTTTAGCATCATTCCTTCCAAAGAACACCCAGTACCAATCTCCTTTAGAATGGACTGGTTGGATCTCCTTGCAGTCCAAGGGACTCTAGTCAAGGCTATGTTTTTTCCAGTAGTCATGTATGGATGAGAGAAGGAAATGGCAACCCACTCCAGTACTCTTGCCTGGAAAATCCCATGGATGGAGGAGCCTGGTAGGCTGCAGTCCATGGGGTTACACAGAGTTGGACACGACTGAAGTGACTTAGCAGCAGCAGCAGCATGTATGGATGTGAGAGTTGGACTATAAAGAAAGCTGAGCGCTGAAGAATTGATGCTTTTGAACTGTGGTGTTGGAGAAGACTCTGGAGAGTCCCTTGGACTGTAAGGAGATCCAACCAGTCCATCCTAAAGGAGTCCATCCATGTTCATTGGAAGGACTGATGTTGAAGCTGAAACTCCAATACTTTGGCCACCTAATGTGAAGAGCTGACTGATTAGAAAAGACCCTGATGCTGGAAAGATTGAAGGTGAGAGGAGAAGGGGATGACAGAGGATGAGATGGTCGGATGGCATCACCAACTCAATGGACATGCATGAGTCTGAGTAAACTCCGGGAGTTGGTGATGGACAGGGAGGCCTCGGGTGCTGCAGTCCATGGGGTCGCAAAGAGTCAGACACGACTGAGCGACTGAACTGAACTGAACTGCCCTCAGGTTTCCAGAGCCCCGTTGGCTCTGCCCCTCTGGAGAATCCAAAGTGCCCAGGAATTCACATTCCCAGTACAGGCCTGAGCTGCTGCTGCTGAGTATCAGTTCAGTTCAGTTCAGTTCAGTTGCTCAGTTGTGTCCCAGGCCTCCCTGTCCATCACCATCTCCCGGAGTTCACTCAGATTCATGTCCATCGAGTCAGTGATGCCATCCAGCCATCTCATCCTCTGTTGTCTCCTTCTCCTCCTGCCCCAAATCCCTCCCAGCATCAGAGTCTTTCCCAATGAGTCAACTCTTCGCATGAGGTGGCCAAAGTACTGGAGTTTCAGCTTTAGCATCCTTCCTTCCAAAGAAATCCCAGGGCTGATCTCCTTCAGAATGGACTGGTTGGATCTCCTTGCAGTCCAAGGGACTCTCCAGAGTCTTCTCCAACACCACAGTTCAAAAGCATCAATTCTTCGGCGCTCAGCCTTCTTCACAGTCCAACTCTCACATCCATACATGACCACAGGAAAAACCACGGCCTTGACTAGACGGACCTTAGTCGGCAAAGTAATGTCTCTGCTTTTGAATATGCTACCTAGGTTGGTCACAACTTTTCTTCCAAGGAGTAAGTGTCTTTTAATTTCATGGCTGCAGTCACCATCTGCAGGGAGAAAGAGGGACAAATTCTTCATTTCTGTGCCTCCAGTCTGGGACATCCTGGTGTGTGGCCATCGCTATGCCCAGCGCTCTGTGGTACAGATGGAAGGCTACCCTCCCTGGGACCTGGCTTCACTCTTTCCTTTGGGGGGCTCACTAGTCTGCTCCTTGATCAGATTTTTCCGAGACCACTTCCTGATATATCACTTTTACATACATCCTCATCTTACAGTCTCTTTCTGAGGAATCTGATGCCAAACAGGGGCTCCAAATAAAACTGAGTTTAGTTACAGGAAAAGAAATTAAGTTACGTTTTTATGACCATCCAAGTTTATAGACTGAGAGGGATAAGGGTACACTTAGGAATGAATAACCAACATAAAAGCTACTTCTTTTCAGCACTTACACATTTGCATGAATCATCTTGAGAGGGTAACAGGCAGGAAAGCCAGGGGTCTCCAAACGGAGGAAATAGTCTGCAAGTGTCAGACATTTTTTATCTCCCCCTTAAGCAGCAGGAGGAAACAAACTACAAATGTCAGATTTTTCCCTTCTCCATACAAAATTAAAAAGCGGTTTCTCCATGGAACTATTTTTCTCAAGCTAGGTTAATGAAACTATGCCTTTGCTTTGGAATTTGCCTTTCTTCAAAATGGTTCCACCTAAGACTAACTTTTTTTCTTTTCTCAAACCTTGGGCTAATAATAAGCTCAACAAACCAGTATTCATATCAATTGTTTTATGGCTGGGGGATGACACACTTCATGCCATCCTATCTCAAAAATGCATATTGTGGGAGAGGGGCCTGGTGAAACTCCTTCAGCCTTGAGGTGTCTCTCTTATCTGATTAATAACTTTCTAACAGGCATAAAACAGCTTGCTAAAACTAGCAAAGGGGGGCACTCTCCGTCCCCCTTCTGATGTCTATGTCAGAAGCTTTCTCTGTCCTTTTTATACTTTAATAAAACTGCTATACAAAAGCTCTTGAGTGATCAAGCCTGGTCCCTGGTCCCGAAGTTAAATCTTCTTCGGAGATCATGAATGTGACACCGTTCACTGTAAGCTGTCAATTTCATCTAACTAATGAGTCAGAAACCATTGTTATGCATATTTTACAAATTTCAAAAGGCTCAACAACCTGCGGTTCAATGGCTACTAGCAAATATGAGGGCTTCCCAGGTGGCACCAGTGGCAAAGAACCCTCCTGCCAATGCAGGAGACAGAAGAGACTCAGGTTCGATCCCTGGGTTGGGAAGATCCCCTGGAGGAGGGCATGGAGACCCACTCCAGTATTCTTGCCTGGAGAATCCCATGGGCAGAGGAGCCTGGCTGGCTGTAATTCATAGGGTCGCAAAGACTTGGACATGACTGAAGGAACTTAGCATGCATGCATGGCAAAGATGGACCCTTTGTTCTGACCACAGGCTCTCTGCCTTGGTCTGGCTGAAGCCCTGAGCTCTAAACAGAAATGCTGAGGAAAGTCAGAGACACAGTCACTGAGCCAGGGTACCCTGAGCTCCTCCTACACCTCCTACACAGCCATTCTGGGCCATAAGAAAGAGCAGACTTCACAGTCTTTGTAGCAGAACCGGCAGAGTTTAGGCTCTGAATAAAAAAGGCCCTGCATGAGTTTAAATCCCAGCTTCAGCACCTGTTTGCTGTGGCCTTGGACAGGTCCTATCACCCAGCGTTGAGCTTCAGTTTTTCTTCTTGCAAAATTAGACTAAAATGGTTAAAAATGCAGAGCTCCTGGATAATGATTCAGGGATCTGGTTGTGGGTCCCTGACAGCTGCCAAAGTAGGCTGATGACTGCAACTTACTCTGAAATGTATCAGAAAAATAAGAATGGTGGGTTGATCGACTGATAAGTGATAAAGCAATAAGAATAAAATGATTAGTTGTAGATTAGTGGTAGAGTTTTTGTGATGGATAAAATTATTTCATCTTTGCTATAAATTTGAAACTTCATAATAAAACTTGGAAAAAAGCCTCCCAAGGAAGCTTTATTTTTTTCTTTTTCTGGTGCAAATGGCCCCTTTCTGCTTCTTTTATGAGTCACTTTGATGCTCAAAGCAAGAGAGACAATGCAAGAGAGAACAAGAACCAGAAGTGCTTATCCTTCTAGGATTTCCCTCCTTGGGCATTTCAGTCTTCAAATGGCATTTTATTTTTGTTTGGGAGTTGTCAGGTCCAAAGAACGTGTCTCCAACAAGATTTTCAGCTGCAGAGGAATGCTGGTTTTGATAGCAGGATAGTGGGAGCAAGGCTGCAGATACCTGGAGAGACAGAGATAGATGTCATCGGGCCCAAGATGTATATTGCAGCCACCAGATGTGACTTCGCTGTGGGGCCCACAATATTTCCCAGTGCTTTGGAAATCACTCCCATTCATCACCCTTTATGTTTCTGATTCATCTTGCAGGCAAGACAAGTCATTTTACGTGGAAGCAAGAAGGATTCCTTTTATAGCCCTCTGAATCAGTGGGCTGTTTATTCTCTCTCCAAAGGCTTCTGTGAGTTCCTGCTGGACCCATCCAGGTTCATCTCAAAGTGCTCCCCTCTGGCAGACAAAACCACAAGCAGCTACAAACCTCATTGATAATTCACCCAGGCTCAGAGAGATGACCACACCACAGTCAAAACAACGGGGGTCACGGTTAACAAGGCACCTTTTCATCATCAGAGGTACCCAGGAAATGACAAGAGAGCAACGGGCACCAGCCAAGGGCTGAGAGGTGGAGCCAGCATCTATCCTGAAGCTTATTTATCCTCTTTTTATGACACAAAAATTAACTTGACTTCTTGGTAGCAGCTGAATGCCCAACACACCAAAGCTAGCTACTATCTTTAGCACACATCTGGACCCATAGTAAATACTCAGTAATTTTTTTTCAATGAATAATTGAATAGAGAATATAGAAGAAAAAAAAATTTGCCTTCATGGCTTAATAATGTTATTATATCACCATGTGTTGAATGGCACGCATGCATGCCAAGTTGCTTCAGTCGTGTCCGACTCTTTGCAATCCCATGGACAGAGAAGCCTGGCGGGCTTCATACAGTCCATGGGATTCTCCAGGCAAGAATACTGGAATGGGTTGCCATCCCCTCTTCCAGGGGATCTTCCCGACCCAGGGATCGAACCTGTCTCTCTTACGCCTCCTGCATTGGCAGGCAGGTTCTTTATAACTAGTGCCACCTGGGAAGCCCTGTGTTGAATGGACTGTGTGCCAAATTATCGTAGATTGCTTGCAAAAAAAAAAAAAAAAAGCCTGTATTTTCCTCCCTGTATCTGTACCTCTTGGCAATACAACTTGGTATCCCCTCCAATCAAGACACAGTATTGGGACTTCCCCGGTGGTCCAGTGGTTAAGACTTCGCCTTCCAGTGCAGGGGGTGTGGGTTCAATCCCTGGTTGGGGAGTTGGGATCCCACATGCAACACAGCCAAAAAGCCAAAATATTAAAAAAAATACTGTAATAAATTCAGTGAAGATTTTAAAGATTGTTGTTGTTTAGCCGCTCAGTCACGTCCGACTCTTTGTGACCCCATGGACTGCAGCACATCAGGCTTCCCTGTCCTTCACCATCTCCTAGAGTTTGCTCAAAATTATCCATTGAGTTGGTGATACCATCCAACCATCTCATCCTCTGTCACCTCCTTATCCTCCTGCCCTCAATCTTTCCCAGCATCAGGGTCTTTTCTAATGAGTCAGCTCTTCTCATCAGGTGGCCACAGTATTGGAGCTTCAGTCCTTCCAATGAATAGGCAGGGTAGATTTCCTTTAGGATTGACTGGTTTGATCTCCTTGCAGTCTAAGGGACTCCCAAGAGTTTTCTCCAGCACCACAGTTCAAAAGCATCAATTCTTTGGAATGGTCCACATTAAAAAAAAAAAAAAAAAAGGTCTTTAAAAGAGAGTATATTTTCCTACCCTTGAATTTTGATTGGTCTTGAGACTTGTGAACACATTTTGGTCAACAAGATATGACCGAAATGACTGGGTGCCAGTTCCAATCCTAAGCCCCCAAAGGCATATTCCCACACTCCCTTGGAACCCTGTCATTAACCAACTTCAGGGTAAGAAGTTAAGTAGAGCAGAGACAAGATGGTCCAGCTGGGCCCATCCTACAACAGTCAGCTCTCTCACCAACCTAAACCACCCAGGAATGGCCTGAAATGGCATGAATAACCTAAGATCAGCTGAGCCTAGGAACACTCAAGTGAACCCAGCCCAAATTGTGAGCTAAATTGGGGGTTCTGGAATCTAAGTGCTGTCCTAAGATATTAAACATAAGGGTTGTTTCCTTTCACAGCAAAAGCTGACAATCTTGCACTTTTGGTGGGAATGTAAATTGATGTAGCCACTATGGAGAACAGTATAGAGATTCCTTTATAAAACTAGGAATAAAACTACCATATGATCCAGCAATCCCACTCCTCGGCATATGCCCTGAGAAAATCATAATTCAAAATGACACATGTACCCCAGTGTTCATTGCAGCACTATCTACCATAGCCAGGACATGCAAGCAACCTAGATGTCCAGCGACAGATGAGAAGATAAAGAAACTATGGTATGTACATACAACGGAATATCACTCAGCCATAAAAAGGAACAAATTTGAGTCAGTTGAACTGAGGTGGATGAACCTAGAGTCTGCTATACAGAGTGAAGGAAGTCAGAAAGAGAAAAAAAAAATTATCATATACTAATATATACTCCAGTACTCTTGCCTGGAAAATCCCATGGATGGTGGAGCCTGGTAGGCTGCAGTCCACGGGGTTGCAAAGAGTCAGACACGACTGAGCGACTTCCCTTTCACTTTTTACTTTCATGCATTGGCGACGGAAATGGCAACCCACTCCAGTGTTCTTGCCTGGAGAATCCCAGGGACGAGGGAGCCTAGTGGGCTTCCATCTATGGAGTTGCACAGAGTTGGACATGACTGAAGCGACTTAGCAGCAGCAGCAACATATATATATATATATATATATATATATATATATATGGAATCTAGAAAAATGGTACTGATGAATCTGTTTGCAGGACAGGACTAGAGACACAGACGTAGAGAATGGACTTGTGGCCACAGCGGTCCACACAAGTCTGCTTGTATAGGGTAGGACAGATTGAAAGAGTAGCATTGAGATATATACATTACCGTGTGTAAAATAGATAGCTAGTGGGAAGTTGCTGTACAACACAGGAGCTCAGCCTGGTGCTCTGTGACGACCTGGGTGTGAGACAGGGGTGGGAGGTGGAGTGGAAGGGAGGCTCAAGAAACCAACACAACGTTGTAAAGCAATTATCCTCCAACTAAAAAAAAAAAGTAGACAGATAAATAAGTACTGTGATACATACATAATATCATTTAACCCTTACAACATTGCTGCAAAGTGGGCACCCATGGGGATGAAGACAGTTATCTCTTGTGCAACATGTGTTCTTTCCTTATCCCATAGCAAGAGAGTCTTAGCTGGGACACAGCTGCCTAGATAAAAACTGAATTTCTCAGCTCCTCTTGCAGTTACGCTTGGCAAGGCGAGTGAGTTCTTACCAAGAATCCGGAGAGTGGAAATGATGTTGCAACTTCTGCTTCAATTGCTTAAGATAAAATCCTTAGCCTTGGAATGGTGCTATTTTCCCTTTCCGGCTGACTGTGCTGGGGATAACTGGAGTGACTATGGGTGGGAGGTCAGAGAGTCCGTCATCCTGAATTCCTGAATGTCTGTTGGAAGAGCTTGATCACACGGGCAAGAAGTAATTGTCAGATCATTTGGAGCCACTGTGCTATGGAGCCTGCTAGTTAACACAGCTAGTGCTGCAATTATGCAATAGAGATTATTATCTCCATTTATAGGGGAGCAAGTAGAGGCTCTGAGAGGTGACCTGACTGATCTCGAAAACTGTGATGATCGAGGGACTTCTCTGTGGTCCAGTGGCTGAGAATCCACCTTCCAGTGCAGGGGATGTGGGTTCAGTACCTGGTAGGGAAACTAAGATCCCACATGCTGTGGGGCAACTAAGCCCATGTACCACAAGCTAGAGCCCACACACCACGAGAGAGAAGCCCGAGCGCTGCAATGAAGATTTGATGCAGCCAAAATAGCTATGTAAATAAATATTTCTTAAAATTAAAAGAGGGCTTCCCTGAGAAGGCAATGGCACCCCACTCCAGTACCCTTGCCTGGAAAATCCCATGGATGGAGGAGCCTGGTAGGCTGCAGTCCATGGGATCACCAAGAGTCGGACACGACTGAGCAACTTCACTTTCACTTTTCACTTTCATGCATTGGAGAAGGAAATGGCAACCCGCTCCAGTGTTCTTGCCTGGAGAATCCCAGGGACAGAGGAGCCTAGTGGGCTGCCGTCTATGGGGTCGCACAGAGTTGGACATGACTGAAGTGACTTAGCAGCAGTAGCAGCTGATAGCTCAGTTGGTAAAGAATCTACCAGCAATGCAGGATACCCTGAATCGATTCCTGGGTTGGGAAGATCCGCTGGAGAAGGGATAGACTACCCAATCCAGCATTCTTGGGCTTCCCTTGTGGCTCAGCTGGTAAAGAATATGCTTGCAATGTGGGAAACCTGGGTTCAATCCCTGAGTTGGGAAGATCCCCTGGAGAAGGAAAAGGCTACCCACTCCAGTATTCTGGCCTGGAGAATTCCATGGAGTGTATACACATATATATTATATAAATAATATAATATAAATAAAATATATAATTTAATTAAATATATAAATTAAATAAAATATAATTATTTATATAGTATATAAATAAATATTTTTAATTAAAAAAATAAAGTTGCATTGATCGTGACACTTGCTACTTGTCACTGTTGAGATGTAAATAAAAATCAGTTCCCCAGTTGCACTAGCCACATTTCAAGCCCTCGGTCACCACCTGTGGCTGGCGGCTGCCATGTTGGACAGCACAGATGTAGAACATTCCCATCCCTGCCCAGTGCTTTATCTATCGGATGGCACTATTTGAGGAAGTGCAGAGCCGTGATTCTAACCTGGGTCTGAGTGACTTCACTGCTTTTCTTCCCTGCCTACCTCCTGCCATGCACAGTTCTTTTCAAGAGTGGCTCCCCTGGTGCATGTACATGTTTGTTTACAGATCATTATTATCTATTTGTCAGCAAAGCTGGGAGCAGGGAGGGGAGAGGAGACTTACAATTAAAGGGTGACAGCAGCTGGCAAGAGGATCAATGAGGAAAACAAGTAGTTATATCTGAAACGTTCACGCAAAGTCATTAAGAAAATATCACTTGGTTTGCCGACATTGGACACAAAACAATATAGATATCTTCACCTCCACCCTAACCTTTAAAGCAAGATGACTCACCCTAGACAAGATTAACTGCTTTTTTTTTTTTTTTTTTTTTTGCAGCTACTAAGAAAGGGACCTTTATTGATCTGTCTAGGATGGCTCTGGCTGGAGAAAGCCTGGCCAGCCATCTGCAGCAGGGTTGGTGGGCATTGCTGGGTACAGTCACCACACTGGCCTAGCTGATGAGATGGTAGAAGGCGGGAGGGCAGGGTGACCAACTGCAGAAAAAAAACCTACAGGTGTGGTCTCAGAGGAGAACTGGGTGCAGGGATGTAGCCACGTGGCAGTACGCCACCAGATCCAGCCACAGGCCAGCCTCAAGCTGAGCATATGGGTGGGTCTTCCTACTTTCCCCCTCACTTCATTCTAAGGCTGGCCCAAATGGCAAATACATTCACGGGCTTTACAAAGATTTGCTGAGTATTTACCATGATCAGACAGTGTCCTAAGCACTATGGGGATATTCCAGTGGGGCAAACAATGGGTTCCTGCTCTCACAGACATACAGTTTAGAGAGAAAGAGAAATATCCAGGCCATAGCAGCAGAGTGTGATCATTTCTGAGCTAAAAGAAGGTGTGGAGATGGGAGCTGTGGAATCAAAGAGAAAGATAGCTGATGTGGGCTGAACTGTGTCCCCCTTATATTCCTATGTTCATGTCCTAACCCCCTCAGTACTCAGAATGTGACTGTGTTTGGAGATAACATCCTTAAAGAGGTGATTAAGGCAGAAGGAGGTTACTAGGGTGGGCCTTAATCTGGGGGTGTGTGTGTGTGTGCGCGCGTGCATGCATGTGCATGTGCTAACTTGCTTCAGTCGTGTCCTACTCCTTGCAACCCCATGGACTGTAGCCCACCAGGCTCCTCCTCATGGGATTCTCCAGGCAAGAATACTGGAATGGGTTGCCATGCCCTCCTCCAGGGGATCTTCCCCACCGAAGGATCGAGCCCGTGTCTCTTACGTCTCCTGCCCTGACAGAAGGGTTCTTTACCACTAGCACTACCTAGGAAGCCCAATCCAGTGTGACTGGTATCCTCATAAAAAGAAAGATCGGGACACAGACAACATAGACCAAGGGTGACCGTGTAGAGAGCCAGCCAGAAGATATTCTTCCGCATGTCAAGTGGGGAGGCCTCGGGAAAGAACAGACCCACCAGCTCTTTGATCTTAGACTTCCAGGCTCCAGAACTGTGAGGGAACCAATTTCTGTTATTTCAGCCACCAGTCTAAGGTATTCTATAATGGCAGCCCGAGTCAGCTAAGCCATTCACCTAATTCAGGGGACCGAAGGCAACATGCAGCCTGAAGAGGTCTGGAACCCCAGAACGGAGCCTTGAAAAGCACCCACCTCATTTGACAACCTGAAACTCCAGCCACAGGTCCTGTGCTCGGGATGTTGAGACCATCTATTAATCTAGCTGGAGATAAAGAGTCTCAGGGCAAAGCAGGGGAAAGTGATTACTAAGAAGTCTCTGAATTAAGGAAATAATTCCCTAGCATTTTTTAATTAAAGCCTTCAACCCAAGAAGCCTGTTAATTTCAGCTTCAGCAAGTGGTTCTGCCACCAATCGGCACCCTGCGGCCTGCGAACTGTCTGAAGTGGCTGCTCCTGATCTTCCTAATTTGTGAGGTGCTCGTGCTGTGGGTGGCTGATGGGTGATTCCAGCCAGATGGGAAGCCAGCCTCTGCAGAAGCAGACTCCTGCTGGATTTTTGCAGCCAGCAGGAGGCTGGAGGGAATCCTCAGATTAGATGTATTTGAAGGGAAAAAGAGAAAAATTCCAGTTGCAAGGTGGGTAACAAAGAGACTAACAAGACAGGCTGGTTGAGCACTCCTCACTCTGTGAATAAGTCATGTTCATTCCCAATTAGCTCCACAAACAGACTAATAAGAGTAGCTAGGATTTATTAAGCTCTTTCCATGTGCCAAGCACTGTGCTCCTTGCCTGAACTATATCATTTTATCCATATGATAATTCTTCGCATGTGTGCTCAGCGGCATCCAACTGTTTGCAACCGTATGGCTGTAGCCCACCAGTCTCCTGTGACCCTGGGATTCTCCCGGCAAGAACACTGGAGTGGGTTGCCATTTCCTCCTCCAGGGGATCTTTCTGACCCAGGGATCCAATCTGAGTCTCCTATGTCTCCTGCATTGGCAGGCGGATTCTTTACCACTGAGGTTCCTGGGGAGCCCACAAGAAGTCTCTCTAAGGTGGTATTATAGCCCCAATTTGCAGATGACGAAACTGAGAACCGTAGTGACTTACTAGCGAGTGTGTAGTGACACACAGGTAGCAAGTGGCAAAGTCAGCAAGCCAGATTCCAAACAATGAATAAAAGAAACACTACCAAGAACAAGCAAAAAAAAAAAAACAAAAAACAAAAAAAACACCATGGCTTCTGGAGACAGAGACACTAGTTTGGCCTCACTTGCATGTATGCAACTGTCAGTGGGGGTCAGAGAGGGCTGCTCTGGGAAGGGACCACAGGACTGAGACTTGACTGGGAAGAAGCCAACGAAGAGGAGGTCAGGGGCGGGCACTGCAGGCATGAGGAACGGCTGTGCAAAGGCCCTGAGGCAAGAACTGTGAAGGGACTGGGGACCTTTTGGCCTTTGTAGCTGGAACAGAGTGGGCGACAGGCACAGTATGGGCAAGTCAAGCTGAGGTCTGAGAGGTAGGTGGGGCCCAAAGTATCAGCCTTTAAGAGCCAAGGTCAAGAGACTGAATTTTGTTCCAAAGCCCCCAGAAGGCTTTGTAAGATTTCCAGCAGGCAGTGATGTGAAGTGACCTCCCTCAGGTGTCATTATGTTTACTGAGTATTCCAGTTATTGACTGACTTGCCATAACCTCCCCCATGTCCTGCACACTCTGAGGGAGAAACCATGCCTGATCCGTCTTTACAAGCTCCTCTCCTGGTCCTAAGAAACTGCAAATATTTGTTGAATGAATAAAGAAATGAAGGAAAGATGGATGGACCCATTTTCTTTGCATTTGTCTTAAACCTCCTCTTGTTCTGCCTCATCGTCTCCTAGGGGAAAGAGTGTCAACTTGGCTCTCATTCTCTCTTCTCTGTGAGAGAAGCTCTGGGGCTGGTGCAGGGAGATGTTCCCTCCATGGGCGGGAGATGAATGGGCTGGATCTAACACACTCCTGCGTGAGCCCCTCAGTGCCCGAGGGGCTGAGCAAGAGTGATGATCAGGAAGCAGGGCTGTTGGGGAAACAGTCGGCAATTTGTTCCTAGCTGGCAGCTCAGCACAGGACAAATCGGACCTTTGGAATTCTAAATGAACCCGCCTCCCTGGATGAAATAGCCAGGGTTCAACCCCAGCTCTGATGCCTGGCCCTGGAAGGCACTCGAGAGAGACCTCTGGAACTCAAGCTCCAACCAATGCAGGATTCAGAGAGGAACCATGTGTTGGTTCAGACACCCTGACTCCAAGATGCAAGAAACACTCAGGTAGGAAAAAGTCCCATCTCTGACTGGTCACTTTAACCCCCTGCAAACCTCTCCTTATGCTCTCATTCTCTTTCTGTCTCCTGGTTTTGGTCATTTTTTAGTATTGCCTCCTGGGGGTCTGACATCTGCCTTCTATCACACAGTGCTAAGGCACAGATGGCACGAACATTTCATCAGCTTGCTGCTTGAAACTGAGCAACTGCCTGCATGAGAAGCCTCCCGAGGTTTCATCAGGGCTCAGGTGGATAGAAGCTGTGATTGATTAGTGATGTCTGTCAGGACAGCAGTCGGGGCACAAGGTCTAGTACCACGACCTTTCCATTCTTTTCTACAGGCTTGAACATTTAGGCAAGTCTTGTCCCACAGAGGAAAAAAAAAGGCAGGGGGGAATATTTTTCTCCAGTGCCTGTGATTTTGGTTTTAATTCTGCCTCAATGGAATAATAATAAAATCTGTCATAATTAAGTATTTAAATATGCCATGTATTGAGTTAAGTGTTTTACATGAATTATCTCATTTAATCTGCATGACTTCCCTAAGGTCAGAACTAACTTTCACAGGAGGAAATTTGGTCTTAGATAAAGTGACTTGCCCAAGGACTCTCAGCCAGTAAGTGGCAGTTTGTGGATTTGAACCCAGTTCTGTAGAACCCAGTGGATTAACGATTCCACAGTCTCCCTCAGCAGCTGAATCTGTACCCCCTCCCCACATCACACACATACACGAATCTCTCCTGTATTTGACTTTTGTCTCTCTTGCTGCAATAAAAGCACAGTCCATCTTAAAATCCCACAATCTAAATACACGGCCCCAGAAGCTCTGCAGTTGCACTGCCCAGTAAGTGACGACTGGCCACATATGGCTAATGACTAATACCACGAATGCAGTCAGTCCAAACTGAGATGCGCTGTAAGATATAAAATGCACATCTGATTTTGAAAACTCAGTAGAACAGGGAGAACATAAAATATCACACTAATAATCTTTTATGTTGATTACATGTTGAAATTATAATACTTTTGATAGAGTGAGTTACATAAAACATATTATTAAAATTAATCTCAATGGTTTCCTCCCTCTCTTTTTTCCTTCTCTCTCTTTTTTAATATGGCTATGAGAAAATTTAAGATCACACTTGTGTCTTATAAAATATTTCTAATGGACAGCACTGCTCTTGAGATTTGCCACTTACTCCAACCCTATAATTTTCTACAGGTAAGGAAATTGTCCAGCAGCATCTCCTGTGTTGGACTAAGGCCAGATTTGAGCCCGGAAAGAACATTCTTTCCTACCCCTCCACTGCTCCATGCCCAACACTCTGTCCACACTGACCATGCAGTCCAGCATCACAGAGCAGCTCATGTCAAGCCTAGGCAGTCTGACTGCAAAACCTGTCCCACCAACCTGCACCCCACACTGGGCAGGACTGAGCACTGTCTCCTTGGGGAGTGTGGTCTGGGGACCACTGTGAGCTACGCTCAGGAAGGCAGCAGTTTCTTCCTCTTGGAAAACTATATTATACAACGTATTTCTTGGCCAAATCTTCAAGAGAGAAATTCTGCTAGAATTTAAAATTACTGGCGTTTCCTTCAGGGGAAGTGATATTTTGTATTCCATCAGAGAAGACACACAGTGTGGTTCTTGTTTCATTGTGGACTCCTATTTTGCTTGGTCCAGCCACACCTTCCACTCTGTCTCATTCATCCATTTGCAGATCATAACGGGGGACCTAACACACATCAGGCACTGTGTCAGAGCACCAGTGACATCATAGCCAACATCCTGGCTACAGTTCTTCCTTCCGAAGTAGACAATATGCTGTATTTTCAGCTCCCTTTACAAAGCATCACTTTTTTTTTTTTAATTTGGGGACTGTGTTGAGGTGGGGAGAAGCAAGAAGTGGGTGAGAACTACCTTCAGTGTATTGCTCAGAGTGGGAGTGGAGTAACTGAAACAGACAGAGGACTGCAGTGGGGTCAGCCCAGAGGCAGATGGCAGGAACACAGCAAGTTCTGCAGCCAAAGCCGTCCTCCTGCTTCACCTCTCTGCAGCAGCCCGGTCTGCTGCAATCTGGTGGCGCAGTCATTAGCAGTCAGGAATGGAGGCCTCTCTCTGCATGAGGCAATTCTCCCAGCATCCTCAATTCAGTTCAGTTCAGTCGCTCAGTTGTGTCCGACTCTTTGTGACCCCATGAATGGCAGCACGCCAGGCCTCCCAGTCCATCACCAACTCCCGGAGTTTACCCAAACTCATGTGCATCAAGCCGGTGATGCCATCCAGCCATCTCATCCTCTGTCGTCCCCTTCTCCTCCTGCATCCCAGCATCAATCCCTCCCAGCATCAGGGTCTTTTCCAATGAGTCAACTCTTCGCATGAGGTGGCCAAAGTACTGGAGTTTCAGCCTCAGCATCAGTCCTTCCAATGAACACCCAGGGCTGCATCCTCAACACCTCCCCAAAAGGTTTTTCTGTGGGCTCAGCCATAAACCTTGCTGGTAGACAGCTAATACCGTGGCTGACTATAGTTCCACCTTTTGGAGTTCCAAATTTGGAGAGGAGGAGTTTCATTTTCAGAGGCCACTGGGCCGACTTTGGCTTCTGGGGCAATGATGCAGCTCTGGATGGAACTGTCTGTGAATGGTCCCAAAAGGAGCAGCATCTTACCAGGGCCTGGAGTCTCGTCTCCCTGGGAAACTTGGGTTTATTCCTGTTAGGTTTTGAAGGATAGAGAAATGGAACTACTAACTAGCTCCCCATGGAGTTGCTGTGAAGACAAACTGTGATCCTGTGCGTAGAGCATTTGGCTTGAAGCCTAACCCCAAGAAGTACCTGAGAGTCAGTTTTCACTTAGCTAGCACACTAGGTCCTTGAACGAAGCCTGGTACCCACAAACTTTGCTCTAGATCAGGTGACCACGCCCTCACCCTTGTCACAGCTGATTGGACAGAGATGGGCACATGACTTGCGGGTGACCAATCCTGAGGCTGCTGGCAACGGAACGCTTGTGGAGATGGTTTCAAAGGTATGAGGAGCTAGACCAGTGCTTCCGGGGGGACAGGATGTATAAAACTGGTGGCAAGTATATGATTTAAAGTATTTTTTAAATTGTTATGCTTTTATTTACGTATGTCAGGAAAATGCTGGCTTTCCATTTATGGTACTGATTATAAGTTCCTTTGTGATACATAATATTAAAATTCATCAAGAATTGATGTTTGTAAACATATGAAGTAAAATTTAGCCCACTGGTAGGTCAATAATGGGAGAGTGGAAGCGGAATGACACACAGCAAATTCCAAATGCCACACTCCTCCCCAAGGTTTGTAAATGAGAGAAATAGATGATTGAAGGGGATGATGAGGGGCTGAAGGTAATGGAGATGGAGTTGAATCGGAAACAGCAAAACCAAAGCCCTTGCAGGCTTCTCTGAGGGAGAGGGGAAAACACAGAGGGTGGGAAGCTGGTTGGTGGTAAGATAGGAGACTGTCTCTCTAAAAGAGGAGAGAGAGACGCACACTGAAGACAAACGTAGAGATGGAGAGACAGGCAAAGAGAAAGACAGCCAGACAGAGAGAAATGGACATAGGCGGAAATAGCGGAGTTACTTACCTCCAGGCTTCTTGAGTCTGCTTCAGCTCCGCACGTCCTTACAGGAAGTCTGCTAGTTTCCTGAGATACCTTGAGTGAGTATCTGTTCACATCAGAAGCCCCAATATAAATGGATGGATGGGAAGGAATTGTATTTTGAGTATCCCTGGGCACCAGCCAGCATCTTTGAACCTACAGCGGCAGACAATGAGGAGCCATTGAGTGTTCCTGTCAGAGAAACAGGAAGGGGCTAGAGTGAGGCAGGTGAGGTGCCCAGGGAGAACTTCAAGGAGATACTTGCAAGCTCAGATATCAAATCCCAACAGATGGCTCATTTCTACAGTTCTTCTTGAAATTTCCTGGAATGTACTGATCAAAAAGAGCATTGGCCATTATGTGAGCTCCTACTCTGTCCAAACCATGGATGGCCATCTCTATAACTCTGTTACTCTGGAAGCAAATTGAAAGAACCAGTTGGTATATAATTTAAATTTTGCTAATGTGTATTTACTATCTGCACCCAATTATCACCAATCAATATAACTGCTATTCCTTAATGGGTGAAAATTGCAATTCCGGTGCCCCAGATCAGCATGGGGTGTTGCGTCTAATTGGGACAGAAGTTATTCAAGAGCATAATGAAAATGTAAATTCCTGCACATTAATCAAACAATTATTTCTATAACCATAAGACAGCTGATCCTAAACTTAATTAGGAAATAAACAAAGTTAATCAGTGAGCAGACAACATTTACTAATCATATATGTGTCACAAGAAAGGAGATATTAGGCAGTAATTCATTACAACATCCCAAATGCCAACCACTCTACAATCCCCAAGATTGGTCTCCCAGCTTTAAGGAAGCAATACGCAAATTTTTACTAAAGCGTTTTTCTGCTTTAGGGTCTAGGAGACACCAGTGAGCGAAGAAATACATTACTGTGTGCGATAAATGATGGCACCTCTTTAAACATCAGAACCAAGAACTAGAGGTGTACTCACGGGACATACTGGACCATCCGGCTCAGTTCGAGCTTAACTATCAGACTTTAGTTCTTTTCAAGTGAGAGAGAGGCGAAAAGGAAGCAAATTCCAGCTCAGATATAAAAACTGTGAGCAGACATAAACCAAAGCCGATTGTGTTTCTTCTCTCTCCGCTATTCATCCTTAGCTCCTTTTCAAAACTGCTGCTCGGTACAGTTTTGTGCCCAAACGTGAATTCTTCTCCTCAGTTTACCTCGGCTTCTGATTGGTTCCTGGGGCTTTTACTGTCTGATGGCTCTGTGAGGTTCTCCCTGACCATCATGCAGTTCTGATGATGGTGCAGACCCATCCAGAAGTTTCCAAAGGTATCTTTGCTTTCTCCTCCTGGAAGTAGAAAAACATACAGAATGAAGAAATTGGAGAGGCTGCTAGGAGAAGAACACATAATAGGAAAATTTCCGGAGGAGGAATATGGATTTGGCCAAGATCAAGCTACACAGCTGAAGGCAACAGACAGCTGACACATGGGAGCGCCGTCAGTGAGCCATGCTTGTGTTTCTCATATTGCTGTGGGCTGAGTGTCCCCTTAGGTATCGCAAGTTGAAGTCTCAGTCCCCAAAGGTGATGGCTTAGAAGGTGGGGCCTTGGGGAAATGATCAAGTCACAGGAGTGAATAGCATGAGTGCACAAGAGATTCCAGAGAGTTCCACAGCCAGTTCTGCCACGTGAGGACACAGAGAGAAGTCTGTGACTCAGAAGAGAACCCTCACTCAACCATGCTGGTACCCAGATCTCAGACTTCCAGCCTCCAGAACCATGAGAAATACATTTCTGCTGTTCATAACCCATCCAGTCTATGGTATTTTGGTTACGGCCGTCCAGACAGACTAAGACACATATGTCAATGTGTGTAACCTTCACAACAGTCCTCTGAAATAAGTACCATTACCATCATCCCAGTTTGTTCTGATGAGGAAACTGAGGCACAAAGAATTCAAGAAATGGGGCCTGTCACACAGCGTGCAAGTCACAGAGTCAGGATTCACGCCTGCTGAACCAGGAGCCAGAGTTCATTGTTCACTGCTGATGTTCACTGGCTGAGTTTGGGTTTTTTTACATCTGTGCTCCCAGAGTCCTTTGTGCCTCCCCATTTGTAGTATTTATCAGTTAGTGTCATTGGGAATTTTTTGTAAAGGTAATTTATTTTTAATTAATTAATTTTTATTTATTTGTTGTTGGCTGCACTTTGTTGCTGCATGCAAGCTTTCTCAACTAGGCTCAGTACTTGTGGCACATGGGCTTAGTTGCCCTGTGGCATGTGGAATCTTCCTAGATCAGGGATTGAACCCGTGTCCCCTGCATTTGCTGGTGAATTCTTAACCATTGGACCACCAGGGAAGTCCTCGATAGGTAATGTAAAACGTTAGGCATTTAAAAAGATGTCAGAGGGTCCATGATGAAAATCTCTCTGGCCACTCTTGCCCTCAGCCGCCCAGTTCCCCTCCCTAGAGGCTGCCGTGGTTCTACTTTCAACCTCTACATAAGCAATTACATTGTCTTAGTTTGTGTTTCCTCAAAAGCAAATCTCAAGGTAAATATCTGGGCTCAAGTAGTTTGGGAGATTATCCTAGGCAGCATGGTGAAAGAGTGAGGAAGTGAGACAGAAAGGGGAGGAAATCCAAGTGTCTGTGAGTGAGCAGGTTGCCACCGTGCGTAATTAAGGCTCACTTCTGGGACTTCTGGGAGGCACTGTAGATCACGTCTCTCAGCTGTTTCCACCAAGGGGCCTCCCAAATCGCTGAGGATGGTGACTGAGCCATAATATTCAAAGACTCTTGCTCCTGGGAAGGAAAGCTATGACAAACCTAGACAGTGCGTTAAAAAGCAGAGATATCACTTTGCCAACAAAGGTCCATAGAGTCGAAGCTATGGTTTTTCCAGCAGTCATGTATGGATGTGAGAGCTGGACCATAAAGAAGGCTGAGGGCTGATCCGAAAGGAAATCAACCCTGAATATTCATCGGAAGGACTGGGCCTGAAGCTGAAGCTCCAATACTAAGACCACCTGATGTGAAGAGCTGACTCATCAGAAAAGACCCTGATGCTGGGAAAGATTGAAGGCAAAAGGGAAAGGGGGCGGCAGAAGATGAGATGGTTATATAGCATCACTGGTTCAATGGACATGAATGTGAGCAAACTCCAGGAGATAGTGAAGGACAGGCGAGACTGGTGTGCTACAGTCCATGGGGTCTCAAAGAGTCAGATGTGACTCAGCAACTGAACAACAACCACAATCCCTTATTGGTTGAGGGTCACTTCAGGTGTTTATTTTCTAGAAAGAGCCTCCGTGTGCATTGAAACAGCCTGCAGACAAATGCTAAACACACACAGGTTATTTTCTCTTCAGTACATGTGGCAAAATAATATGCACATTATTGTATATTCTTTACCCTAAGAATAAACCTTAGTAATCTTTCCATATTAGTGAATATAAGACTATACAGATTCTTACATAGCTATATTATCATTTGTCTCATCGGCCTCCTACTCCTGGTCATTTGGGTGATGGAACTTTGGACACTTTCATCATTACAAATAATGCTGAAATGAATAACTCAGAACACGAGTCATTCTGTGCATGGATGAGTATCTGTAGGTTAACTTTCAACAAGAGGAATTTCTGGGTCCAGGGTGTTAATGCTGCAGTGTTAATGTTGCCACACTGCCCTGCATAGGGGTTGCACCTATTTAAACTTCATGTAATGAATGAAAGCATTGTGCTTTGATAATTAGCAACTCGTTTGCCTTTCATTGTCTCTATATTTGGGGCTTCTTGGGGGCAGCAACCATTTTGGATAACGCCTAACACGTTGTAAATGCTCCTTAAATCTTTGAACGGGTGGATGAGTGGAAGGATAAATAGATGGAAGGACAGATAGATGGATGGATGAGGGACAGATGAATAGATGGATAGATAGATGAGTAGATGAATTACCCTGAAATTGTCCTTCTTGAGGAGACCAAGACGCAGTATAAGAAATAAATAAGTAATAAACCAGAAACTAGAAATTCATTACACCGGGCAGATCGCCTTCATTATCTGCTCTCACAGCACATTTTGTGCTCCTGGGAGTAGCAGGAGGAGATTCAGCCATGGCTGGCCAGAGGCAGGCTGCTCACAGTGGCTGTGTCTGCACAAGCCGAGGGGGGTCATTCCTGAAAGTCACTGGGCTGGCGGTGCTCAGGAGCTCGGCAGCCCTGTCTCAAGAACAGAGCGGCCACTCACTCCAAAGTTGGTAGTGACAGCATCAGGGTTTAGTTGGAGGCTTCAAGCACACCGTTCTTGTGTGCATGCGTGCATGCATGCATGCTTAGTCGCTTCAGTCACGTCCAACTCTGCGACCCCATGGACTGTAGCCCACCAGGCTCCTCTGTCCGTGGGATTCTCCAGGCAAGAATACTGGACTGTGTTGCCATTTCCTCCTCCAGGGGATCTTCCTGACTGGGGATCAAACCTGCAAGTGGATTCTTTGCCCTCCTGAGCCACCTGGAAGGCCCACACTGTTCTTACTTCAATTTTAAATTATGGATCAATTAAAAGAGCCATGCTATCTAAAGACACTTTAATCTGCACCCTACTTAAGATGAATAAAATATTAATTGCTCGTATCAAAGAACAGTATTATAATTTAGGGTGTAGCTTTGACTGAGAAGGTAAACCCAACTCCCAACTCCAGCCTGTGTCAGCAAGTCCCCACACCCACACAGCCTCTCTGCTCAATTTTCTCTCCCCAGAGCCCTACATCCTTCCTTTCTCAAAGCTTTGCATCTCTATTCTTTCAAAGACACAGCTGGCTGAGGGACTGGATGAAGAATTTGGTTCTCCCCCTCACTTATTCCTGAACAGATCTCCTTAAGCTGCAGTTTGTTTATTTCCTGGAATTTCTGCCAGCCAAGCAGACCCTAGGGAGGGGCACGTGGGAACGTCAGGAAGAGAGTTGAGTCCCGTGCTTACAGCCAAAGCATTTCCATTATTAAAATAGCATGCAAAATAACATTCACTTTGTCCAGTGGAAATCTATAGTGTATACTTATTATGGAAACTTCAGAAAGAACCAAAAAACAAACAGAAGAAAGTCAATCTACCCACGCCCTTAAGCAGAGATTATTACCCTTAGCATTTCGGTCAGAAATCTCATGGTCTTTTTTTTTTCCTTCTACCCACATAGTCATTTTTCATCACAAAAATGACACATACGGTGCAAACTCTCGCGGTCCAATTTTTCTGCTTGACGTTTCGTGAGAGTCATCTCCTGTCTTTCAAGCAGACTTCCATTATTTTTAACAACTGCGTAATAGTCTGCTGGTTGGCTATAACTTAGCTGATTTAACCTTCTCCCCTTGTTGGCTATTTAAGTTGCCCCCTTCAATTGTTATAAATGGTACTACTGGCAAGAATTATTGTCTTTTCAATAGGATTTTTTTCCCCCAGATATTTCTGAGGTTTCTCAAGGGTGACCACCCATAGGTGATGGCTATCACGGAAGAGGGAACGCGACCTATTACATAAGGGTGACGCCTCATTGCAAGAGGACAGGGGGTGCTTCTCGTTAAACACCAGTGAGGGTGGATCTCCTGTTCCTGGGGGAGATGTAGGGCTTCATGCCACGGCCCTGCTGCCTCCTGGCATTCTAGTCTTGTGCCGTTTTCACCCTGACCTCTACTTGGCCCTTTATTGACCTCTCCCCATCTGGGTGCAAACCCTTATTGTTTACTCCCAGGGCATAGCCAAGATTCGACCATCAAGTTTGCCAAGAAGTTGCTGAACGTCCAGGAGGGATTTACAACCAAATGTGTGATTTATTTCTGCTGCTCTTTGAGGTGGCTCCTCTCCGGGTCATCAGGCTCCAAGCCCATCCTATCGGCCTTTCCTGGCTGCCCCTTGCCTGGCTGCTGTCCTGCCTCCAAAACCTAGGGGTAGCAGATTCCACAGCACCGAGAGTGCCTTTGAGCACTCCTGCATTCCTGGGGTACAAATCTCCATGTTGCAAATGCCGCCTCCACTGTCCTCCTTTCCTGCCCACCCTTTGGCAGTGGGAATGCGGAAATAAATGAAGACTACCAAAATGAGAATAAGTGAAGGACTGCAGACATGAAATTAAAAGACACTAGCTCCTTGGAAAACAAGCTAACATAAAGAACATATTAAAAAGCAAAGACATCACTTTGCCGACAAAGGTCCATATAGTCAAAGCTATGGTTTTTCCAGTAGTCATGTACAGATCTGAGAGCTGGATCACAAAGAAGGCTGTGTGATGAAGAATAGATGCTTTTGAATTGTGGGGCTGGAAAAGGCTCTTGAGAGTCCCTTGGACAGCAAGGAGTCAACCCTGAATATTCATTGGAAGGACTGGGGGTGAAGCTGAAGCCCCAATACTTTGGTCACCTGATGCGAAGTGCCAGCTCATCAGAAAAGACCCGGATGCTGGGAAAGATTGAAACAAAAGGAGAAAGGGACAGCAGAGAATGAGATGGTTAGACAGCATCACCAACTCAATGGATATGAATTTGACTCAACTCCGGGAGATAGTGAAGGACAAGGGAAGCCTGGAGTGCTGCAGTTCATGGGATCACAAAGAGTCAGACAGAACTCAGGGACTGAACAACCACAGCAGATTTATTCAGAGGTGGCTCTAAAGCAGAGGAGTAAGCCACACTCACTTGCATTTGGCAGAAACTCAAAAGCCAGCAGAGAAGTGGGAGAGCTTGGTAGTGGGAAAGGGGGAAGGTATTGGAATGCCCTGCTTTTCAGCCTGAGGAAGCTGGAGGCAGGCATCCTGTATGCACCAGGAGAAGGTCTCCTAGGTATTGGCCGGGAGTCCATATTTTTTTCCTTTTCCTGGTCAGTACTAAGGTGGAAGCATGGACAAAATTGGGGTTACTTTTCTTTTTTTGCTCACACCACGTTGCATGTGGGAGCTTAGTTCCCTGACCAGGCATGGAACCCTTGCCCTCTGCAATGACACACCTTAACCACTGGATGACCAGGAAAGTCCCAAGAACCTGGCAATTATTGACCAAGCCCTTACCATTTGGATCTAATCGTTGCAGGGGCTGTGGGTCAGAGTTCTGTTCTTATATGTGGTCTGGCTATCATCTATCCACTTGTATATTCAGTCTTAGAACTGTCAACTCCCTTTATGAGATGCCCCACTGGATAACCATAAAGGGGCGGCCTGCTTCTTTGGGCCCAATACAAGGTGATTGCATCAGAATAAAATAACCCAGTATCAGTACCTTTCAGGAAGTCTGAGTAATTTAGTCTTCCCTACATCAGCACTTGCCTAGAAAACATCCAAGCTAAATGTTGTGTCTCATTGCAAGTGGTTGTTACCAGCAGGAGCTGATAAATGGTCACAAGCTCTTAGAGACCTTGAATGCCAGGCCTCACTGGAAGTAACTGAAGATTCCCCCTGAACAACGGGTCTGTGGTCTGCGTACAGACCCATGGACTCGTTGGTCCTGTCCACAGAGCTGGCTCCCAACCCATAATTAGCATGGCACTGTGAAAATTCCTTTCTAGCACTTATAACTCCTGACTTCATCACCTCTGTGTGTGATCTGCTCAGTGGAATTCCTCGCTGGCTTAACAAGTTAAGAGACTTTGTTTTGTAATTTTTTTTTTTTTTAAAGCTCTGTGGCGTTTGTGTATTTTTGACCATACCATCTATGTGACCTTCAACTGCCGAGTCCAGGTTGGGCTCCCCCAAGCTGGACCAGGCCGTTTTTGAAGCTGGACTTTCTCATCCTTTTTTTTTAAATTAATTTTTTATTGGAGTACAGTTGCTTTACAATGTTGTATCAGTTTCTACTGTGCAGCAGAAGGAATCAGCCATACATGTACATATATCCTCTCCCTTTTGGACTTCCTTCCCATTCAGGTCAGCACAGGGCATGAAGCAGAGTTCTCTGTCCTATACAATAGGTTCTCATTAGTTATCTATTTTATACATAGGGCTTTCTCATCCCCTTTGTGGCCATCAAGACTTCTGCCCCAGCTCCCCATCAACAGTGCTCATCGTGACAGCATAGTAATCCCTGAAGACAAGCAGTGCAAACTGCACCTCCTGCACAGAGCTGGCTAAACCCACACACTGTGTGTGTGTCGGGGGGAACCTACCCACCTCAAACAAAACAAACTCTCCAGAGAATGAGGAAGAGCTTAGCCTAACTGTCTGCGTTCAGGGTAATAGGTGAACTCACAGCTTTTCCTGAAACAATTGACATCCACTTGCACTGCCAAGGAACCCAGTTCAGGTAGTTTTTCCAGAAGAAAAGAACAGTATGCCCCCAGGCATTTAAATCCCCACCACTTGCCAAGCCAAAGACGGCTTCCAGTTCTAAACTGAGAGTTTTCCAGCCTCTGCCAGCCCCAGGGAGATTTTTATACCTTTCTGAAAATCGGACAGGGTACCCTATTACATCTGTGAAAGTAGAATAGTGCAATCCACCACTTTTTAATCTAAAGATTTTTCTGGTGCATTTAAAATGGGGTTTTAATTGGCCTAACAAACACAAAAGTTTTACATAATACGAGATTGTAAACTCCACAAAATCAAGAGATAGAATTATCTGTCTCTTCATTCTCACAGAATAATTTCCCTAGAACCATGATAGTGAAAGTGACGGTCACTCAGACGTGTCTGACTCTTTGCAACCCCATGGGCTATTCAGTCCATGGAATTCTCCAGGCCAGAGTACTGGAATGGGTAGCCTTTCCCTTCTTCAGAGTATCTTCCCAACCCAGGGATCGATCCCAGGTTTCTCGCATTGCAGGTGCATTCTTTACCAGCTGAGCCACAAGGGAAGCCCAAGAATACTGGAGTGGATAGCCTATCCCTTCTCCAGCAGATCTTCCCAACCCAGGAATCGAACCAGGGTCCCTTGCATTGTAGCCAGATTCTTTAACAACTGAGCTATCGGGGAAGCCCCAGAACCATGATAATAGTAGATAAATAAACCTGATAAGTACATTTTGATTGAGAGAATGGAAATTTCTCAAGAATGTTATAGGTCGAGAGAGAGGTTTGTAGACCAGATACTTAAGGGCTTTGCAAGTGGTTCAGTGGTAAGGAATTTGCCTGCCAATGCAAGAGACACAGAAGATGTGGGAGACTTGGATTTGATCCCTGGGTCAGGAAGATCCCCTGGAGCAGGAAATGGCAACCCACTCCAGTATTCTTGCCTGGAGAATCCCACAGACAGAGGAGCCTGGCAGGTTACAGTCCATGGGGTCTCAGTCAACATGACTGAGTGACTGAGCGCACACACACTCAAGAATGTCTGAAGTGTGCATGCATTTGTGGAAGGAGAGAGAAAGGCTGGGGTGGAGAAAGTGAGAAAGGGAGAGAGGAAGAGAGAAACAGGTCTTCAAAGTAAACACTGATCTGATTTATTGAAAAACTGAACACTCAGAGAGAACAGACTAGAGAGAGGTGAATTCAGGAATGACCACAGAGAAAGAAGGGCCTTCCCTTTGCTGTGTGACCTTAGGTGAGTGTCCTTACCTTTTTGATCTTGGTTTCCTCATCGGAAAGGACGAGGATTTTCTACAGTCTTTCTGATGAGCTCCTCCATGTAAAGCACTAATCACAGGATTTAGCACAGAGTAAATCAATACGAGCATGAGCTGTTAAAAAAGACTGGTGGTTTAGTCGCTCAGTCATGTCCAGCTCTTGGGACCCCACCAGGCTTCTCTGTTCATGTAATTCTCCAGGCAAGAATACTGGAGTGGGTTGTCATTTCCTTTTCCATTAAAAAAAAAGATTATATTTCACCAAATCTAAAATGCCATTGAATGTTAAGACACATTATTTCATGAGCCATGGGAGATGAGGAAATGGTGCCAATTACCCCATGACACAATGGCTTCATGTCAGTTGAAATCAGAAACATCCTGATTTCAAAGGCGTTACCATGTAGGGAAAGTGTGCACCTTGAAATCAATGAGCTAGAGTGCAAAGGCAAAATCCATCTTTTTCAGTTACCCTCTGTAGGACAAGACCCCAACCGAACCTCCACGATCCTCCTGCTTTCAGAGAGAGCAAGGTGGCCTGGAGAGGTGAGGGAGCTGCCCTTCCCTCACTCATGGAGGCAGACGAGGGAGAAGCAGGTTAGATGCACCTTCCTAAGCCGAAGCTGGTATCATCCTCCACACACAACACATGTGGCTGGCTGGCTGAGCTCTTGTGACTCACGCCATGGGATGCAGACTTGTGACAGCAAGGAGAGAATCCAGCTTTACAAGACACTCAGGACCTGACCCCAGCCTGTGTGAGCTCTGGCAACTGCCCCAAGGTCGGGATTTTAACCTCCCTGGAAAGCCGCGATTCATGGCCTCCTTCTCAACACCTGACAGGAACCTCTCAGAATCTGCTGAGGCCGCTCCGACGGGAAATCCAAGTGTGTGGGCATTTTAGAACTATGTCCTTCTGCTGTCAGCAATGGGGAGCGTGTGCAGTCCGGGCTCCCCAGCAAGGAGACACACAGGGAGACATCCTAACCCCCGAGTCTGAATGAACCATGAGCAAAATCCAAGAGTAACAGGTCTGGAGTAATGAATTCCAACCGCAAGAAGGATAGTCATCAACCACGGCTACTGAAAATGCATTGGTTATGTGCCAGATAATTTTCAGCATGCTCTTAATTTTAATTTTCAAGCAGTGCATACGTGTGTGTGCTCGGTCATGTCCAACTCTTTGTGACCCCCTGGACTGTAGCCCGCCAGGCTCTGTCCATGGGATTTTTCAGGCAAGAATACTGGAGTGAGTTGCCAGTGCCTTCTCCAGGGGTTCTTCCCCACCCAGGGATCCAACCTGCATCTCCTATGTCTCCTGCAATGGCAGGAGGATTCTTTACCCCTGTGCCCCGTGGGGAACCCTTTGTAAGCATAACCTCGTTTAAAAACACACCCGTGTAGATAGGTAATCGCAAGCTCCATTTTACAGATGAGGACACTGAGGCTCAAAGTTACAAGGCTACAAAGAGTTGGAACGAGGATTTGAAGCTAGGGAGAAATGACTCTTACCCAAGATCCCTGAGGACAGGGGAGGGTCGTGAGATGAGGCTACAGAGGGCTCTCCTGGAGTCCAGGGTGGCCATCTGGGGAATAACTTTATGCTTAGCAGCAGGAGAGGGTTTTCAAAGTGTTTCAAGCATTTGTGTCTCAAAGATGGCAAAGTTCTCCATCCACCACCTAAGCGTTTATTTCTCATTCACACATCTCTGAGTCAACTGAATCTAAATCTGGCTGGTCCAGGCTGGGCTCTGCTGTGTTTGGCCCTGGTCGGGCTGGATCCACATCTGCTCCGTGCATCCCTCATCCATCTTGGACTAGTGGCCTGACGTGAGTGGCCTGTCCTACTCAGGCTAAAGGCAGGAGGTTGAGGGGGCCAACCAGTCAGCACAGACACACTTCAAGTCCTTGGATGACATCCTTTAATGTCTTCTTGGCCAGAGCAAGTCACGTGGCCCACGTCAAGGGGTGGGAGGCATGGTCCTCCTCGGAGATGCTTGAGGGAGTGAATTATTTGCTGAATCAAGACCTGACATCCTACGTCCTCCTTGTGGGACTGTTTTTCCTGAATACTGGGTGGTCATCCAGCCGTCATTAGGGCAGAAACTGTCTCCCTGACCATAGTCAGATCAGGGCAACCAAATTATTGGAGCATAGGTTTCCTTTTTGCTCATAAACTTTGATCTGTCACCTCCAGCTATAAGCTGAGTTCTCCTCTGAATTCTGTACCTCTAGCCCCCCACTGTGAATGGGAAGGCCCTCTCCTTTAACTAAGGAGCCCTTATTCCTGAGGAAGCAATGCTGCTCACCAGGTGCAGCCACCTGAGCTGTGTGCTGTGCTCAGTTGCTCAGTTGCGTCTGACTCTCTGTGGCCCCATGGACTGTAACCCACCTGGCTCCTCTGCCCAGAGAACTTTCCAGGCAAGAATACTGGAGTGAGTTGTCCCTTCCTATTCCAGGGGATCTTCCTGACTCAGGGATTGAACCCGTGTCTCTTGTGTCTCCTGCTTTGTTTGGCAGGCGGATTCTTTACCACTGTCATCACCTGAGGGCCAGGTGATAATCACTGCCTCTGTCGTGTAACTGATAGACTCTCCTACCTGGAGCCTCTCCACCGATGACCACGGCAAGCCTGTCTCTTTCTCTATAGCCTGTGGTCTGGGACAGCTTCCAGGAAAGACAGTCATTGCTCAGTGGGCCTCGACCTGATGCCTTAAAAGCCCTCTCTTAATTGGGCACTCCCTGCAGGTCAGTGTTGTCATCTTGGCCTCTCTCAGGCCCTTTCATGTGCTTCTCTCTGGCTAGCCCTGTGGTCCCGTGACTTTGAGTGACCACCCTATTTCCTGATCCGCAAGCATGTATGCTTTCTTCAAAGAGCATCCTTATCTTTTTTTTCTTTTTTTTCCTCCTCTGAGCTTAGTTCAAATATCTAGGTCGTTGGGCCTTCACACAGCCCCTCTCGGGCCTTCCAGGCTGCCTGCGTGTCCCAAAGTCTGCCACTGGGTGTGGCGCTTCCCCTGGACTGCTCCACGGGGCAGAGTGGAGACCAGGCACTATTTCCCATCTTCCACCAGCACCTTCGTCTCTCCCCCTGCCCCACCAGGAGCCCGTTCTAATGAACGGAAGTTCCCCTGTGCCGATGGGGCTCATCAGACTGGGATGATGAGTAGGGTGTGAGCGGCTCTCTTCCCCTTGGGATGCCCCATATCAGAGGGGCGTTAGTACCGCTGCTTGGGCATCAAGCTTCGAGAATCTGCTCCTCTGCTTCTCCCTATGACCCAAGTATCCAGGTGGCTGGCGTGGACGGGGGATGGATTTTACTTATTAATTTGTCTTATTTTTTGGCCACTCCATGCAGCATGTGGGATCTTAGTTCCCCGACCAGGGATTGACCTCATGGCCCCTGCATTGGAAGCTCAGAGTCTTAACCACTGGATCACTGGGGAAGTCCCGGGGGTAGATTCTAATCTTCCCACTGAGAATCCCCATTCCTCCATGACAACTTGGGCTCTTCTGTTAGAACAGTGTCATCATGCTAGACCACGTCTCTTGGGGTGAATTCTCTCCCTGGGGCTCCCTGAGTGATGGCAGAGGTGGCATTCTAGCAGAGATCCCTACTTCTCAATCAAGTGAAAGCCCACTTTCACATGAAATAATTTTGTTTGCAGGAATAGAAGTCAAAAATCAGTCCAAAGCCTGATCAAGGAGAGAAGACTTCAGGGAATTTGACCTGGAAAGAGAAACACTTTTGCCCAAGCTAGATCCTTAGCACATCCCCCAGTAGAGCTGGAAAGTCAGGCTTTCAATGTGTCATGATTAGATCTCCATTTGGAGTTAACATCTTCCCAACTGCTGCGATCTAAAATGGCCTCTGGCCCAAGCAGCAGGAAGACAGGGGAACAATCAGCATCGTTATTAATAGTCTGCATCTAATTTCAAGGGTAAAAGACGGGGAATCGGGGGTGAGAAACGAGAGGGCCACACAAGGCAAAATGCCCATGTTCTTTGCAAGTGGTTGATTGAGTTACATCCCTGGTTTAAAAGTGTCCTGAGTGGTCCCCTCTCTGGTGCAACCAATTATCTTCCTGTCTGCAGGACCCAGGGGGTGCATTAACAGGAAACCAAGGTGATTAGCACAAAATTGAAATATCCCCTCTGGGACAAGAGCAAAAACTGCATCTCAACCACACTCGGCTGACTCCAGCCAGAGGCCCACGGACTTTTCATTTGTCGCTGAGTCTGCTACAGAACATTCCGGCTCCATCTGGTCACTGAGCCATAAATATTCCTCTCTGCCACCTGACCAGGAGTCCTGGGGAAAGCATGGAGCTCCAGATGGAGGGCCCAGACGATGGACAGACTGTGTCCTTCTCAGGGTCCTCAGGGATGTGGGGACAGTCAAGGGAACCACAGATGAAAGACTGCAACAGCCCACGACTGGACAGAATTTACAGGAAACCGTGATCACCTGAGCCAGCACCTCTCAGAGGGTGGCGCTCACAGCTAGGTGGTTCAGGAACAGGGCAGTAAATAATACTGGCAGAAAGTCACTCTGTTTGGAGTCTTAAACACTAGTGAGAAACTCACTCCTCAGTTCTCTCTCATCCTTCTGATTAACCCAAGGAGGAAGTCTATCTTTGGTAATAATAAGTCTCTAATACCTAACACCTGTTAATCTGTCCTGACATATCCAGGAGTCATCAAGCCCCAGAGAAGACCCTGAGGCAGGCAACAGCCTCCAGCCAGAATGCAGCAACGCTCCACTGTTCAAGATTTACACTGGGAAATGGCCTCGCATCCTTTCTGCCAGATGCTTTTGGTTAAAATCAATCCCAGGACCAGTCAGATTCAGTGGGAGGACAACAGCAAGATGTAAATATCAGAAGGCATTTAGTTTAATATTTTCTCACTAAGTTGTGTCTGACTCTCTGTGACCCCATGGACTGGAACCCACCAGGCCCCTCTGTCCATGGAATTCTCCAGGCAAGAGTACTGGACTGGGTTGCCATTTCCTCCTCCGGGGGATCTTCCTGACCCAGGGATCGAACCCACATCCCCTGCGTCTCCTGCAGTGGTAGGAGGATTCTTTGCTGTAGCATTGGAGACCTCTTTTGCAATTTAAAAACACATATTTCATTCATTTCATACACTCTTTTAAGCTACACATAGCAGCTCGGACATAATTTGTGCTGGGGTCAGAAGTCATTAAGGGATAGTCGAATAGAATTTTGTCAACGCCCTCGGCCTGCTCTTAGTCTGGCCCACACTGGGACCAACCCAGCACCAAATGCAGAGCAAGTGTCAATCAGTCACAAATCCCGCCTCCGATGCCTATGGCACTGTGAATTGCAGCTGGTCAGTTATGCTTCAATGCTTCATCCTCCCTGTCACCATCTGCATAAGGAGAATGATGCTTCTTGGCCAGGTTCTTATAGGAACCAATAAGATCAACATACGGAAAGCATTTAATACAAGTTGGTGGGGACTTCCTTGGGGGTCTAGCGGCTAAGATTCCACATTCCCAATGCGGAGGGCCCAGGTCCCATTCCTGGTCAGGGAATTAGATCCCATGTGCCATAACTAAGAGTCTCCATGCCATAACTAAGGATTCCACATGCCGCAACAAAAAAGATCAAAGATTCTGCATGCCTCAACTAAGATCTGATACAGCCAAATAAATAAATATTCTTAAAAAATACAGGTTGGTGAATGAATGTGTGTATGAGGAAGTGAATAAGGGAGTGAGTGCGTGAAAGAACAGACCCAGAGTCTCTTCCATGCCAGACATGAGGCAGAGATCAAGGGACTATAGAGTTGAGAGGCTAAGTCCTTGAATTCTGAGGTCAAAGCATCTAGGTCTAAATTCCAGCTCTGCAGCTCAATTGTTGCATGACCCTCTCTGGATCTCAGTTTCCTCATCTGTAAAATGGAAACAATGGGAAAACTGTCTACCTTACAGCCAGCGTCAGCTGTCATGGGGGGTCCAGAGACCACTAAATTCCGCACAGGGCAGCTGGCAGAGGCCCTCAGTCCCTCTGTTCCTGCCTCCCAGGGTGCAGGCCTGTAGGGGCTGTGGATGCCAGCTGTCTTGGCAGCTACTAATTCTGGACCGTCTCCAAGTGTAACTCAGACCCCGCAGAGAGACTCTGTAAATGAGGCCTCCTGTAAATCACAGCTGACCACTCTTAATCAGGCCCCTTGTGCCACTTTCAGATCCAATAAAGCCAGGCCCTGTTGCCCGACCCATGATGCCACCCCCTCACCATGATCAGAAACCCTGGAAAGAAGGTGTTTCTGAGGCTCATGTTCTGAGACCCATGTCCTGACTGCCTCCATCAATCAGGAACTTACAGGCCTTCACGCGGCTGTGATTCCACCCTCCGCCTCCCCATCCACTTAGGCCATCTGATTCATCTCTCCAGTTTAATAAAAATAGTATCCTCCCGGGCTCCTGCCAAGGCCAGAGGCAGGCAGGATCCCTCCAACGTTTAAACCAGGCCAGACCTTAATTAGTCGGCAACATCAATATCACTTTTCCCTGTGATTAGCATTTCAAAGTAAATTCCACATCTAGGGCTGTCAGCATCCAGGAGCCTGGCAGAAGGTTGTTATGTGAAGTAGGGAAAAAAAAAAAAAAAAATCACACCATGGAGAAGGCCTTGGATTTCAGAAACTCAGCAACTTTGCCCAGGCCCCTTCCTCTCACTTGCTGGCTCCACACCAAGGTCCCCAACTGGCTCCACGTTTCCCATTCTGTCCGTGGGCCTGATCTTCACCCGCTGAGGTCTGGGTCAACAGGAGGTAGGTGGAACTATGAGAGCTGTAAAATAAGGCCTACAGGTGGTGTGCTGTCTTTTTAAACAGGAATTCTCCAGGCAAGAATCCTGGCGTGGGTTGCCGTTTCCTTCTCCAAGGGATCTTCTCAACCCAGGGATTGAACCTGGGTCTCCTGCATAGCAGGCAGATTCTTTACTGTCTGAGCCATCAGGGAAGCCCCACATTGTACACAAAAACTCCATTTCTGGCTTCTCCAGGAAAGCGCAAGATCTGGTCACACTGAAGCCACCTCTCCTCCTGTGGCAGCATCGTAAGAGTTGAGTAGCAGCTGCCACTTTTAGACAGTCTGCCACAGTCCCCACCATGCCCTGTTGTCCTGTACCTGGCTCTCGCATCTGTTATGTTCAGGGCCTTGGTGAGAACTTGAGTTCTTGTCCCCTGTTATAGGGGCTGGTTGGATGAGGCAGGACTGGTTATAGAAAGATGTTGGAGGAAGGGGCAGAAAATTACCAATGGGTCTGCAGATAACTCAGAGGTGAGACCAAGAGTCTGTCCTCTGGAGAAGAGGAGGGGAATGCAGGTGGGGACAGACAGGTCTCACCGGGTATGAAGGAAGAGCCTGACAGAGGGCATAGGGCCACTCACGCTGACCCTTACCCCATCACACTCCCAGCTTCTCTCCGTCTTTAACTCAAATCTCATGAAAACTCTGAGACGGGGGTTGGGGCAGGGGGAGAGTGGAATGAGCACCTGGACAAGGACAGGTTAAATGGGTCCCAGCCCAGATCTGTCGCTACCCTGACGGATCACCGTGGCCATGCTTCTCTGTGCCTTGGTGTCCGCTCTGTAAAATGAAGCTGTTGCATTGGCTCACTGACTTCTGAGCTTCCTGCCAGCTCCCTGTCACTTGTCCCAAGGGAGAGGCTGAGAGACCAGAGGCTCTCTGAGCTCTGGAGAGGGATGGAGTGACACTCCCGGTGGGTTTAGACACCTCCCCCATCCTGATCATCTCTACCACCTGCTCCCTTTGTTTAGATAAATGAACAGTTTCTGAATCTTAGGTAGAGGACTTTGCCTAATGTGCCAGTTCTAGGTCAGGTCCCCAGCCCATGGTTCTGGGAAAAGGGCACCCATAGACATACCACCTAGAGAGATATTGTGGCATTAATACTGAGGTCCACCAATCATTCTTAAATGGTCATTCAACACAGGTCTTAAAAATTTGTCTTAAGCATCTTTCAGGTGCCAGGAAGTGTGCAAGATCCTTGGGCTGTGGTGTCTAAGAGGGATGTGCAGAGAATTCTGTTGCTGACCTGACTCCTACAGCTCTCTCTCAGAGATAGAGAGGGAGGAGGAAAGATGGGTGGATGGACGGATGGGTGGATGGACAGATGGATGGATGGGTGGATGGGTGGATGGGTGGATGGGTGGATGTGTGGATGGATGGATGGATGGATGGGTGGATGGGTGGATGGGCGGATGGATGGGTGAATGGATGAATGGATGGGTGGATGGATGAATGGATGGGTGGATGGACGGATGGATGGATGGGTGGATGGGTGGATGGGCGGATGGATGGGTGAATGGATGAATGGATGGGTGGATGGATGAATGGATGGGTGGATGGACGGATGGATGGGTGGATGGATGGATGGATGGGTGGATGGATGGATGGATGGGTGGATGGATGGGTGGATGGATGGATGGATGGATGGATGGATGGGTGGATGGATGGGTGGATGGATGGATGGATGGATGGATGGGTGGATGGATGGGTGGATGGACCGATGGAGGAAGGGAAGGACTTCACAGATCAAGTTCTTAGCCATCCCCCTGACCTTCTTATTCCCTTTTCTCTTGCTCTCAAGGGTTTCTTGTTTTCTGTCCTCTGTTCCTACCTTCCCTATGCTCTGCAGGTTGAGTGGGTAAAAGAGTTCAGATCAGAGACCTGTTCTCTGCCCCCTTGTTTGCATTTCCGGGTTTGGGGTCTGGTCCCACTGTCTGGGATCATGGCCCGCTCATTCCTGACCCCCTCACTCTCCATGTGTCCACTCAGAACTTCCCAGGAGACCCTGCTGTTCTAGCCCCTGCCCTGCGGAGCAGAGACCCCAAGGGACAGGCCCGTGCCTCCCCCACTGAGAAGCTGGCTCCCCTGGGGGAACCTCGAGATTCAGAGGTGGGTGGGAGGGGGAGGAGAAGCGTAGTGAAACTGAGGATGCTTCTGAGACCTCGGTGACGGCTGGGCTGTACCTGGAGATGGCATCTCGCCCCCTCCTCCCAGGCCCAAGCACTCTTCTGAGAATATTTGCTTTGGCATCTGCAGGAAGCTGGCAACAAGAGAGTGGCTCCAGAGGCTGCTGCGAGGAAGGGCCAACAGGCAGCTTCTTCCCGAGTGAACCCACCTCCTCCCTGCCATCAAAGAGTCTCCCGAGGGAGAGGCTTTGCTTGCTTTTGAAGGGAGGCAGAATATACCGAGGTCTTTCAGGGTCAGGAGACAGTGTCTGATGGAGATGTCTGTTCCCTGAGGCATCAGCCCACGTCTGGACCAGGACAGACAGTGCTGTGGGTCTGGAGAATCTACCCACATGTCGTGTTCTGCCTCTTGTGTTCCTCCACTTGGACAAAACAATCAAACAAAAAAATGCTTTTCATGGATGGCCCTATGCTGCTAGGGTCCCATGCCACCTCCATTGACGACAACCACTTACTAATGACAGTAACAGTGGGAGCTGGTTGTTTCAGCAGTAGCTGGTACACACGCTGGGTAACAGCCATGCTGGACTCTCGAGAGCCACTCAGCTGTTTCATAGTCTGTGTGTGCTGAGTCGCTTCAGTCGTGTCCAACTCTTTGTGATCCCATGGCCTGTAGCCCACCAGGCACCCCTGTCCGTGGGATTCTCCAGGGAAGAATACTAGAGTAGGTTGCCATGCCCTCCTCCAGGGGATCTTCCCAACCCAGGGATCGAACCCGAGTCTCTTCTGTCTCCTGCATTGGCAGGTGGATTCTTTACCACTACCGCCACCTGGGAAGCCCATGTCATAGTCCATCATCCAGATATTAGTGTCCTATCAAATTCACTCCCTGTGTGATCTGGGCAGTCTAGTTACTCTCTCTGCAACTGTAAAATGGGGATGGTGATAAACCTGCTTCATGGGGCCATTGAGGGAATTTTCTATGCATGCCAAAGCCTGAGCCCAAATCCTGGCTCAAGAAGAAACTGACTCTTCGGAGAGGTTAAGTGATTGTTCAGGGACACACAAGCCAGCATTTTCCTGCCCAGGTTTTCCTGCCCCTAAAACAAGCACGCCCAGCCAGTACCCTGTGCTTAAAATCAGAGTTCTCTGCAGCTGAATGCACTGGGGGAAAGTCTTTGCCTTCCCTTAATTAGATTAAAAGATCCATCATGAGGACGCAGACTGTAATCCACGGACGTCGCTGCATTTTAAACTGAAATGGAGAGCCAGCGGTTCAGATGGGACTGAGCAGCTGGTGGCCATGCCGCTGCCCAGCAAGTCATTCCTCTCTCAAAGGGATGTTTGCGGCAGAGTGGTCTGGGGGAAGCTGGAGACCGTCCAAAGTCCCCTCTAGGCAGACGGGTCCCTTTGGACATATGCGCAGACCACAGCTCTCAATGTTCACTCTGACTTTGAAAGCAGGGAGGAAAGGATGAATTTCTCAGCTCCACGCCTCCCAAACCTGGCTAGGGATCACATCACCTGGGGACTTGAGAGGAACGTACAGTGGTTGGCCCCATCACCAGACCTGATGATTCAGAACACTTCGGGATGGGGCCTGAAGAACTATATTTCAAGGGCATCGTCGTAAGACTTTTGGGGGGCAGCAGAAAACTATCACACTGCTTTCTTGAACGGTCACAACATTTGTGAGGTGTTAGGGTTTCTAATGGAGAAGGCAACGGCACCCCCACTCCAGTGCTCTTGCCTGGAAAATTCCATGGACGGAGAAGCCTGGTAGGCTGCAGTCCATGGGGTCGCGAAGAGTCGGACACGACTGAGCGACTTCACTTTCATGCATTGGAGAAGAAAATGGCAACCCACTCCACTGTTCTTGCCTAGAGAATCCCAGGGATGGGGGAGCCTGGTAGGACACAACTGAAGCAACTTAGCAGCAGCAGCAGCAGCAGCAGGGTTTCTTTTTTTTTTTTTTTTTTAGCAGCATCTCTTTTGTTTTATTTTTTTTTTTATTTTTTATTTTTTTAAATTTTAAAATCTTTAATTCTTACATGTGTGTCCAAACATGAACTAAATCTGTTTTGTTGAGGAGGTTACTGAAGCTCAAAGAGATTAAGAAAATTCAATCAAGACCATACAACTAGTGTGTCAGGATTAATTCTACTCTGAGAAGGAGAAAACTCAAAATTTGAAAGATGCTTTTAACAATCTTAGAGATGCTAGTTTTTTTTTTTTTTTTCTGTCACAGAATAAAAAACTGCAGTTAAGGAGTTTAGAGACCCAGGCCTCTTCTAGCTTGTTGCTCTGCCGGCTCAACACAAGTCATCTCCCTCATGACCCAAAACAGGTGCTCCAGCTCCAATCATTGTGCCCACCTTCTAGGCTCCAGGAAGAAAGAAAATCAGGTGGTTTCCGGAAGTTTTAGACCCACTACCTTTTAACCGTCCTTGACCGTAACTTCCTCTCATGGTCATGACCAGCTGAAAGGGAGATTGGGAAATATAGTCCTCATTCCCAGTTTCAAGACTGAGAGCAAGAATTTGAACTACCAAGTGGCATGTAGTTTATATTTCTCATCTTAATCTTAACATCCAGCGAAACAGACGCTATTATCATCTCTGCATGGCAGATGAAGAAATTGAGGCCCAGAACAATTAAGTATCTTGCTCAAATCAAATGTGGGGTTAGGGTTTAAACCCAGGGGGCTGCTTACTCTGAATTCTATGATTTCCCCTTCCTTACACAATGCCAGGACACCAGCAGAAGATAAGAGGGAAAATCCTCTGTTTAGCAAAGTTACATCTTGGCCAAGATACTTCTATCCAGTTTTAAAGTCAGGCACCCGCCTGGGGAAAAATATCACAGCTTCCCTAACACTCAGGATCAGGAAGTCAGAGGTAGGCTGGCTTTGGTTCTGTAATGTGCAACCATCCTTGGCAAAAACTGGGGAAATCCCACAGGGCCATGTGTGTCCTGCACATGCTGGGACCCACAGACTTGGCCGCTGCTGTAGGAGACGCCCTCTGGCTTTCTCCACCCAAGACCTGTTTCTCCTCTGGTATGATCTGGAGCTGCCATCCCTGCCTCATGTGCAACAGAGATAATCCCAGGGGTCTAAGAATCAAATGCTTCTCCCTGGATCTCAATACCTTCTGCTCACTTGAAAGGGACGTACCCTTCCTTAAACAACACCCTTTGCCCACTTACAAAATAAATTTTCAGACCTCCCAACTCTGGAGGAGGGCATGGCAACCCACTCCAGCATTCTTGCCTGGAGAATTGCCATGGACAGAGGAGGCTGGTGGGTTACAGCGCATGGGGTTGCAAAGAGTCGGACACAACTGAGCGACTGAGCACAGCAGAACCCCTGCTTCTCCTCCCCTCTCCCCCGACGCCATCCATCACCTCCTCCTCCTTTGATCCACACAATGGACCAGATGATGTACGTTCCCAGAAGCCTTATGACTGCTGCCTGCTCCCGCAAAGGGCAAGGGGAGAGACAGAGAAGAGAGGCGTAGTTGTTTACACGGAGTTGTGCAAACTGTACCTGTAAAGGGCGAGAAAGAAAATACTTAAGGGTTTCCAGGCCATGAGGTTTCTGTTATGACCACTCAGTTCTGCCAGGGGAGCATGAAGCAGCCACAGGCGATATGTAAATGAATATCTGCATCCTGATAGAACTTTAACAAAGAATGATGAAGACTTGATTGAACCCACAGGCCATAGTTTGCTGACCCATGGCCCAGTGGTTACAAATACAGACTGGCATCCAGCAACACTTCCTGCAAATCTTATCTTCTAGAATAGGTGGAAATTATCTACCTAATCTTGGGCCTCAGTTTTCTCATCTCTCCAGTGGGAATAAATATACCCACTGCTCTGCGATTATGGTGATAAATTCTCTGATCCCCAGACAGGCCAAGCTTGCTCTGACCCCAGGGCCTTTGCACTTGCCTTGCTATCCTTTCCACCCATAAATACCTTTCCTTCCAGTTCTTGCATGTTGGCTCTGTCTTATCATACAGTCTCTTAAGTCACCTTCTCAGAAGACGTCCCTGATACCCCTGCCCAGAGTGCTGGCCCTCTCCAGCCTGCACACAGCAGATGCAGAAGCCAACTTGTTTAAAAAGACATTGATCCTTTTCTAGATGAGGAAGGACATGATTTCTGCAGCCCAGGAATTCCCCACACTGGAAGGGCTACCTTCTTGCCTTTTCCTGAACCTTCAGAGCCAGTCACAGGTGGGATTTAAAACTCAAGGCAAAGAAAATCAATGCATGTTTCTCCAGCCTGTACTTTTCAACTCTGGGTACTTCCTCCTTCAATCAAGTGGCTGGCGGGGCTGGCAGACAAAAGTAAATGATGGGGTGACCTTCAAGGCCCTTCAAGCAAGCTGAGAGGGCAGAGTTCCACTGTCTGGTGACCCATCCTCACCCCATTGATGGGCCTTCCGTGAGTCACCCAGAATTTTCCACCTAGATTTATGAAATCCATTTTCTCTGAGACAGACTAAGCAGTTTATAGAGAACCAATATCATTAGGTTAATGATTCCCCATAAATTATTCCCCAAACAGCCCAGTTAATCCCACAAATGGAGCATTAATGGTGGCGGGTCAATTGCTGGCCCTTTGCAATTCCCTGGGACGACCATGGCTTAGGCAGATGGTGCTGTCTAGTGAGGTCTTGATTATCGGGGCTGAATTCCCACTCCGTTATAATCCCCCATCAGCCACTTTGGGGTTCCCACGATAGCCTGGCTGTGATACCCTAAATGAATATCATGGCTAGGAATTATTTTCTGTCTCGTTTCATCCTTGGCCATGACTTCTCATCTTCCACTGATGTCTGATTTATTTATCTGTTTATGGAGCAACCCATCTGGCTTGAAGCAACAGCGATAGGCATTCGATCAAATCGAGTCACAAATCTCATCTTCCATCATCCTGAATTTTTATTCCATCATTACTTAACAAAATAGAATTAAGCTGGGGAGAAAGCACGGTTCCTGCATTAAGCATTGGCCTCATTTCAGTGGTCTTTATGCTCTCTCTCGGGGTTGCAGCTTTTCCGCACGACCAAGTGTTCTCAGAGAAAAGCAGTTGCATCTCTTAACGCCTGAGGAATTTTGTTCTCCACTCTGATTTGCCTGGATTCAGAAAGCTGGCAGAGCGATCCAAGGATCAGACTGACTTTAGCCAAGGTGGTTCCCGGGGGACAATGTTCTAGAAGGGTTTTTCAGAGACTATCAGAGCTGCCCAAACTCTAACCTGCTTAAAATCAAGGTGCGTTTTCAGTTTGTCCTGTCAGCCCTGCTGTTCCTCACCCAAGCGGGCATGGAGTGGAACAGGGCATACAACGGTATATCATCATCGTTACCAAAACCCAGAAACTATCGAAGTTTTTGTCAGGACTTCCCTGCTGGTCCAGTGGTTGAGAATCCGTCTGCCAGTGCAGGAGACGTGGGTTCAGTCCTTGGTCAGGAGGATTCCACATGCCGAGGGACAACAGGCCTGTGTACCACAGCTACTGAGCCTGCACTCTAATGCCCACGCTCTGCAGTAAGAGACGCCGCCTCGATGAGAAGCGCACACACCTCAACTCGAGAGTAGACCCTGCTCGCCGCAGGTAGAGAAAGCTCGCATGCAGCGACCAAGACCCAGCACAGCCAGAAACAAATCAATAAATCTATATACGTAAAAGAAATTCTTAGCGGGTGCCAGGCACTCTGCTAAGTGTTTTAACATATTTATCCCCATTCTATAGATGAGAAAATGGAGTAAGGGACAAAACTAGAATTCAGTTCTCATCTACCCACCACCCAGAGCCAGGTTCTTAACAACTCTTGATTCTGCCTCCCAAGGAGAGACTTCATTTCTTGCCCAATGAGAAGGGGGAAGTAATAGATACTGACTGAACACCTATGTGTTAACATTAGCCACGGTATCTTGTTTTATTCTTAAAGTCCCCTGTGATGCATACAGTAGCCAGTCTCACAGGCAGGAGTGCTGGGGCTTAAAGATACTCAAATGATCTGCCTCTAAATCCAGGATAACAATAATATCAGCCAAATGATGAGGCTTTAGACTAAAGGTACGCTGTGATGCAGCTTCTACAGGAGGGGGTCCTGGTACAGGGCCCTGAGATGGCCCTCAGGGCATTCATGAGCTTTTTCATGCACCACATGGTATGTTTGTGTGCAGGGAGATATTTTGTAAGGAAAGCCTCATAGCTCTGATAAGACATTAAATGGGGATCTAAACCCAAATTAGATTAAGAGATACTGGTCTAGGGAACAGCTTATAAATCCTTGTTGACTTCAGGCAGTTAGCCATCAACACACATCTTTTCAGCCCTTGCTCTGCATGGGATACTATGGAAAAATAAAAAGATTGATATCCACCCATGTCTTCAAGGAGACAAGTAACAAGAGGAACAAGATCAAGTCTTGTTATTTCCCTGCTTAAGGAAATGCTTCCACTGGTTTTCCTGCCCACTGAGAATAAAATCCAGACTTCCCACTGTGACCTACCAACAAGGCTCAACAGATCCCCTACCCTCCCGATGCTTCACATATCTGGTGTTTTCTTAGCCTCAGGACTCAGAACAAAATTCATTTCAGAAAGACCCTCCTTGAACTATGTGATTCTAGCATATGTTGATTTCCTCTTAGCTATTATCACAATCTGTGATAGAGCACTAATTCCCTGTCTGTCTCCCTGCTAGAATGAAAGCTGATGAGGGCATACTAGTCCATCCTGTTCCCCATCCCCAGCACCCAACACTGTGCCTGCCACAGACTCGCTGATCAACAATATTGAGTGGATGAACAGGCATGTCACTTACTCCCTCTGAGTCTCAGTTTCCTCATCTATCAAGTGAAGGCTTGGATGATGGGTGGTTTCCAAGTCATGCTCCCCAGGTCCCAAGTGCCTCCCTAAAGAAAGCAGGCAGACCACATAGGGAAAAAAAGGTGCAGATAGTGATTTTCTTGGCCTCTCCGCCCTACCCCATCTATGTATTCTAAACATTGCCACTTGGAATAGGATTTCATCTGAATGAAAAAAACGTCATCAATTTAAAGGTGAGGTTTTAAACTGTTGGGACGCTGAGCATCTTTGTAGCTCTAAAATCTATTACCTGTATCTGACAATCACAAAGAGTGATACAGAGGAGAAGGGGCCCTCACAAGTGTCAGGATGGGAGGAAGAGATGCCACCAAGATGGGCCAGTCCCAAAGACCAGATGAAGGGAGAACATGAAGGACAAGTCAGGAAAACAGGAGTGAGGAGCCATGGCGTTCTGAATCATGGTAGTGAACAGTGTCTAGAGGAAACATTCAAAGAGCAAGAAAAGTCCTAGACAGTGGTCTTGAAGGATGGTCCTTGGAGCGGCAGCACTGCCTAGGACTGGTTAGAAATGCAAACTCTTGGGCTCCATCCAGATCTACCCCATCAGGAACTATGGAGGGGGAGGAGCCCAGAACTTGGCATTTTAACAAGCCCTCCATATGACTGGATGCATGTTCAAATTCTAAGCTTAAGGCAAGAAGGCTGAGATATCTTCCCGAATCCAATAAGAAGGCAGTCACAAAAGAATCCCGGGAAATAACTTGCTTCATCTTCGTGGTTCTCAACACTGGCTACACATTAGCATCACCTGGAGAGCTTTTCCAATCCCTAATGCCCATGTCACATGCAGAGCAGTTAAACTGGAATCACTAAGAATGGGAGAAAGGAGTCTGTATCTTTTTAGACCTCCCCATCCAATTGCACTATGCAGACACAGTTGAATAGCATGGTGTGCTTGGCAAGGGGAGCCAGGACCCAGGACACCTGGAAATTGATAATGTAGCCTGCTGGGGTTCACCCAGCTGCTGCAGAGAGGTTGATGGTGGTACCGCTCAGGAGGGAGAAGTAAATTTATTACAGAGGGGAGAATGCATTTACTTAATTAAGGATGGTGAATGTGCCTCCTAAGTAGCTCTGTGAGAAAGAGGGTGGAGGGAGAAGGACAGGAGAGGTATAATCATGTGGTTGTTTGAGTTACTCTTGCTGCTAGAAACAGAATGTACTGGATCATTAGAATTAGGTGAAAAGACTTAATAATGAAGAGACTGAACACTGAGGACATCTCAAGAGAAAGATTTCAGAGTGGAGCTTGGGAGGACATTATGCTGAGGAAGGGCTTCTCTAGTGGCTCAGATGGTAAAGAATCCACCTGCAATTCAGGAGACCTGGGTTCAATCCCAGGGTCAGGAAGATTCCCTCCGAGAAGGGGATGGCAACCCACTCCACACTATTCACTCCTAGAGAATCCCATGGACAGAGGAGCTTGGCGGGCTGTAGTCCATAGGGTTGCGAAGAGTCGGACAGGACTGCGCAACTTATACACTATGCTGAAGAAAAGGGCAGATCATGCTTGTGTCATCGTGGAGAGGACTATGAGATCTGGAGTTGAACTGCCTAGGCTCAAATCCCATCTCTGCCATTTAGAAGCTATGTGACCTCAGGCATGTTGCTCAGCTTCTCTGGGCCAGTCTCTTCATTTGTAAAATGAGAGGTAATAAAAATGTCTATCTCGTTGGGGTTTTGTGAAGATTAAATGGGTTAGTTTATGCAATGTGTTTATTATAGCAGTGCCTGGCACTCTGCGGTGGGTTGCTATATTCATTGTTTTTGTTTATAGGGTTGTGTGAATAACAAGGGGTGTACGGAACCAGGACTTCAAGAATTTCTTGGCATGGTGCATGCTTCTTTTCTTCCCCCACTAACATGACTATGACTTGTAAATAACCCATGTGTTCATGAATCCATGTAGTCTCAAGGGTTGTACCTATGTTGACTTCGCCATAATTGCAGAGATTGTTGCTTCAACTGCTCTCCCGCCTCTAGCCACCATCAAAGAGTGTCAAATCAGCCCTCGGGGCAGAGGAAGAGCTCAGCGACCTCCATCCAATGCAGTAGCTGAGCTGACATCAGAGCCCTCTTAACAGTCCAAAAACAGAGCGATGCTGGATGCAATGTAACATTCAAAGCTTCACATACACAGCTTGGATCAAAAAATAAAGGAAAAGAGAACCCCAGGTGTCAGAAAGGACCAGTGAACTAAATAAGCCCAAAGGTCCATGTGATATCAGAACTGCTTATACCTAGAGAGTCATAAAATCAATGCCCCGAGACCAGAGCTGCATCCACAGGAAGGGAGCTGATAGAGCCCAAAGCAGAGAACAAACAGTCAAGTGCTTTCTATCCTTGAAAGGGGCACTAAAAAACTCTACCTGTGGCTTAAGCACACAGCTTTCAGTTGAGTTGGCCACCCCAAACCACAAGTAAAAGACTCACTGAGAGAAATTTAAATATCAAAGAGGTTTCCCAGTCGAGACCCCCCCTGGGAAGCCCAAAGGAAAAAAATCCCCACTGAAGATGAGCTCACAGTTAAAAATCATAAAGCACACAAAAAAACCCAAGCCCCTGCAAGAACCAGAGGATGTGACTAATGAAGGAATTCGCACCATGGAAACGAAATGTACCAGGCCTCTTTAAAATTCTCTTTGAGGTTATTCGAGTAGTAGCAAAACAAAGGAAAGAAAATAGAGTCAGTAGCAGCTACAGATCATTAACTGTGGACACAAAGCCTGCGTGAAGACCGTTGCCTGTTCAGTTTCTGCTTGTTGATTTTAAGAATGTGATGCAGGAGACTGGGGAAAAAAAAAAAAAGGGGATACTCACTCCTGTGTTGGCTGATATGGTCTTTCTAGAAAAGCCAAGTTATCAACATGAATCAGAAGCCTTCATTTTTTATTTTTGGCACACACTTTAGAGAAACCTACTTTTAGGAATTTATTCTAAAGAAATAATGATGGATATGAGCAAAGACTAGCTGCAAGGATTTTTCTTCAGTGCTGAACAATTGGAAACATCCTAAACGTCCAGCAGCAAGGGATTTATCAAATAAATGATGATATTTCCAGATGTTGGGATTCTAGGCAGGCATTGAAAGGATGCTGCAGAAGAACGTTTAATGACATAGAAAGATGTCCATAACATTGTCACAACAACAAAAAAGACTTTTTAAAAAATTATTGCATGCCATGTAACTCTATTTTTATAAATGTAGGATAAATACTGTGGTTTAGTATTTATTTGTGGAAACACAATTCTGAAAGAAATAGGTGTAATACTGGAAACAAAAGTCACAAACAGGATTATCTTTGAGCGGTAATGCATCATGTCATTGATGGAAACACATCACGGGCCCAGTTAAAAAATGAAAATGATCTTTAATGGGAAAGGATATGGAATGTTTTGGAGAGCATTATGTGAACAGAAAGCAACACAGCTCTTCAGAGACAGGTGTAGATTTCCAGTTCCGGAGCTCAGCGTGAGGAGGACAGCTGTCAGTAATGTGACTGCATGGAGTGGAGGTTCTCCCCAAGCATTGCCCTCCAAGCTTCTCCTCTCTTCTGCCATTCTGGAGCTCCCAGCTGCCTGGCTGCTTGAATTCAGGTGAAAGTCACTGGTGCAAAAGAGTCTAGAACACTCCTGAGAGTTCACCACAACACTGGAAGATGTGGAGTCTTCTCCAGAACCATCTCATGGAGCATCACGGCTGTCTGAGTTCTAATCCCTGTATTACAGGAGATTTTCTTCTCTGTCCTTCTTTGGACCAGATGCCATGATCTTAGTGTTTTTTTTGTTTGTTTGTTTGTTTTTTAATATTGAGTTTTAAGCTGGCTTTTTCATCCTCATCAAGAGGCTCTTTAGTTCCTCTTCACTTTCTGCCATTAAAGTGGTATCATCTGCATATCTGAGGTTGTTGATATTCTTTGTGCTTGTTTATAGTTCTCAAATACACTATTCTGTGTATTAGTCACCATAAACTATAGGGTCACAAAATGACCCCTAAATCAGTAGCTTAGCACAAGAACTTTTTTTTTCAAACCAAAGTCTGATACTGTAACAATATTGCCTAGGTTACACAGGTCTAAAGGCTGAGGCAGGGAGAGAAGAGACAGGATAGGGGTGGCGCATGGGCCCCCGAGTGCCTTAGGGCAGAAGAGGCACGTCCTTTCTGTTTACACCTCATTGGTTAGAATTCCCAGTGCCCTCGTGGCAAGGTACTGGGAGGCATATTCATTTGTACCAGAAAGCCTACCATGCCAGGTAGAGGCGACACTGGTACTCCTGACAACCTCTTTAATAAAAACTATTTTTTTAAACACAATTCCTAGGGTGTGGAATATTGTCCTATTAGACTTAGTCTAAGACGTAAATCTCGGTGTTGTCCCTACAGGGAACCCATTCACACAGATCACTGGTTTTTGTTAAAATAAGTAGATGAATGTCCAGGTCTCAAGAAGCTCTAAACAAACTATTGTTCAGCCCCCTGCCATGGATATCTAAACCGCACCCCCACACACACCCCGCCCTGCTCCTAAGGAGAGATCAAAGTCAGAGAACAATCCTCTAAATTACGATGGGTCCAGGCTCGAGACATCACCAAGATGCCCCGGAGAAGGAAGTGACAACCCACTCTGGTCTTCTTGCCTGGACAGTCCAGGGTCAGAGGAGCCTGGTGGGCGACAGTCCACTGAGTCGCAAAAGAGTTGTACACGACCTAGCAACTAAACCGCAAGAGACACCTTGGCCTCCCTGAATTTCATCTGAAGAGGAAGAGGAGAGTCGCCTGGTAAAACAACTTTTATCACGAAAGGAACCTTTTACACCCGTCAGAATGATCATCATCAAAAAATCAATAAACAATAAATGCTGGAGAGGGCTTGGAGAAAAGGGAACCCTCCTACACTGTCGGTGGGAATATCAATTGGTGCGGCCACTGTGGAGAACGGCATGGAGGTTCCTTGAAAAACTAAAAATAGATCTACCATATGAGCCTGCAGTTCCACTCTTGGGCATATGTCTGGAGAAAACGATAATTGTAAAAGATAAACACACATACCGATGTCCACTACAGCACTGTTTACAATTGGCAAGACAAGGAAGTGACCTATATGTCCACCAACAGTTGAAAGGATATAGAATGTGTGAACATATATATGTATGAATATCACTCAGCCATCAAAAAGAATAAAATATGCCATTTGCAGAAACATGGATGACCTAGTGATTATCATACTAAACAAAGTAAGTCAGATAAAGACAAATATAATATTGCTTATAAGTGGAATCTTAAAAAAAATTATAAAAACAAACTTACATACTAAAAGAGAAATAGACCCATAGACATAGAAAACAAACTTATGCTTCCCAAAGGCGAAGGGAGGAAGAGGGATAAATTAGGAGTTTGGGACTAACATATACACACTACTTACTGTGTATAAAACAGATAACCGGCAAAGACCTACTAGCACAGGAAACTAACTCAATATTTTGCAGTAGCTATAAGGGAATGGAATCTGAAAAAGCAATAGATGTGTATATATGTATACTGAATCACTTTGCTGTACATCAGAAACTAGCACAACATTGTAAATCAATTATACTTCAATTTTTAAAAGAGGAAGAAAAGAATCTTTTCCCAGAATCCCCCCACCAAGCACACTTGCCTTCCATCTCATTGGCCAGGACTGCACACACCCACATACCTAAACCAGTCACTGGCTGGAGTTGTGAGATGACCATAATTGTACTTAAATAACCAACATACACCACCCTGGAGCTGGGAAAGGGGCCATGAGGCACATAAAAGCCTGTTATTTAGTCCAAATTGAGTTCTGTTAGCAAGAGAGAAAAGAGAAGGGACCTCCCTGGTGGTCCAGTGGTTAAGGATCTGCCTGCCAATGTAAGGGACCTGGGTTCCAGCCCTGGTCCTGGAAAATCTCATATGCTGTGGGGAAGCTATGCCTGTGTACCACAACCGCCGAACCCTGTGGGCAAAGAGCCTGTGCTCCACAGTAAGAGGCCACCACGACGAGAAGCTTGCGCACTGCCGCTGGAGAGTAGCCCACACTCGCCGCAATTAGAGAAAGTCTGTCTGAGCAACAAACACCCAGGATAGCCAAAATAATAAATAACTTAAAAAATCTTTGGAAACAAAAAGAGAAGTGGGACATTCAACAGACGTAATAGACAATACCTGTAGATCAATATTCATCTATATATTCCCTCAATAAATTTTTCTTCAGCAGCCACTTAGTGCCAAGTGTCATGGTGGGCATTATGGAACTAGAAATGGACTAGACACATTCCCTACCCTCAGTGAACTTTCAGCCCAGTAGAAATGGTCAGGCATTAATTAAGCAACCATAACAGACTGTGGTAGATGCACAGATCTACCGTGCTACATATGGAAGCATGAAAGAGAGACTTAAATGCAATCATGGAAGGCTTCTCAGAGGAGGTGACATTCAAGCCAGCCCCTGAAGGCTGAAGAGGAGCTCGCCAATTACACAGTGTAGGGAGAGCAGTACAAGGAAAAGCAGAAGTGAATGAAGGCATGATTGATTGAATGAATGAAAAACACAGTATGAGACGATACTTCAAAGAAAAATATGCCTACAAAGAGAGGGCAGTGTGAGCTTTGTAAGGCCTTTGAAAACATCGGGAGGAGTCTATGGGTCGTACCTGTGATTATATGCACTACTGATGGTGTAACTTCAGAGTAATTGCAGGGAAAGAAAATGAAGTGCATCCAAGTACAAGGAGACACCTTCACCAAAAGTAATAAATCCAAAAACTCTTTCAGACACAGACCTTTACAGGTGTGAAGTATCAGGAACAGTCAAAATCGAGTACGACGAACTGAGCAGTGCATCCTAATGCACTGGAAACCAGGAATTATTTTCCCTCCTGCCTTGAATCTTTCCCCAAAGTTAACTCTTTGTTGGCCAGTCCTCTTTCTGGATATGGGGGAGATTTGAGCAGTCTAGTCAAAGCAAATGTGGAGACCTAGACGAGAAAGGTGGCCCAGTCCCTAGTGCTGTGTCTCCCTGGGAAGCTGGAAAGGCACAGCCACCTGGACTGGCTGGAGACTCTTCCAGACTGTGTTATTTCGCTGTCAGTTTTTTTCTGAAAGTGATAATCAGTTGTCTTCAATGATTAAAATATACGCTCACTTGGAAGCAGAAGGATGGACAGTGTGACCTCTCAAGAACTTCTTTACCATTATATTGCAGGCGAGATCATGGCAGAGGGAATGTGATACAGTAAAGACTATCTGCTGTGTTTCTCTTTTTGTTCATAAAAAAAGAACAAATCGAACCTGCGTCTCTTAACCTCTCCTGCATTGGCAGGCTGGTTCTTTACCACTAGTGCCACTTGAGAAGCTACATTGGATATGAAATCAAGTAACAAAGTTCTTGTTACTCAAGTACAGGAAGACACCTGTTACAGGGCTGCAGGGAAGGGGGCTAGACAGCTTCAGGGTGGGAGCTAGCGGCCAAGGGCACCAACGATGTGATTAGAGGGTTGGGCTCTCTGGAGAAGAGAGTGGAGATGGAGATTGTGTTCAATCACACGGTTTAAATTAAATCAATAATTTTAATCAATCAGGCTGAAACTATCAATCATAGTGAAACCTGGATAAAAACTCTTGGACATCAAGGCTTTGGAATACTTTCAGGTTTGTGAACACATTTTTGTGCTGGGAGAGTGGTACGCCCTGATCCTGTGGGGAAAGAGTCGTGGAAGCTGAGCCTCCTCCCCACCCCCTTGCCTTATGCATCTCTTCCAATTAGCTATGCTTGAGATGTATGTTTTACAATAAAAACTGCAATTGTGAGTTCTGTGTATTCATTGAGTTCCTTGAGTTGTTTTAGTGAATTACCAAACCTCAAAGGGATTTATGGGAAACCCTAAATGTGCAGTAGCGTTGTGAGAGGCTAGGGGACATCTGGGACTTGCGGTTGGTGTCTGAAGCAGGGGCAGTCTGAAGGAGCTAAGCCCCTCAGTCTGTGGTGTCTGCACTGATTCTGGGGAGCTGGTGTCAGAATTGAATTCATTTGAATGGAATGGGGTGGAATTGAACTGATGACACCCTGCTGGTATTGGGGCTTAGGCAATGATGATGATGGTTGATGCTTACTGAGCACTTCTTATGTGCCATATGCATGTGAAACACACATGTTTCACGTGTATTTTCTCAGATAAGAACCCAGACCCCCACCATGCTCTCAGTATTGATGGCTGCAATTTACAACATGGGAAGATTCCTCAATACATTGTATGTAGCTTCAAAACAAGTCATATATCTGTTAGGATGTCCTGCAACTGGCCAGGGATTGTACACCTTTGGTTTCAGGTACCCCTCCCCATCTTCAGGGAGCAGCTACAGATCTGTAAACATTCCAAGGGCTGCTATTTAAAGACAGTCCTTTGTAAATCAGAGTGCTTCTGAAACACAAATGGATATAATCATGCCCTAATTTCCTTGGTTTGTGGGTTTGGATTTACTTGCTTGCTTTATTTAGACTGTTTTGAATCCTGTTGCGGGCTGAAAATCAACAGCTTCAGCCGTAAACGCTCTGACTCTATTATGTTTTGTTTTGTGCAACACCAGGTGTGATGCCAGACAAACACTGTTGTTTTTTTCCCAATGCTATACCTTACGCATCCAAGTGAGCACTGTCCTTCACAGTTCTCACCTTGAGAAAGCAAATGCTTTCCCCACCACTCTGTACTTCGTACCTGGAGCACCCCTGTGGCATCCTTCTCCCACTCCCCTCCCTAGGGCCTGAGGGTTCTTTCAGAACAAGAATTTTGTTACTTGATGTCATATCCAATGTAGCTTCCCAAGTGGCGCTAGTGGTGAAGAACCAGCCTGCCAATACAGGAGACGTTAAGAGATGCAGGTTCAATCCCTGGGTCGGGAAGATCTCCTGGAGGAGGGCATAGCAACCCACTCCAATATTCTTGCCTGGAGAATCTCCATGGACAGAGGAGCCTGGTGGGTTACAGTCCATAGAGTTGCACAGAGTCAGACTCGACTGAAGCAACTTGGCATGGCACGCAGCACGTGGCCTGGGTTCAATCCCTGCTTAGGGAACTAAGATCCCACAAGCCATGAGATGCAGTCACCAAAAAAAAGAAAGTACTACACACCCCCACCCTCTTCTCAACATTTCAGTCGATGGGAAAGAATGGAAGCAAAGAGAAGAGGGCTACAGGGAGGGGTTCAGGTACAAACAAGTTTAGGGATTAAGAGCTTAGATGAGGATGGTGGCAGAGGGGATCGGAAGAGGTGAACTATTTTTGGAGTCCACCACTCACTGGATGTATGGGATGTGGCAGTGAAAATAAAACAGGTCACTTCTTCTATCTCTCACCAAAATTCTCAGTGACCCTCCAGAGCCCTTGTCACACTTGGTAATCAGAATTATTTGTGACTGTTTTTTGGTGACTGTTTTTCTATTGTCCACATCCTAGAGTGTGAGCCCCAGCAGGGCACTGGGTAGCAGAGAGGGCTTAGCACCCCCAGAGGACTCAATATTTTCACAGTGAATAAATGGATGGACATTTTATCCTCCCGATAGAAACCCATGCACAAACAGAAACTCGCTGCATCCAGTGACTGAGCTTCCTAATTTGGCTCCAAAGCTTGAAAGGTCGGTGGTCGTGGACACATTTGAGAATCTGTTGGAAGCTACAGAGCACATCCCCTGCCCCAAATGTGAACAGAATTTTGCAGAGTACTCCAGAGATTTCACAGACCACCCAGAGTTCAAGGTTAAGAACTTCTGATCTCTAATCCAAAGCTCTAGTTTTACAAATGTGCCCAGAGAGCGGAAGTGACTTCCCCAAGATCACATGGCTGGGAAAAGAAAAAGAAGGGGAAGAAAATCTTTTTTGAGCTGTAAATGATCAGGACTTTCTCGTTTTTCTAGACCCCTCATTTGCTCTGGGCAGAGACAGCCAGCACATTCATCTAGAGCTGGACTTTTCTATTTCAAAGTCCTTTGCTTCGGCATAGAAATGTATCTTCAGAAATTTCTTTTGGACCAAAACCTCCCCAGACTAGGTTTGAGGTTTGAGGAAGAGAAGAGCCGCATACTGATCTGCGCATGTGTTGGGAGAGTTCAGGGACAGTGACTTCTGTTGTTAGTTAAGAAAAAGTATTTTCCTCTTTCATTCTCTTTTTACTGTTTCCCCAAGTGTTTTTCTGACCCAGACGTGAAGCAGAGCTCAGTTCTGCTCTATAGGATTAGTTAACAATCTTTGACAGTACTGCATTCTCAGTGGAAGTCAGAACCCCTGCAAAACACTGAATTATTCACACCAAACTGGCCACATTTGCTGATGGAGCAAGCAGAATTTTGTGTGTCATGGAAAGACTCATTAAACTGAGTGCTTCAGTAAGGCAAGCACCAGTGGGGTCTAATTTGTTGCTGTTGCTTGACATCTGCCTCCCAAAAGTGACGGGTGTGTGTGTGTGTGTGTGTGGTGTGTGTGTGTGTGTGGTGTGTGTGTGGTGTGTGTGTGTGGTGTGTGTGTGGTGTGTGTGTGGTGTGTGTGTGTGTGTGTGTATGTGTGTGTGTGTGTTGGAGGCTGCATCTACCTAATGGGCAGAGGGAGCGAGCCCATTTCTGATCGTGGTCCTGCCCCAGGCCCTGTCCTTCCATCTACGTACCAGCGTTTGGATCGTGGAGCCTTCCAAGCTCAAAGCTCTATGGAAGGCTGAGAGACAAAACCGGTCACTTTTTGGATGAGGATTCCGAATCCAGTGATGCTGTCTTTATCAAGAATCATTTGGGGGCTTCCCTGGGGGTCCAGTGGCTAAGACTCTGCACTCCCAATGCAGGGGCCCCAGGTTGGATCCCTGGTCAGGGAACTAGATAAGATCCTACATACTGCAACTAAGACCAAGTGCAGCCAAAATAAATAAATTTATGTATAAAAAAAAAAAAAAGAATTACTTGGTTGCAAGGAACAGAAACCTCCTTAGACTGACTCAAGTGAAAGGAGGTTCATTTAATGGACACAGGGCAATCTTGCGGATCTCAGTGATGGAGCAAACCACTGGACATTTTGAGAATAAGAACTCACTAGATGACTAAATGTTCTCTTCTCCTCCTCCCCCTCCCTTTTTTTCTCTCCTACCATATGACAGGATGAATGATTAAATTTAGTAAATGGATGCATAAGAATCCAAGTGCGTTGCTCATGGCAAGTGGCCCCACGACTGTTTAAATATGGCCCCTGACAAACTGGATGTCGCCTAACCTCATTGCTGTGGTGAGTGTGTGCTAACTTGCTTCTGTTGTGTCTGACTCTTTGTGACCCCATGGACTGCAGCCCGCCAGGCTCCTCTGTCCATGGGACTCTCCAGGCAAGAATACTGGAGTGAGTTGCCTTGCTCACCCCCAGGGGATCTTCCTGACCCAGGGATCAAACCCGAATCTCTTACGTCTCCTGTATTGGTAGGCAGGTTCTTTACCACTCAACCTCATCACTGGGGTATGTTTATATATATATTGCTGTCTGTGGTCTTAAACAACACTGAGCACAATTCTTTTTTTTCCCTAGCACTGGGATCCAAACTGGCGCAGGACATCTTGATCATATTTTGAAATAGGTATGAGGACAGAGAATGAAAAAAGGAAGAATGGAAGGAAATGACAGCCTGTTAGAAGTAAGCATGTGGGGGACCACAGTCTGCTAGAAGTAAGCATGTGGGGGACCACAGTCTGCTAGAGGTGGCAGGAACTAAGGGCGACCATCGGCTAGGTTATACCAATGCCCTCGTGGGTTTTGTTGTTAGCTTGTTTTATCTTCTGTACTGATGAACAATCAAGTTTCTTTTTTCACAGTTAGAAGACAAATAGAATTACCAGTCTTGCTCCATTCTGATGCCATACTCAGAAGTGTCAGGGAGCTTACCACTTTGTAATATTGTCTAATCCCAGGGGTATAAGAATCTTGATTTATTTTTTAATTTTTTTTTTTTTTTTGCATCAGACTCAATCTGCTCTCTTATAACTGTTGCCCTCTATTCGCGGTTCTGTGGCTTTGCCCACATGATAGCCCTTCAGACAATTAAAGCCCATAAAGCCCACTCTCAATCTGCCCCCAGGTCATCCCTCCTCAGTTGACCCTGGGATTCCTGTGTTGCAACAGCTCATCCTGACCAAGCATCAGGTAGAAACCAGAAGTTAAAGTGAAACTTCTGAGATGAGAGTCTGTGCTAATGACAGCATCAGTTGCAAGTAGTCCTAAGTCCAGGCTTTAAAAATAAATATATTTATTTGGGCTTCCTAGGTGGCTTAGCAGGTAAAGAAAACGCCTGTGATGCAGGAGATGTAGGAGACATGGGTTCGATCCCTTGGTCAGGAAGATCCCCAGGAGTAGGGAATGGTAACCCACTCCAGTATTCCTGCCTGGAGGATTCCCATGGACAGAGGAGCCTGGTGGGCCCCAGTCCATAGGGTCCCAAGGAGTTGAACACAATTGAAGCATCAGTTCCAAGCAGTCCTAGGTCCTGTCCAGGCTTTCTAAAAAACTGTTTATATTTATTTCCTCATTTATTTGGGTGTGCCAAGTCTTAGTCGTGGCACGTGGAATCTTTAGTTGTGGTGTGTGGGATCTAATCGCCTGACCAGGGATGGAACCTGGGGTCCACTGTGTTAGGAGCTTGGAGTCTTAGCCACTGGATCACCAGGGAAGAGAGCTGCCCAGGTTTGGGTCAAAGATCCCCACACTGTCTGCCGACAGCAGCATGTCATCTGTTCCTGGATGTGGACCAGGGCATTAACATCAGCTCTGGCCCCCTCTTTCTCCCAGTGTGTGTGCGTACTCAGTCACTCATTCATGACCCACTCTTTGAGGCCCCATGGGCTATAGCCCACCATGGAAGAATACTGGAGTGGGTTCCCACTTCCTACCCTGGGGGAATCTTCCCGACCCAGGGATGGAAGCTGTGTCTCTTGCGTCTCCTGCATTGGCAGGTGGATTCTTTACCTCTAGCACCACCTGGGAAGCCCCTAAATTAGACAAAGCAGGAAACACCATCCTGACAGCAGAGAGGAGGCTAAACTGATGGTCTTCCTCTCAGTTTTCCTTCTGTCCCACATCCTATCCTGTTGTCTTCATGAATTAAAAAATACAACCATCTTCATGATATCCACTAATCTGTGGTCCCAGCTCTAACACGTAGTCTTCTATCCAGACAGTGAACATTTCTGAGCTGCTACTGTGGGCCAGGCACGGCTGGTTCAAAGATTTCTAACACCTAGACCCTGCTCCAAAGAACATGTTTCTAGCCACTGAAACATGTCAAAAACAAATGATTACAATGAAACAGTCTTTCGAGATAAGGACCAAACTGGACATCTAAGCAAGGTGCTGAGAGGCATTATGGGGAGAGGATAGGTTCTACTTAGTAGATCAGAAGATGTTTTGCAGAAGAGAGAGCACGCATCTGGGTACTGATGGGTGAATAAGAGTTTTCCAGGGGGTGAAAAGGTAAGAACAAGATTCCAGACGGTATTGATCAGAGCACACAGGTGTGAGAATGCAGGGGCAGTTTGGAAAGGGACTGATGGCACCATGGGGTGAGAATGATGGATTCTCACCACTTAGTCCACCAACAAGTAGGAATGAACCCCCACTGAGGGCCAGGCACCAAGGATATAGTAGTGAATGTGCCACTCGTGACCTGTAATTTCCTGGAGTCCCTATTGGTTGACAGGAGAACTTCAGGAGCTGATATTCCCATCAGCCTTTCCTGGGGTAGCACCCACTGCTCTTAGAGCTACTGTCTATGGATCTATCAAGCTCTCTGATTAGACTGTGAGTTGCTTAAGGACCGAACGTGATGCCATTTACCTCTTCTGACTTCCCTATGCCCAGCAGCTTCTGGGATATAGTGGCCACTCAATAGATGTGCGATGGAAGAATAAATGAGTGAAAAGCTGGTAGCGCCAGTTAGTGACTGGCCTGGCCTGCCTCCTAAGCCTCTTGAGAGGGGACTCTTATTGGTTCTTGTATTCAACGCAACAAGGCAGAAATTTTTTTAAGCAGTGATAATTGCATTTCCCTAACCCAGAATTGAATTAGACATGACCTTTAACATGGGTTATTAAAAATGTTGGATTTCTCCCACTGGCACTTAGAAGTCAGCTCTCTTCCTCAGCCATTCTCTCCCTTCATTTACTTCTTATCAGGGACGTCAAGACCACTGGCATTTAAAAAGCACATTATGTCAGCTCTTTTCTTTCCAAACACTGCACAAGAAGTGATTTGACCTTTCGTAAGGAAGATGGAACCCCGAGCTTCCCCTACATGGCAGTAATGTCGAGGATTTCTTATCTCCATGTGGAGAGACCTTCTCTCCAGGCTGGCGGGAGTGGGGCTGGGGGATAGATGAAGACTATCTGATATCACTCCCTTGAGATAAAATGCTGAAGGGAAGGTTTATTAATGGTGCAGACCAGCCCTGCCATAGGCGACTGTCAGGAGGAGATGGGAGAGCAAGGGGGGGACCTTTGGCTCCAGGGTCACAGTGAACTCTGCTGACATTTCATTTCTTTGACATCTGTGCAGAGAATCCTAGGCTATTGTCCTGGGGATGAAAAGGAGAGGATGGCCATAGTCAGAAAACTAAAATGGAAAAAAACTGACCCAGGAGACCAAAGGGACAGAATGAATTCCCTCATGGGAAAGGGCAGGTCTCAGTGAGTCTCCTGTTTGGGTTGGAAAGATAAGAAAGAGATCTATTTACCATCCTCTGCTCATTCGAGCTCCCTTTTGTGGTTGCTTTTACATGCAAGAATTAGGAGTGCATGAGTCCTTAGCTGCTGCTGCTGCTAACTCACTTCAGTCGTGTCTGACTCTGTGCAACCCCATAGACGGCAGCCCACTAGGCTCCTCTGTCCCTGGGATTCTCCAAGCAAGAATACTGGAGTGGGTTGCCATTTCCCTCTCCAATGCATGAAAGTGAAAAGTGAAAGTGAAGTCGCTCAGTCGTGCCTGACTCTTAGCGACCCCATGGACTGCAGCCTAGGTTCCTCCATCCATGGGATTTTCCAGGCAAGAGTACTGGAGTGGGTTGCCATTGCCTTCTCCATGAGTCCTTAGACCATAATGTTACAATTCTTCTTACTGTGCCCCATGTTCTCTGCAATGAGACTCTGCTGCTTCTCCTATCAAGGTACAGAGCCTTTCCCCCACTCCTGGACTCTGCACTGGACCTGTGACTACAGTTGGCCAGTACAACATGGTGGAAGTGATACTGTGTCTGTTCTAAGTCTGGGTCTCTAGAGACTGTGCGTCTTCCATTCTCTCGGGGAAACATTCCTGGCCTCCACATGAACAATCTGGGCTAGCCTATGGGCTTCCCTGATAGTTCAGTTGGTAAAGAATCACCTGCAATGCAGGAGACTCCAGTTCAATTTCTGGGTCAGGAAGACCCCCTGGAGAAGGCTACCCACTCCAGTATTCTGGCCTGGAGAATTCCATGGACTGTATAGTCCATGGGGTCTCAAAGAGTTGGACATGACTGAGCAACTTTCATTTTCATGGGAGGATGAGAGACCAGAGCCATTCAAGAACATTCATCCCAGCTGAGGTCTCAAACACGCGAGAGTCCAGCAAGGCTCAAAAAAGCTGCCTACTCAACCTATAGCTTGAAAGTCGAGGCAAGAATGTATCCAGCTAAGTTCAGAAGAACCATTCAACTGAGCCTGGCCTAAATTACAAATGGCAGAATTTTAAGCTAAATAAATGGGTTGCTATTTTAAGCCACTGGGTTTTGAGAGCATTTTGTTATACAGCAATAGCTAGCTAATACACTCGTATGCTTACTCAAGCACTCTTAGGGGACAGCAGGATTTAGCACTTAAACCAGAAGATACTTAAACTAGAAGATACCAGACCTCTAAGCTAGAATGTAAGTCCCATGAAGGCAGGAACCATGCTTTCCTGGTTCAATCCAATGGCCACAGCAAGTGACACAAAGCAAGTGATGAATAAATCCTATTGTACTGAGTTTGAAGATTGTGTGGAAAATTGGGCATTTCCAAGAAGATGCCCTCCTGAGAACTTTCCCATCTTGCCTCCTGGAGTATTTATCATCCTGGTTCAAGCTTCAGTAACAATGGCTGGCAAGATCAGTTGAGCTTCTTTAATCTGAAGAATTGTGTGCCCTGTTTAAGAAGCAGCAGGTAAGAGTTAAACATCTCTAATACATATAGTTTCTGCTCCATCCATTACCTTCCTAGTCATGTAAGCCTGGTGTCATTTTTTTTTTTTTTTTTGTCCAAGTAATACACTTTATTTTTTACATTTTTGTTTCTTTGGCTCTGTCGAGCCTTAGATGCAGCAGGCACGATATACTTTCCTGACCAGGGATGGAACCCAGGGCCCTGCTCTGGAACAGAGTCCTAGTCGCTGGTTGTTGTTGTCATTCACTCACTAAGTCATGTCTGACTCTGTGATCCCATTAACTGCAGCGCGCCAGGCTTCCCTGTCCTTCACTGTCTCCCTGAGTTTGCTCAAACTCCTGTCCATTGAGTCAGTGATGCCATCCAACCATCTCATCTTCTTTCGCCCCCTGCTCCTTTGCCCTCAATCTTTCCCAGCATCTGGGTCCTTTCCAATGAGTCAACTCTTCTCATCAGGTGACCAAAGTATTGGACCTTCAGCTTCAGCACCAGTCCTTCAAATGAATATTGAGGGCTGATTTCCTTTAGGGTTGACTGGTTTAATTTCCTTGCAGTTCAAGGGACTCTCAAGAGTCTTCTCTAGCAGCATAGTTTAAAAGCATCAATTTTGGGGCGCTCAGCCTTCTTTATGGTTGAACTCTCACATCCATACATGACTACTGGAAAAAAAAAAAACATAGCTTTGACTATATGGACCTTTGTCAGTAAAGTGATATCTCTGCTTTTTAATATGCTGTCTAGGTTTGTCATAGCTTTTCTTCCAAGGAGCAAGTGTCTTTTAATTTTGTCTCTGCACTCACCATCCACATTGATTTTGGAGCCCAAGAAAATGAAATCTGGCAGTGTTTCCACTTTTCCCCCATCTATTTGCCATGAAGTGATAGCCACTGGACCTTCAGGGAAGTGCTCAGTCTGGTGTCATTCTTGACATCCCACCTCCCCTTCTCCTTCATGCAGTCTCCAGTCCTGTTGCTTACGCCTCTCACATACCTCTCAATCTAGTCCCTTCTTGCCACCAGCATCATTTAGACTTGAACGATCATATCAGCCTCTTAATTAGTTACATAACCCCTCCCCCCCAGAGCAGCAATTATGGTCTTTCCAAAGCCCCGGACTGATCGTCCCTCCCCTGCTAGACTTCAGTGGCTCCCCGTTTTCCCCAGCAGGATTTCTTAGTCTGTGTGTGCCCACTGCTGCTTTTCCTCCCTCCCTTTCCCCTTGGTCCTCTGTTTCCACCAAAACGCATGCCTTTCCTGCGATACTTACCTATTTGCAGTTCTCCTGGGACATTCTTGGGCTGGGAAAGTCTCCCCACACCCATCCTACTGCCCAGCTATTTCCTCCCTTCTTTTAAGGACTTTCCTTGGATGTCATAGCTTCCTTCCCCGACCCCCAGGCTGAGTAAATGAAAGGATCTCCTCTGTTGTTCTCCAGCTTCCTGTCTGCCTGTCGTATCTCACTGAAGTGCCAGTGCCTATTTCTCTCTTCCCACCCCTTCAACCAGGCTACGAGCTCTGAGAGGCTGGGGCTGCTTCTTTCATCTCTCTGTCTAGCAAAGGTCCTGACTTACAGTAAGTGGTTGGTTGAATGACTGAATGAACGAACCTAAAATAAGAGGGACCTTTGGCAACCCTTCCCGAGAATGAATCAGACTTGAGAATCTTCTAGAGAGGACTGGAAGAACCAGTTCCTACTTCTAGGCTGTTCCATGATCTTCTGAGAAGCGGATTTAAGAGAAAGGATGGGGCTTCCCTGGTAACCCAGTGCGAAAGAGTCCGCCTGCCAATGCAGGAGACAAGGGTTCCATCCCTGATCTGGGAAGATCCCATGTGCACTGGAGGAACCGAGCCTGCACTCCACACCTACTGAGCTTGTCCTCCAGAGCCAGGGAGCTGCACGTACTGAGCCTGCGCACCCCGGAACCTGTGTTCCACAACACGAGAAGCTGCCACAGTGAGAAGTCCGAGCACGGCAATGAAGAGTAGGCCCCAATCGCCGCAACTAGAGAAAAGCCCATGCAGCGATGAAGACTCAGCACAGCCAAAGATAAACTCTTTAAAAAAATAGGAAGGATGGGCAGTAACAAATGTCTGTATCAGGCATAAACATGGAGCAAATTCCCGAGTTGGTAGCTCTCATTAGACTTCAGCTGTCAAAGGTGAGATTTGCTAAAAATCAATAAGTTTGGTGTTTATCAGTGACTTGTATCAGCCACACTGCTAGGAGCTTTACGAGTCTCATTTCACTTACTCAACTCCGTCACGCCATAAAGTGGGTTTTATCACCATCTCCCCTTTTCAAGGGAGACTCCAGAAGCACAGAGAGGTTGAGTAACTTGCCCAGGGTCACTCAGCCAATGAACTGGGTTAAGCAAAGTCATTTTGCTTGAGTGTAAGCAATCTAGTCATTAGCTGATAGTCTGCAATGAAATGTAGGATATGGGAAATTTAATATCATCACACCTTTTTAAACACATTTTGCTCAGTTATGGAAACAGGTAAAAATAAAGCATCACATTTAAATATTCAATCTAGCCAACATAAAAGTAAACAGGATCCCAATTAATAAACTTACTTTTTTTCTTTCTGAGATTATTAGTGTGCTTTTTTAAAAAAATTGAAGTATAGGGACGTCCTTGGGGGTCCAGTGGTGAAGATTCTATGCTCCCAATGCAGGGACCTGTGGTTCGATCCCTGGGGTCAGGGAACTAGATCCCACGTGCTGCAACTGAAGACACCACGTGCTGCGACAAAGACCTCGTGTGCCACAACTAACACCTGGCACAGCCAGATAGACAAACTTTTTAATGTGTACACGTGTGTATAATACATATAAAAAACTGAAGTATAGTTGGTTTACAGTGTTGTGCTAGTTTATGTGTGTATCAGTGCACATTTTTTCCCAAGATGTAAGCATCCCATTTCTGACCTAAACAAACTAAGTGTGAGGAAGTGAAAGTTACACATGCATTCAATGCGCCCAATTCGCATACACCTGTGTGTGCTAAGTCACTTCCGTCGTGCCTGATTCTTGTGAATCCAAGGACTGTAGCCCACCAGGCTCCTCTCTCCATGGGATTCTCCAGGCAAGAATATTGGAATGGGTTGTCATACCCTCCTCCAGGGGATCTTTCCTTCCCAGGGACGGAATCCGTGGTAAAGATGGGTTCTTTACCACTAGCGCCACCCGGGAAGCCCAAGAGTGCTCTTTATGACAGGTAATGGGGCTTCCCTCGTGGCTCAGCAGCAAAGAATCTGCCTGCCAATGCAGGAGATGCAGGAGACATGGGTTCGATCCCTGGGTCGGGAAAATCCCCTGGAGAAGGAAATGGCAACCCACTCCAGTACCAAATGGCAACCCGACCTGGGAAATCGCACGGACAGAGGGGCCTTGTGGGCTATAGTCCATGAGGTTGCCAAGAGTCACACACGATGGAGCAACTAAACAGCGACAGCAGCTTAATATCGGCACTTAATATTGAAATTGGGTCCTTGCTAGGATTTGGATTCTTGTGCTCCTCTTAAAATATTTGGACGCATTGGTCTAGAGTGAGGAGAAAGAACCTACATTTTCATTATGGATTTCAGGTGCTTCTGATGTGAGTGATTGACGGCTCTCATCTTGTGTTTCAAGCTCTGTATTTTAAAGGAAGTAGCTTGTTGGGTAAAGTGTGTGTGTGTGTCTGTAATCCATATAAACACCTGTGATCTGCTGAATTTAATTGGGCCACAGCTGGTGTTGATTGCATATTTTTTTTAATGTGGCTTTTGAATACTCTCTCCCCTAGAATGGCCTTTATGACTGAACGTCGGCATAGAGCCCAACTTTGGCTGTCGATTGTAAGGTTTATTTAAAGGCGCATGACAGCCGGAGCTTCTCATTCTTTACCTAAATGATGCTACATATGGACTTGGGAGTTTTAGGTGCAGCATGTTGAAAGGAGAATTTCTATCATGGCTGGGCAGCTGCTGGGTTTTTAAAGACTGTGAGTTGTTTGCTCTCAGAGTCAGGTTGGGCAGATTATGTCACAACCCCAGGCCACCAGAAGGTCGGCTATGCTGAAGAATAGTCATCAAGGCTGCTGCAAGCCTAGCTCGGTCTCTATATGTGAATGGAAAGAAGTGCCTCTTTCCTCAGGCAGAAAGGGCTTCTCCCAGTCTTAGCAAGTGGTATGAAGGCTGAAGAGTGAAGGAAGGAGGCTCCTAAAACAAAGCAAGACACAACCAGGGTGTTATTACAACAAAAGGGAAGGGACGCTGGGTATGTCCCCTGCCACTGGAAAAGAGATCTCGATGTGTGGACCTTGTATAGGATCTAGGCATCCTTACGCAGTGCACAATCCATACAACTGTACATGACAGCCACGCGGGAGTTAACACGAGTCTAGTTCAGAATCGAAGAACTGGAAGGGCTCCAAACATCAAATGGGAGGCTGTGTACACTGGTGGAAAAATAAAAACACAGCAGCAAGACCGTTAAATAAGCCAGGTGGTAAGGGCCTCTTCTGTGAAGGGTGACCACAGGGAGCGAGACCTGCCATGCCATTAACCTCTGAGCAGCCATGTGGGTGTCTCCCTGGGGCCGCAGTGGATCATGGTCCCTCAGGGTCCATCAGAGAACAGCCCGCAAAGGCCCGAGTCCAGCAGGAGTGAACACACTCAGGATCCCATCCCCACTTGGGGCATTAACACCCTAAGAAATCGTCCTTTGAAGAACTGCTTCACTTCCACTATCGTTTTGGTGATTTGGGTGCCGAAACTCACAGCAGCTCCCGAGATGAAGAAATGGCCCAGGCTTCAGCAGTCAGGATAAGTCTCCTGAGAAGAGTTTTGCTTTGGATTTCACAGAGTGTGGAATCAGCTGAAGGGGCAGCATCATGTGGGTTCTGAAGTCGGATTTCAGCTCCACAGACATCTAGCTGTGTGACCAAGAGTGACTCATCCCTTCTGGGGCAGACAGATCCCCATCTCCCAATCATGCCTTATGTAACCCACTCCCCTAAGAGTGAGGGCAAGACCTGGGTCTGGCCTCTAACCAATAAATATGACAGAGATGATGGGATGGTGTCACTTCTGTGATCATATAAGATCACATCATCTGTCACGTCTGCCTCGCTTGAAGTCCCTGTCTCTCTCTGACTTGGAAGAACCAAGTGGGAAGGAACTGGGTTGGGGGAAGGGGTCCTCTGGCCCAAAGGCAACAATAAATTGAGATCCCAGGTTCCATGACCCACAAGCAAAGGGCTGCTGCAACAATCATATGAGCCTGGAAGCAGATCCTTCCCCGGTTGAGCCACAGATGAGAAGACAGCCTTGGTCAGCACTTCACTGCGACCTTGGAAGACCTCAAATAGGGACCTCTGTGAAGTCGTGTCCAGACTCCTGACCCACAGAAATAGGGAAATGACACAGGGGAGTTGTTATAAAGCTGCAGAGTGTGTGTTAATTTGTTCTGCAGCAACAGGCAACTAATACCCTCTCTCAGGAAGACACTGGACAGCCCCATGGTTGAGAAGAAGGGCTTCAGTATGATGTCAAGGACCCTGAAGACCGTTGCGAGGCTTATGTGTGCCTGGCACGCAGTAGGCCCTCAGTAGACTGCATTTCCCTCCCTCCCCTCAGACCAGTATCGTAAGTTGGCAACCTTAGAGGAAGTTGGCAAATTCAGTGTCAGGAGTTTCCAGGGTGACCCCATGAAAATGCCTCCAGAAATTAAAAAGCGAAGCTTCTTTTGTGGAAGGTAAAAATCATTTTACCTCGTCTGAGAGGCTGTGCACTCGGCTAAAATTGTTTCATAATCCTGCCATGTAAACCAGTTGGGATTTTCCTTCACATAAATTGGATTTTGATTTATATGTCAATAAATGCCCCCCAGAAACCTCATCATTTGAAAGTTCATCAATCTCGGCTGGAACTGCAGATATGGCCCCGGAGGTAGCTCCCTGGGAAATAACGGCCCTCGTTTACCAGCCCGACAAGCTGATGGGGGCAGGAAAGAAGGATCAGGAGGCTGGAGGGATAGGCACACGGACAGGGGCTTTGCAGGGTCCAGCTGTGGACTCGAGTCCCCGGAAGGGTGTTAGAGAGCCTGGGGATTTCTGGGCAGGGGCGGCCCTGCCTAAAGGTGTGGCATGGCTGGAGCATGCAGGGCGTGGTGGCTTGAGGTCAGGGAGTCAGGCAGGGGCCGGGTTATGAGGAGCACTGAACGCCAGGACGTGCAGTTTGGGTTCTGAAACAAGAGAACCGCATCACAGACGTGCATCTTCAAGACAGTGTTCCAGCTGCATTGTGAAGATGGAGACGCAGGCCCGGGCACAAGGAGACCAGCTGGGATGCCACCGCCATTCTTGAATAATGGCATCCTGGATGGTGGTGGCTGTCGGGGTGAAGAGAAGAGGGTGGGCGGCGGGACTCCTGGGGGATTCGTTCTGGCAAATGCGGTGACTGACAGGGAGTGGGCCGGGAGCGCTGGTAGGTGGACACCTAGTCTCTGACTCAAGTCAGAGGGTGGCGGCCACCTGGGGGACCAGAATTGTGGAAGAAAAGCAACATAGTCAGTGACCAACCAGAGGTCTCCTAGCAGTCCCCAGAGAGGCTTTCATGGAAGAGAAAGGGAAATCTCAAGTCAGGAGGGCACAGTCTCCAGCTAAGAGAAAATTGCCCCAAATCAGCTCTTGATGAAAGTGAAAGAGGAGAGTGAACAAGTTGGCTTAAAGCTCAACATTCAGAAAACGAAGATCATGACATCTGGTCCCATCACTGCATGGGAAATAGATGGGGAAACAGTAGAGACAGTGTCAGACTTTATTTTTTTGGGCTCCAAAATCACTGCAGATGGTGACTGCAGCCATGAAATTAAAAGACGCTTACTCCTTGGAAGAAAAGTTATGACCAACCTAGATAGTATATTCAAAAGCAGAGACATTACTTTGCCAACTAAGGTCCATCTAGTCAAGGCTATGGTTTTTCCTGTGGTCATGTATGGATGTGAGAGTTGGATTATGAAGAAGGCTGAGTGCCGAAGAATTGATGCGTTTGAACTGTGGTATTGGAGAAGACTCTTGAGAGTCCCTTGGACGGCAAGGAGATCCAACCAGTCCATTCTGAAGGAGATCAGCCCTGGGATATCTTTGGAAGGAATGATGCTAAAGCTGAAGCTCCAGTATTTTGGCCACCTCATGCGAAGAGTTGACTCATTGGAAAAGACTCTGATGCTGGGAGGGACTGGGGGCAGGAGGAGAAGGGGACGACCGAGGATGAGATGGCTGGATGACATCACGGACTCGATGGACGTGAGTCTGAGTGAACTCCAGGAGTTGGTGATGGACAGGGAGGCCTGGCGTGCTGCGATTCATGGGGTTGCAAAGAGTCGGACACGACTGAGCGACTGAACTGAACTGATGCACTACACCATGCAAAGCCCCTATCACAGATTCCTCGTAGAATGTCCCCTCTGGCAACGTTACGACCCAGCGAAAAAGAGTCACACCCTCGCCTTTAAAGTTAATAAGGCTCTTCCTATAGAGTAGTTGAGTGATGGCTACCCTGGCTGTTCTGACATAAGGGATTAGAATTAAAGTTGACGTGGTTGAACATTTACTGAACTAAGGAGGTGTTTGGCCAACCAGTGAAACTGACAAATACGTGCTCTGTGTTTGGGGGGTTTGTCAATCCCATTTCCATTGTCCTCCCTTAATTGAAGACTATATCACTTCTCAGAAGACTCCAGTCATTCTGCCCTTCCGTCCGTCCAGCACACAGCCAGTTATCCAGTATTCCAAGCCTAGAGAGTCCTCTGTGAGGACTAGGTGCCATGGTGGGTGTCAGGGATTTGGCACAGTTTCTGGTACAAGGGAAGAGCTGAGAGTTCCCCATTATCAGTGCCTGTCCTTATGGATGCCATTCATGTCATCACTGTTGTCATACAGTAGAGGGCTGATCAGACCACTCCCCTCAAAAGGCCCCTGTGGCTCCCCACTGCACGCAGGAGAGAGTCCACACTCAGCCTGGCCATCACTACGTGACATTATCATACCCACCAGGCTTAATTTCAACTCTTTAACACCTATCTTACATTTTAACCATACAACCATGCAGGTATAGAAAAGACCCTGATGCTGGGAAAGATTGAAGACAGGAGGAGAAGGGGACAACAGAGGATGAGACGGTTGGATGGCATCACCGACTCAATGGACATGAGTTTAAGCAAGCTCTGGGAGATGGTGAAGGACAGGGAAGCCTGGTGTGCTGCAGTCCCTGGGGTCACAAAGAGTCAGACGCAACTGAGAGACTGAACAATAATATTTAGTATTTGCAATATTTTGCCAAACAATAAGAAAGGGAATTAGACACGAATTAGACTTTCGCTGGCTTCATGAAACTAATGCTCTATTTGTAGATTCTGCTGCTGCTGTCAATCACTCAGTTGCGTCCGACTCTTTGCGACCCTTTGGACTGTAGCCTGACAGCCTCTCTGTCCAGGAGATTTCCCAGCAAGAATACTGGAGTGGGCTGCCATTTCCTCCTCCAGTCGATCTTCCCGACCCAGGGATCAAACCTGCATCTCCTGTGTCTCCTGCAGTGCAGGTGGATTCTTTACCTGCTGAGCCATTTGTTGGGGGGCGGGGGGGGGGTTCCATTTTCAGATTAAGATACCCCTAATGAGAATTCAGAGAAAGCTAAATGTTGAGCAAGGGACAACTTTATAACTTAGTTCCTGAGCCAGGTGGTCCCTGATGAGCAGGAGAGAAGTCTGGAAAGTCCTCTTGCCAAGACCCAGTGCAGGGCGTGATACCGGACATTTTGCACAATCGTTCAGTTTGGGGCCAGGTGCTATTCTAGGCATTTGACATATATTATCTCATTTAATAAATAACTACTCTGTGAGGTATATGATCTCACCCCCATTCTAGAGAAGAGGAACCTAAGGTCCAGTGAGTTTAAGTAATTTGCCTAAAGTTTCCCGAGGATAAATGTCAAACTGAGTCAATCCATCCATGGGATTTTCCAGGCAAGAATACTGGAGTGGGTTGCCATTTCCTTCTCCAGGGGATCTTCCTGACCCAGGGATCAAACCTGGGTCTCTCACATTGAAGGCAGGCGCTTTAACCTCTAAGCCACCAGGGACGTCACCTAACAAAGATCCAACAACCAAGAGCAGTGGGCTCAGAGCATACAGCGACACCAGCGAGAGCATCATTTATCTCTAGCGGATACATTCCTTCTATCAGTGTTGCAGAGCCCAAACTTCCTCAAGTTCCCCTGAGGATGGAAGAAAGATTTAAGGTTCGCCTGGGAGCCCCAGCCCCTTCTGATAATGATGATGACCAACACGTACTAAGAACTCACTACATGCCAGCCCTACTATGTGCCAAACCCTTTGTCTGCTTTATTTCAACTAATCTCCATAAGCCAGTAGCATAGGTCCAGTATTGCTCCCACTCTACAGATGTGGAAACTGAGGCTTAAATAGAGAGGCTCCATAACTTTCTCAAAGTCACAACTCTGGGGAGTGAAAGTGCCAGAATTCAACCCTGGGGCACCTGACTCCCTAACTGATGCTCTTAATCAGTCTACAAAACTGAGTAAACAGGAGTTCATCCCTCTCAGGTAAATTGGCTATGTGCTTAAGTCCTAAAACAAACAATAAACCAATTCAAATGGGAAAAAAACACAAAACATTTATCAAAACTAGTAGACTGTCTAATTTGCTTAGTTCCTGAAGCAAACATGACAAGTCATTTCATTTAAAATAAGTAAGCTAATAATTGTGTGCAGAGATGCTATCGTGGCTTAGTTACAATAATTACCAGGTTTTTGCCCAGTTTTATCACCTAAAAGTTGTGTTCCAGAAGGCATCCTCTAAGGAACCAGAGCCTTGCTGTGTTGTGCTGTGGTTAGTGTCTGGGCAAAGCAGAATTAAGCCATGTTAAGGGGATTGCTTTATCTCAAGAACCAAACAGCCTTGAACAGGATCCTCTATGCTGTGAATCTCCTACAGGGTCAGAGACACAAGAATCCCCACAAATCCTGTTCCTACAGGCCCCACTTTGGGTGGAAATATGTTCCCAACAATGGGATGTGCTGCCACGCTCCTCCAGGCTTTCTCCTTTCTGAACTGGAGCATCGCTTCGGCTCCCATCAGTTCTCAGGTCAACTCCCAGCTTCCCAGAACCCCTTCTGCAAACGTGGCAGATGTCACAAATAGTATAATTACCCAGGGAACAGAGGCATGGACTTCACGTTGCACTATGTAGACCCTGCCTAGCCACTGTTAAGTACATCCACTCAGAGACATGATTTACAGAGGCTACTACAACAATTGATGCTTTCGAACTGTGGAGCTGGAGAAGACTCTTGAGAGTCCCTTGGACAGCAAGGAGACCCAACCAGTCAATCCTCAAGGAAATCAACCCTGAATATTCATTTGAAAGACTGATGCTGAAGCTGAAACTCCAATACTTTGGCCACCTGAGGTAAAGAACCAACTCATTGGAAAAGATCCCGATGCTGGGAAAGATGGAAGGCAAAAGGAGAAGGGGGTGGCAGAGGATGAGGTGGTTAGATGGCATCACTAACTCAATGGGCATGAATTTCACCAAACTCCAGGAGACAGAGGAGGACAGAGGAGCCTGGGGTGCTGCAGTCCATGGCACTGCAAAGAGGTAGACAGACTTCGTGACTGAACAACAACAACGAGAACAAAAGAAATGTGAGTACACGCGTGCACACACACACAGACGCGCGCACACACACACACACACACGGGCACACACACCCCTATAAATGTTATTGGGTTTCATCCATCAAGATGCCTTTGAACAGATCTCATAAACATTAAAAAAAAATGTTTATGATGGTGAACAACGCACTTTAATATCTCCTGAATAATTTGTGTTGTCAGGAGCGCCCATTGCAATATTTTCTCGTTTTTGTCCTCTCCGGCGGCTGCTGACCACTCCGAAAGAAATGAGCTTCCAACTGTATTAATAGCTTTTTCATCTTCCTGCCGCTGCTCTCTCTAAATGGCCTGCTGTTATCTATTCATGAAATAAATAACTGCTGCCTTTCATGTCTCCCAAGCCCTCCTTGAGCCAGCCTGGCGAGATTAGAGAGATTGAAACTCTCCAAGGAGCTTTCCAAATGCCTACGCTGCAGGAAAACTTGGGGAGGCTGGCTCTGTGTGAGGTTGGTGGGAACTAGGTAAGTCTGAGTATCATTTTGTCACGGTGGGGGGGTGGGGCATGTTCCCACAGAGGCCTCGGTCCAATGTGCTCCAGTGTGTAGGTAAGTTGGGTGAAGCCTTCACTGGGTTCATAATCCTTTCCACCCACTCCCTGTGAGTTTTATAGCCACTTCTCTCTGCAGGGAGCTGTATAATGTAGTAGGTAAATGTTCCACCCCCAGTCTAGCAGATGTGAATACGAGTCCAGCTCTGACACTCACTAGCTGTGTGATCCTAGCAAGTTGCTTTGCCTCTCGGAGACTCTTCTAGTTTATACAAACAATGAGGCTGTGAAACTGCTCTTCTATTACCCCACGCTGGAGCCAGAGAAGTCCAGGAGTTTGTTCATGCCCACACCTGAGTGTGAGTGGCAAGGGCGGGAGTTCAATCTAGGTTTATCTGATGCCAAAACCTGTGCTCACATGGCCAGCACCCGGAGGGCAAGGCCTTGTCTGTCTGCTTCTGCCATATCCCTGATAACCAACCACAGGAGGTGCCCAGGGCTTAATCAGCTCTTCTGACTTACTTGGTAGGCACTGTTCTAAGCCTGTGTTCCCTAATATACCCTTATTTAATCCTTACATTAACCATATAAACTGGGCACTGGTATTACAGGCATGGAGCTTCCCTGATGGTTCAGTGGTAAGGAATCCACCTGTAAAGCAGGAGATGCAGGAAAGGCAAGTTCAGTCCCTGAGGAGGATCGGCCCCCTGGAGGAAGAGACGGCACCCCACTCCAGTATTCTTGCCTGGAAAATCCCGTGGGCAGAGGGGCCTGGTGGGCTACAGTCCATGGGGTCGTCCTTAATCTTTGCAGTAACCACATAAGCTGGGTACTGGTATTATCCCCATTTTATTTTCTATTTTTATTTACTTGGCCCCACTGGGTCTAAGTTGCTGCATGCTGGACCTTTGGTTGTGGCATGCGGGATCTAGTTCCCCGGCCAGGGATTGAACTCGGGCCCCCTGCATTGGAAGCACAGCGTCTTATCTACGGGACCACCATGGAGGTCCCTTATCCCCATTTTAAAGATGAGGAAATGAATGGACAGATGCGCAAATTCCTTACTGCTTTCTGGATTGGCCTGATCATAGAAATCACCTAGGTTCTTATTAAAAGTCAGATTCCTGGACTCCCTACGACTTCCTCTAACCCCAGGGATTCTGTTTCTAGGTTTCTGTCGGCGCCAGTTCTGGAATATGTATACAGAAGACTCTGTTCATGAGGTTTGATGAGTTTTTTTTTTAAGCTGAACAAGAGTCTAGTTCTCAAGTGAAAATTTTGGCCCAAGGATGGTACTCATAAACAGCTTCTGAGAAGGAAGCCAGTTCTTATAATCTGACATGGGCCAGGGATGGAGAGCAGGTCTTGGAGTCCAGCTGACCTAGATAAGACTCCCTTTTTGTCCCTTAACAGATGTCCAATGGGCATGATCAAGTCTAAAAACCTTGCTGAGTGTCAGCTTCCTCAGCTGCAAAGCCTGGATAATCGTCCCTTCCACAAAAGGTTATGGTCAAATGTGGCAACAATATATTTATGACGTCTCCATGACTCCCAGAACATGGTAGGCCTTCAACAACCAGTAACTGAATACAAATAGTGTAGGATATGGTATGATCCAAAGAGTAAGCTTTGGAGTCAGGTAGACTTCACGTGTTTACTCAGTAAATATTTAGCGCTTTACTGTGTGTCAAGACTGTGCTCAGAGCAGCAAATACGGCACTCAAAAAATAAACTAAACCCCCCTGCCCTGGGGGATAGGCAAGTAGGAGTGAGACAGGCAATAAAATATATGCAAAATAAATAAGTGGATTATATAGTAAGAGAATGTGTCTTAGAAAGCAAAAAGTGTTTTGCAGAGAAGAATAATCTAGAGCCAGACATCTTGGAATGTGAAGTCAAGTGGGCCTTAGAAAGCATCACTATGAAGAAAGCTAGTGGAGGTGATGGAATTCCAGTTGAGCTGTTTCAAATCCTAAAAGATGATGCTGTGAAAGTGCTGCACTCAATATGCCAGCAAATTTGGAAAACTCAGCAGTGGCCACAGGACTGGAAAAGGTCAGTTTTCATTCCAATCCCAAAGAAAGGCAATGCCAAAGAATGCTCAAACTACCGCACAATTGCACTCATCTCACACGCTAGTAAAGTAATGCTCAAAATTCTCCAAGCCAGGCTTCAGCAATATGTGAACCGTGAACTCCCTAATGTTCAAGCTGGTTTTAGAAAAGGCAGAGGAACCAGAGATCAAATTGCCAACATCCGCTGGATCATGGAAAAAGCAAGAGAGTTCCAGAAAAACATCTATTTCTGCTTTATTGACGATGTCAAAGCCTTTGACTGTGTGGATCACAATAAACTGTGGAAAATTCTGAAAGAGATGGGAATATCAGACCACCTGACCTGCCTCTTGAGAAATCTGTATGCAGGTCAGGAAGCAACAGTTAGAACTGGACATGGAACAACAGACTGGTTCCAAATAGGAAAAGGAGTACGTCAAGGCTGTATATTGTCACCCTGCTTATTTAACTTATATGCAGAGTACATCATGAGAAACGCTGGACTGGAAGAAACACAAGCTGGAATCAAGATTGCCGGGAGAAATATCAATAACCTCAGATATGCAGATGACACCACCCTTATGGCAGAAAGTGAAGAGGAACTAAAAAGCCTCTTGATGAAACTGAAAGAGGAGAGTGAACAAGTTGGCTTAAAGCTCAACATTCAGAAAACAAAGACCATGGCATCCGGTCCCATCACTTCATGGGAAATAGATGGGGAAACAGTGGAAACAGTGGAAACAGTGTCAGACTTTATTTTGGGGGGCTCCAAAATCACTGCAGATGGTGACTGCAGCCATGAAATTAAAAGACGCTTACTCCTTGGAAGAAAAGTTATGACCAACCTAGATAGTATATTCAAAAGCAGAGACATTACTTTGCCGACTAAGGTCCGTCTAGTCAAGGCTATGGTTTTTCCTGTGGTCATGTATGGATGTGAGAGTTGGACTATGAAGAAGTCTGAGCACCGAAGAATTGATGCTTTTGAACTGTGGTGTTGCAGAAGACTCTTGAGAGTCCCTTGGACGGCAAGGAGATCCAACCAGTCCATTCTGAAGGAGATCAACCCTGGGATTTCTTTGGAAGGAATGATGCTAAAGCTGAAGCTCCAGTACTCTGGCCACCTCACACGAAGAGTTGACTCATTGGAAAAGACTCTGATGCTGGGAGAGATTGGGGGCAGGAGGAGAAGGGGACGACCCAGGATGAGATGGCTGGATGGCATCATGGACTCGATGGACATGAGTCTGAGTGAACTCTGGGAGATGGTGATGGACAGGGAGGCCTGGCGTGCTGGGATTCATGGGGTCGCAGAGAGTCGGACACGACTGAGTGACTGAACTGAACTGAACTGAACTGAGGAGAAACAGACAAGGGGGGTAGAGAATATTTAAAAAGTATGGTCATGATATGTTGCCCTGAGTGAGGGATATCTGGATAAGATTTGAAGGATAAGGACTGGTGCTTTGCCATATCTGGCATTTGAGTTCTAGCTGCTTTTCTATTTACTTTATGTGATTTTAGGAAAGCCATACTACCTAAGTCTGCATTTCATGGTCTATAAAATGGGAATAGTGGCACCCATAGTCATCATGTTTCGTAACAACGTATATTGAGTTTTGTGCGTAAGACATTTTTAAGAAAACTGAACAAATATTAGCTAACTTTTATCAGGCACTTCTTCTCCCTACAGGTCTTCTAGGCATTTCACGTTCAGGATCTCAGCTTAATCCTCACCATGGCTCACTGAGGTAACATTCTATGTCCATTTTACAGATGAGGAAACTCAGGCTCAGGGATTTGACATGATTTGCCAGATATCACTAAACGAGGAAATGGTACAGCCGAGACAGGGACCTGGATCTGACTCACAAATCTTAACCCTTTCCCTCACTTACTATGACCTTCAACAAATCACTCCCTAAGCCTTCATTTCTCATTATTTAAGAATCAGAGCATCATGTGTTTTCCCATCAGAGGCCTTGATTAGCATCTTAACTCAATCCATGTATCTGATAGGAAAAAACAGATGCCTAAACTCAAGCCAGGCTTCAACAGTACATGAACTGACAACTGTCAGATGTTCAAGCTGGATTTAGAAAAGGCAGAGGAACCAGAGATCAAATTGCCAACATCCGCTGGGTCATAGAAAAAGCAAGAGAATCCCAGAAAAACATCTACTTCTGCTTCACTGACTACGCCAAAGCCTTTGACTGTGTGTATCACAACAAACTGTGGAAAATTCTTAAAGAGATGGGAATACCAGACCACCTGATGTGCCTCCTGAGAAATCTATATGCAGGTCAGGAAGCAACATTTAGAACTGGACATGGAACAACGGATTGGTTCCAAATTGGGAAAGGAGTGCGTCAAGGCTGTATATTGTCACTTTGCTTATTTAACTTCTATGCAGAGTACATCATGCAAAATGATGGGCTGGATGAAGCACAAGCTGAAACCAAGATTGCTGGGAGAAATATCAATAACCTCAGATATGCAGATGACACCACCCTTATGGCAGAAAGTGAAGAGGAACTAAAAAGCCTCTTGATGAAAGGGAAAGAGGAGAGTGAAAAAGCTGGCTTAAAGCTCAATATTCAAAAAACTAAGATCATGGCATCCAGTCCCATCACTTCATGGCAAATAGATGGGGAAACAGTGATAGACTTATTTTCTTGGGCTCCAAAATCACTGCAGATGGTGACTGCAGCGATAAAATTAAAAGACACTTGCTCTTTGGGCTTCCCTGATAGCTCAGTTGGTAAAGAATCCACCTGCAATGCAGAAGACCCCACTTTAATTCCCAGGTCAGGAAGATCCACTGGAGAAGGGATAGGCTACCCACTCCAGTATTCTTGGGCTTCCCTTGTGGTTCAGCTGATAAAGAATCCGCCTGCAATGCGGGCAACCTGGTTTCAATCCCTGGGTTGGAAATATCCCCTGGAGAAGGGAAAGGCTACCCACTTCAGTTGGCCTAGAGTATTCCATGAACTATATAGTCCATGGGGGTCACAAAGAGTTGGACATGACTGAGAGACTTTCACTTTCACTTTCCTTGGAAGAAAAGCTATGACCAACCTAGACAGCATATTAAAAAGCAGAGACATTACTTTGCCAACAAAGGTCCGTCTAGTCAAAGCTATGGTTTTTCTAGTAGTCATGTATGGATGTGAGAGTTGGACCATAAAGAAAGCTGAATGACAAAGAATTGATGCTTTTGAACTGTGGAGAAGACTTTTGAGAGTCCCTTGGACAGCAAGATCAAACCAGTTCATCCTAAAGGAAATTAGTCCTGAATATTTATTGGAAGGACGGATGCTGAAGCTGAAACTCCAATACTTGGGCCACCTGATGCAAAGAACTGACTCATTGGAAAAGACCCTGATGCTGGGAAAGACTGAAGGCAGAGGATGAGATAGTTGTATGGCATCACTGATTCCATGGACATGAGTTTGAGCAGGCTCTGGGAGTTGGTGATGGACAGGGAAGCCTGGCATGCTGCAGTCCACGGGGTCGCAAAAACTGAGTGACTGAACTGAACTGAACTGAAACTCAAAGAGGATGTAAAACTTCCAGACACAGTTGGCAAACTGATTTCACCTCTAACCCAATTTTAATCTGTGGCAGAAGGTGCCTGGTTCCTGCTACTGGGAAGGGTTTTAAGATCACAGCTGGTCTGAGCAGGCCATGGTGCTGTGATCTAATAGTGATGTCTGGCACGGATGCAGAAGTTGAGAGCAGAGGTTCTGCGTGGTGCCAAAGTCACTTCTGTTTGTCCTGAACAGAAAATCCAAGTATCCTTACAAAATAAAAAACAGCCCTCTTACTTTCTTTGACACAGAGAGTTACTTGGGCTTCCCAGGTGGCACTAGTGGTAAAGATTCGGCCTGCCAATGCAGGAGATGCAGGAGACTCAGGTTCTGTCCCTGGGTCAGGAAGCTTCCCTGGAGTAGGAAATGGCAGCCAGCTCTAGTATCCCCGCCTGGAAAATCCCAGGGACAGAGCAGCCTGGTGGTCTACAGTCCATGAGAGAAAAACTTAACCTACTTGAAGCCAGTTAACAACTTTGAAAAAGTGAACATGAACTTAGGAGTCATCCTCTCCATTCTCTGGACATTATCTAGTTATTGACCTTTACCCATCAGTTCAAATGTCTCTGGCAACACGGTCAAGATACGGAAATTGCTTTCCACTACTTTGGAATTGAATGTAGAGGGAAAACAAAGGCATTTCCTTGGTTGGAAAGGATCAGAGTCCCTCTCTAGGATCACTTCATGAATGCCAGCCAAAGAAAGGCAGAGAAGAGCGTGTTTCCCAAACTGCTGACTCAGGAACCCATGTCCACCTCACTGAGGACCGAGGGTCTCCCAGCACACCAAGGAAACCGTAAAACAACATGCTGGCCAGGGGATTCATCAAGGCACACAGACTCCTTCCTACCTTCTGAGAAGAAGGATTTATATGGTAACGTGCTAAAAGTAACTCCCAGGTGTGACAGGCTGCCTTGTGTCCCTCCGTCAGCTCTCAGTTACCAGGGATGGAGGCAGCCTGGGACACTGGTAAAGTGAAGGGAAGGGAAGCTGACCATCATGTCTGCTCAGCCTTGGGGTTCAGTGCAAAGGTTTGGGAGTTTCAGATAGATGTGGGTCTGGACCTTGTTTGAACCACTTCCTGTCACATGACCTTGGGTGAGTCATTTCGCCTCTTAAGAGCCTTGGATCACTTATCGAGAAAGCAGAGGTGCTACGCACAGTTGTTCGTCAGCATCCTCAGAGGACTGGTTCCAGGACCACGCCCCCTGCAGATACCAAAATCCCTGGGGGTTCAAGTCCCGCAGGTGGTCCTTGGTCCTGGGAATGAGGGATCCACTGATACAGAGGGCTGACTGTACCTTCCTCCTAGCAGGTATTTTGAAAATTAAATGAAATAAAGAACACCCAGCTCTCAGAAGAGTGCCTGAAACACGGTGAGACCTCCATCAGTGTGAGTTCGCTCATTGGTTTCCGGATGAGGGTGGTGGACAGGGAAGCCTGGCATGCTACAGTCCAAGGGGTTGCAAAGAGTCGGACACGACTGAGGAACTGAACTGAACTGAACGAGTATGATGCAGGCTGAGAGTAAACTAAGAATCCCGATAATAAACCCAAGAGATGCAGCAGGGAAAGCTGCCAGATAAGAGAGCTAGTTCCTGCTCCGTCTACCCTGGCTCTCCAAGCTTGGGAATTTTACCCCACGTCTCTGAGACTCCAATGGCCCATGTGTCACAGAGAAATGGGTTAAGATGGGGACACAGGCTTCAGCTGCCAGCTCTGTATGTTCTGAGTGACTAAGTCTTGGTTTAGTGATCTGTCAGACGGGGATGATAACAACACCAGCCTCCCAGTGAAATTAACAAAATAAGCACCTCAAAATGTGAGCAATACTCATCCTTAGCTTCTTTAATAATAATAGTGCTATTATTATTATTTGAGTGACTATAGCTTAGGAATTACCTTGCTCCAAGAAGCCAAGGGCAGCAGCAGGATGGAAAGCTACCAAACTGCAGTGGACAACTTACCCTTGAAACAGTACATGCTGGGGCTTCCCAAGTGGCTCAGTGATAAAGAGTCCGCCTGCCAGTGCAGGAGATGCAAGAGGTGTAGGTTCGATCCTTGGATCGGGAAGATCCCTGGAGAAGGAAATGGCAACTCACTTCAGTGTTCTTGCCTAGGAGATCCCATGGACAGAGGAGCCTGGTGGGCTACAGTCCATGGGGTTGCAAAGAGTCGGACAAGAATTAGCAACTGAACAATAACCACAATGCTGCGTGGAGGGAGATGAAAACTGCACAGGGGCCTCCAACACCCCGAGGCTGTCCCTCCCTCAACCACCCCATTCTCCCCTCCCCTCCAAAAACAACCAAGATAATTCAGAAAAAAGTTTGAAAGATGTAAATGTCCACTTCTTGGGGCTCTGTAGTTCAAATTCCAAGAAAAAGCAAAGCTCCAATATCAGCACTAATTAATCTCCCAGATAGCAACAGTCCCATTACTCAACTGATAAATCTAATTCCTATCTGTTCGGCAGGAATCCCTGAGCCACGTAAAGCCAGGCCCGAGTTTTATGTAACCTGAAAGGGCTCTTGATAGCTTCTGGAGTCTTTTCCTCTCGCCACCCATCTTGCAGCATTGAGAAGATCTACTCTGTGAGTTAATGGAAGAAATGGCTTCCCTCGGCATTTCCCCCATCTGTCTTAATTTTTTAAATTATACTTTTATTAAACCCTTAAGGAAAATGGACTTGCAGAGTTCTCATTAAACAGGGAACTATGCACTGCATAAAATAGAGAGATGAAATTTTTTTTTTAAGCAACCCTCACAATTCGCCTTAATGAATTCTCCCTCCGCTGCTATATTACAGAGTGTGTGCAGATAAATAGGGCACTTTGTGAGTGGTGGATGGGTAAATGGATATGCAAGCCGCTGATAATAGTTCTGGCAGCCTCCACTTGGGATCTTTCTTCCTGGGAACATAAAGCATTGGGCGCATGATGTCACAGCCTTTTCTCTCTGGATACTGACTTAATCCTGGGCTGGAAAGGCAACTCGTCCCTGGTACCTCTCATGGAGGGGGAATCCCTCCCACACAACCATTTCAGAGGAAGATGTGGGAGTCTGCTTCCCAGGAGAGTTTCTGTTGTTGTTGTTCAGTTGCTGTTGTGTCTGACTCTTTGGAACCCCATGTACTGGAGCATACCAGGCTCCTCTGTCCTCCACTGTCTCCCAGAGTTTGCTCAAATTCATGTCCATTGAGTCGGTGATGCTATCAAACATCTCATCCTCTGTCATCCCCTTCTCCTCCTGCCTTCAATCTTTCCCACCATCAGAGTCTTATCCAGTGAGTCAGCCCTTTGCCTCAGGTGGCCAAAGTACCTGAACCTCAGGAGGTTCAGCGTCAGCATCAGTCCTTCTAATGAATATTCAGGACTGATTTCCTTTAGGATGGACTGGTTGGATCTCCTTGCAGTCCAAGGGACTCTCAAGAGTCTTACCCAGCACCACAGTTCAAACGCATCAATTCTTTGGCGCTCAGCCTTCTTTATGGTGCAACTCTCACATCACATCCATACATGACCACTGGAAAAACCATAGCTTTGACTATATGGACCTTTGTAGACAAAGTGATGTCCCTGCTTTTGTTTACTGAGCACCTACTCTGGCCAGGCTCATTGCTAAGTGCTTTTCCTAGTATCCATGGTTATCAGCTGTGGTGAACTGGATTATGGTTCCCAATGCCACAGAATTATACATCCATGCTCTTTGTCATGTGACTTGTGGGTGGGGTCTACTCTCTTGCCTCATTGGTGTTGCACTTAGTCATGTGACTTGTCTTGGCCAATGAAATATGAGAGGAAGTCACAGTGTTACAGTTCTAAGCTTCAACAGGCATCACGTTTCCAATCTCTTGCACTCCTGCCATCATCATAACAAGAGAGCTTCTGGTTCCCAAATGAGACAACACACAGCCTAGAGTCATACCCAGCTGCAATCAGCCAAACACTAGTCCATCAGCACACAGAGAAGTGAGAAAGACAAGAGATACCGATGGCCAATAGGCACGTGAAAAGATACTCAACATCACTAATTACTAGAGAAATACAAATCAAAACTAAATTGAGATTTTACATCATACCAGTCGGAATGGCCATCATCAAAAAACCTACACATAATGAATGCTGGAGAGGGTGTGAAGAAAAGGGAACCCTCCTACAGTGTAGGTAGGAATGTAACTTGGTGTAGCCACTATATAGAATAGTGTGGAGGTTCTTCAAAAAACTAAAAATAGAGTTGCCATATGATCCTGTAATCCCACTCCTGGACATATATCCAGAAAAGACTAAACGTAGTTCAAAAAGACACATGCAGGCCCGTTTCATGGCAGCACTGTTCACAACCGCCAAGGCTTGGAAGCAGCCTAAGGGCCCATTGACAGACGAATGGATAAAGAAGATATGGTGCATATACATGCAATGGAATATCGCTCAGCCATAAAAATGACTGAACTGTTGCCATCTGCAGCAAATGGATGGACCAGGCGATGGTGCCCACTCCAGTGCTCTTGCCTGGAAAATCCCATGGACGGAGGAGCCTGGCGGGCTGCAGTCCATGGGGTCGCGAAGAGTCGGGCATGACTGAGCGACTTCCCTTTCATTTTTCACTTTCATGCACTGGAGAAGGAAACGGCAACCCACTCCAGTGTTCTTGCCTGGAGAATCCCAGGGACGGGGGAGCCTGGTGGGCTGCCATCTATGGGGTCACACAGAGTCGGACACGACTGAAGTGACTTAGCAGCAGAGATTATCTTATTAAACTAATGTAAATCACACAGAGAAAGACAAATATCATACGGTATCACTTAGATGTGGAATCTTAAATGAAATGATACAAATGAACTTATTTACAAAACAGAAATAGACTCACAGACATAGAAAACAAATTTATGGTTACCAAAGTGGGAAAGGGAAGAGGGAAAAATTAGGAGCTTGGGACAAAAAGACACACACTACTATATATAAAATAATCAACAAGGTCCTACTGTCTAGCATGGAGAACTATACATTATCTTGTAATAACATATAATGGGAAAGAATCTGAAAAATATACACATACATATATATAACTGAATAACTTTGCTGAACACCAGAAACTAACACAACACTGTATATCAACTATACTTCAAAATATATATAGAAAAAAAGGAAGAAATGAAACCATACTTCAAACAAATTATTACTATATTAGATTTGGGTTTTTGTTGCTATCGTTATGGTTGTCTTGGTCCGACGTCTTCTTGTTTGTGGAATAAAATGCTGATGACAGGGTGCTTTGAAAACAGCATTGTCCCTAACAAAATTTATACCAGTACACATCAAAGTGTCTGTAATGAAGGGCCAGCTTTGTTTTTTTTCCCAAATATATCACAGACCGGTCCTAGTTGTGCATGGAGCTGCCAGTAATCAGCCGACCCTACGCATGTGTGCTAACTCGCTTCAGCGGTGTCCAGCTCTGCAACCCTGTGGACTGTAGCCCACCAGGCTCCTCTGTTCATGGGATTCTCCAGGCAAGAATACTGGAGTGGGCTGCCATGACCTTCTCCAGGGGATCTTCCTGACCCAGGAATCAAACCCAAATCTCTTACATGTCTTGCATTGGCAGGCATGTTCTTTACCACTAGCGCCACCTGGGAAGCCCAATCACGTGGTCCTACTTTGCGTGATTAGTACTTGCTTGCATCACCAGCATCTCACCACTGAATTTCAACAACACTTTGACTGGTCTATAGGTAGTTCGACGATGCAAGTGCCCCTGGCCCCCTTGCAAGACTAGATTGCTATAAAAGTTTTTACATGCTGGTTCTCAGTGTCCAGTTGATTTTGTCTAGAACTGTTGACAAAGATCACAGATGCACAGCTCAGAGACTAGACTTTGAGTGATGCTGGGCTGCAGTCAAGTGGGGCTCCATTGCCTCCTAGTTCCAGTCCTGGGTGGAGCCCCAAAATGACAAAGACACGCTGAAAACCTCTAAATGTGGTCAGCTTTGTGCTTCTTTCCAATCTCAGATTCCTGAAATGCCAACTGAGGCAAGACTTGTCATCGTCGGAGTAAACAAGGTGGGACCCCACAGTGGCCTTCAGGCCAGAGAGGACGATCTTGCCATTCATGAAATGAAAGTTTCAGGACCGCTGTCTGAATGCTCCTGACAAATAGCTATGCCTGTACCCAAGTTGTATTACTATTAATTTTCCCGAGAGGGTCTTTCACACTGTATCAACTTCATTTCCTCAGACCTGATTGGATCGTGCTGGGGACTTAGGCTGAAGTTCACTGAGTCCTTAGGTCCATGAGGTGACATTTCACAGGTGCTGCAAGTCTGCAGGCAGTGACATTTCACCTGTACTCTAGATTCCTTCCCAAGGAGGAAGTTTCAGGTGCGTGGCCAGAGAACCCTTCAGTGCCAGCTACACGCTGAACTTGGGTTTCTCCACCTGTACAAGAACAGCGTGCCTCTGAAAATAGCAAGGGTACAAGCTCATGAGCCCAGTGAGGACCTGGATGTTTAACAGAGGCAACTTGTGGCAGCAAGTGGGATTCAGCGCTTGGTCTCTGGAGGCAGACGCTCAAGTTTCAAGTTCACATCCTGGCTCCGCCACTGGCCAGCTGTGTGACTTTGCAAGCTTTCCCACATCTCCGAGCCTGAGTTTCCTCAGCTGTGAAATACGGCTAAAGTTTTAATTCCCTCCTGGCGTCACTCTGAAGATTAATAAGATGACCCCTGAAAAGAATCAGCAGACCCCACGGGGCAGAGGGAGCACTTGTCAACGGTGACTGTAATCATCGTGGCTTCCCAGCTGGTGGAGTGGTAAAGAATCCACCCATTAATGCAGGAGACGAAGCAGATGATGGGGGTTTGATCCCTGGGCAGGGAAGATCCCCCTGGAAGAGGAAATAGCACCCACTTCAGTATTCTTGCCTGGAAAATCCACTGGGCAGAGGAGCCTGGCAGGCTACAGTCCATAGGGTCGCAAAGAGTCGGACAGAGCTGAGCATACACACGTGCGCCGCTACACACCACCGTTATCACTGTGCAAACGCAGGTGATGGCGTTGATCTGAAGGCTGCAGGGAAGATGTCAGAAGGCCAAGATGAGGGTTGACAGAGTCAGTGACCCTGGAACTGAGTTAAGTCAACAGGCCACCCACAGCTCAAACCCACAATCCGGGGCTGTGGTGCAGAGCCCACCTCCAACAAAGCCAGCCTGCCATAAGGCCACCAAGCCTGTTTCCCTCTGCAGAGGGCTGGCAGCCACGTGCGCCTGTTCTCAGTTCACTCCCGTATCATTCCCCCTAATATCTCCCTGGGGGCTGATGGATGGCGACAGGCGACAATCTATAGCTATGTGACAGAATGTTTACTACCAGCCCTCTAGGAAATGATTACTTCGAGGTAATTTTGAACCTCCAGACTATGATGCAGTGTCTCATATATTAAACTGCAGTGAGCAGTGTATAAAAGTATTACAAGGAGACCTTGTATTTCACAGTTTACTGGGGAAGGAGCGTGCAGGGGCAAATTGGTTCTGGGGGAAAGCGAGCATGAGGGATGCAAATTCTTCACGTGCAGCCTTATGGAGGGAAGGGAGATTCAGCTTCGAGGCTACAAGACCAAGGTCAATGCTGATTCCATCCCTCTGGACCACTCCAGGGGAGGCTCCACATCCACTGAGGACAGACACACCATTGTTTAGTCACTCAGTCGTGTCCAGCTCTTTATAACTCCATGGACTGTAGCCCGCCAGGCTCCTCTGTCCATGGGGAGTCTCCAGGCAGGACACTGGAGTGGGTTGCCATGCCCTCCTCCAGGGGACCTTTCCAACCCAGGGATCGAACCCGGGTCTCTGCCATCTCCTGCATTGGCAGGCGGGTTCTTGATTACTAGCATCACCTGGGAAGAATACACACAACATAACCGGTACTAACACGGCTCTAGGACCAAGCCACAGCTGCTTCCAGAAGATGGATGGATTTCTTCCTGCCTCTTATACAACCATTACCAAAAATGGATTCCTTGGGGGTACTTCCTAACTTCACAAACCTCTTTTCCCTATGAAAGTTTCCTAAAAGTTAGACGTATAGACCAATGGAACAAAACAGGGTCCAGAGGTTGACTCCTTCATAAATAGGCACCTGACTTACAACAAAATTCCCCAGAAGCAGAAGGTGAAAGATGCTGTTTTCAATTACTGGTGCTGGGTCAATCGATGGTGGAAAAAAAATCAGTTTGAACCCTGCCATACACCGAAATTAATACCAGATGGATTGTACAGGTAACGTGAAAGGGAAACCAATAGAACGTTTAGGCAAAAGCCTGGGAGAATGTATTCATGACCTTGGGGTAGGCAAAGATTCCTCAAATAGGTCACAAAAGTGCAACCGGAAGAAGACTGATATGTTGGATGATAGGCATAATGGTTCATAGTGATCAAACTATACTGTGGAGGGAATGAAAACATACCCAAGAGAGTGGGAATGGATATTTGCAAATTCAAAAAGGACTTGTATTCAAAAAGTCTTCAAGAGAACTACAAATTAGTAAGAAAGAGGCAGACAACCCAAAGAGAATAGTGGTCAAAAGACATGAACAAGAAGTGCACAAAAGATGATCTCCAACTAGCCAATAAGTACGTGAAAAGGTGATCAGATACTAGAAAACATGCCAATTAAAACTACCATGTGATATTGCTCATTCTTACCGGAATAGACAAAAATGTAAAAGTCATATACACCAACGTATACGTGCATGCTCAGTCCTGTTCAACTCTTTGTGACTGCACGGAGTGTAGCCCACCAGGCTCCTCCATCCCTGGGATTCTCCAGGTAAGAATACTGGAGTGGGTTGCCATTTCCTTCTCCAGTGCATGCAGGCATGCTAAGTTGCTTCAGTCGTGTTTGACTCTATGTGACGCTATGGAAAGCAGCCCACCAGGCTCCTCTGTCCACAGGATTCTCTAGGCAAGAATACTGGAGGGGGTTGCCATTTCCTTCTCCATCACATCTCCTGAGTGGCCTGCATTGGCAGGCGATTCTTTACCACTGTGCCACTTAGGAAGCCCAAAGGTTGGAGCGATTGCAAACTCTCAGATATTATCAGCGACGATGTAAAATTGGTGTAAACACTTCCTAAAGGATTTCACAGTACCTGCTAAAGACAACTATGTATATCATCTTTGACTCAGCAATTCTACTCACAAGAAATGCATACATACATTCACCAATAAACACGCACAAGAATATTCATAGCAGCCCTATTTGTATTAGCTGAAAACTGGAAACAGCCCACATGTCTATCAACAGTTGAATTAATAAATTAACTACAGGGACTTTCCTGATAGTCCAGTGGTTAAGGCTCCAAACTCCCAATGCAGGGGGCCTGGGTTCGGTCCCTGGTCAGGGAACTAAGATTTCACATGCCACCCACTGCTAAGATCTGGTGCAGCTAAATAAATAAATATTTTAATTAATTAATTAATCGACTATGGTATCATCACATGGTGGAATAGTGCTCTGTGATGGGGATGAGTTATGTATAGCTACATGCACAATATAATTTATATTTTATGTGTATATTAATTCAATTTATATATACAATTAATTCTATTAATTTCCATATATCTTCATGTAACATCTATCTTTTTATAAATTTCACTGCTGTAAATTACAAAGACTATCCAAACTAGCATATGCTTCAGAAGTCAAGAGGGTAGATATTGGTGAAGAGTGACTTCCCCAAGAGTATCTCCCCTCTTGACTTCTGAAGCATTATATACAAATATATGTTACTCGTCAATAAAAAATTTCCCCCCGCAAAAAAAAAAAAAAAAAATCCAAGTCTTCTAGGATTGGGTCCCCAGATTGGACCACAAGCTTGCAAGGAAGAAGGCAAGGTGAGTTTTTGGCTTCTTCCTTGGAGAGATGGGACTCTGGACAAGGGAAAATATCCCTACCCAGGTGGGACATTATACTGATACTCACTGGCCAAAAGGCATTAAAAAAAAATTGTCCACCAGAGCAGATGGAAGGGGGAGGAGGCAGCCATCCTTACCTGCCAGGCCCTGTGCTCGGTACCTTTGTGCACCTGTCTTCATTCAAGCCTCACCTGGGCTCCAGGTGGGGTGGGGGGAGGTGGGTAAGTACTGCATCGTCCTGTGAGCTGAGCACTGCTGAGGAAACTGAGGCACAGAGAGGGGCCAGCACACACACCCAGGTCTCAGTGACTCCAAATCCAAGCTCCCAGCTTCCAAGGGCAGCCCGCAGACCCACAGCAGCTCACTGCACAGGGGTGGCCATCTCCCCAGGGCCCTGCATCTCCATGACCCCCCAGAAGACACGTGGGGACCAGACGGGCAAGAGGAGCCCTCCGGCTCAGCCTCCTCTCGGTCTTTAGTTGGCACGATCTGCTCCACGTAGCAGGAGAGATGTTTACGCTGTTAACAAGGCACGCTGTTAATTAAGACAGCGGTACCCTCAGGGGGTTTTAATTTAGGGTAGGCAGCGACCAAGATAAAGAAGATGTTCAGTCCATCGGCTGTGTGCATTTTCTACACCCAACTGGCTTCCACGTGGACTTTTTAATGAAGGTGATTCTGCTTTCTCGTTACGATTTCCAAATACCTGCAAACAAGGGCTTCGCTGTCTCAGAAGGATTCGGAGTCTGTACTGGGGGAGCTGATAACAGATGGAAGATATGTGAGGCAGCAAAGAGGGTGGTGAGGACGTATGCAGCCTGGTTCAAACCACAGGGCCCTCGCTTATCAGCAGTAATGAGTCACTCGGCCTCAATGAGCCCCAGACTCCTCGGTGAAAAACCAGGGTCGACATGCCCAGGTAATAGGGTTGTTGAGGTTACAGAATTGGAACACATGTATGTGTGTACACACGTGACGTGTACATACGCACATAGGTACACTCGTCTCATTTCACACAGTTCTGGGCATATACCAAAGTGCTCAGTTATTGCCAACAGTTGTTAGGACTATGCTCACAGCACACTGTCCTAGGTTCAGCTTTGGGAAACTGGCCTAGGTGTTGTAAAGATCTTAACTTCAGAGAAATTACCAAAGTTGCCTAAGGTCTCTTAGCTCTTGTGGTTGGGTATCTGGCCAGAGTGAGGTTGGGTCCCAATTGTATCTGACTTGAGCCTCTGCTTTTTCAGGCCGGTCTACTGCAAATGTGACCTGAATTGCCATCTCCCAGTCTCTGCCCAGAAGCTGAGACGGGAGTGATCTGCACAGAGGGCCCAGCCTGGCACACCGTGAGAACCCCCTTTGTTTCTAAGTGCGTGACCTTCACACTGTTGGCTCCCCTGACCCATGAGGCTTTCCACTCTGGCTGCTGTTCTTGGCCAAGGATGACCCAGCTTGTGGATTTCACAGCATCAGGAGGCTCCATTAGGGGCTGCCTGAGGCATAGGAAGACCTCAGAATTATCAGACCCTCTAAAAATAGCAGCAAGGGCTCCCCTTGGTGCAAGCTCCCCCTTCCCACGCCCCCAGTGAGTGACGAGGGGACCACTGAGACTGGGTCAAAGTGTTCTGATGCCAGATTCCAAAGTAAACAAGGCTGGGCCCCACTAAAGTCTAGATTTCAGCTGCTGGTGCTTCATCCCTGCCCATTCCAGCCCTGGCTTCTACGCATGACTGGATTCCAGCCATGGGAAGAGGGATTCAGATGTAGATTCAAGTTCATCTATACTCCCCAAGGGAGTCAAAACAACATGAGTTTTTATCCTCACCCCCAACAACACTGATGTATCTACTGTTAAATTACACACAAAATCCTATACTAATACATCACAGACACGTGGTAATGTGTCTATTATGAAACATGGGGAGAAGTGGAGAGGGAGAGGGGAGGGAGGGGGAAGGGAGAAGGGGAGGATGAAAAAGGGAAGAAAATACATAAAATGGAGAGAAAGGGAGGAAATACATAAAGTGTAAAAAGGAAGAGATGGAAAGAAGAAATGGAAAATAGATATAAATAGACCGTCTGATCCTTTCTTCCCACACTCCCATACATACAGTCCACACTCTGGATGCCCGTTATACTCATTCATAAATGAGCCACCCTCTCATCTGTGCAGCCGCCCTTGACCGAAAGGAGGGGCCTTGCATTGAAGCTGACGTCACTCACCACCCTAAGGTTAGGCGGCTGACATAGCGACCCAAAAGGTCAACCCCCTATGATGTAACTCACCAGCCAGAGATCCTGGAAGGACCAGGCGGAAGCTAGACTCCAGCTGAAGTCCCCACCCTTGCTTATTAGCTTCTTGCCTCTTCATCCTGCTTCCCTGACTCTTGGATAGGTTTCTCCCGAGTGTCCTCTTCTCTGTAAGTCACATGGATCCAAATCCTTGCCTCAGGCTCTGCTCCCAGGGAACCTGAACCAAGAAACACATCCCAGAAATATAACTCCCCAAACAGATGCGATAGAAAATACACAGAAAGAGAAGTTCTTATCTCTTCTTCCCACACCCGGGAGGATCATCCTGCATTGACCCTGGTTTGCGATGCCCCGTTTCAGAGACCACTGCTGTAGGGAAGTCGAGCTTTGGCAGGATTTGGAGGAGGAGAGAGGCCAAGTGAGATTTGCAGGTTGAAAAGAGGGCTCTGGTTGCCCAGGAGAAAATGGAATGGGGATGGGAACCAGGCTGGAAGCAGCAACAGCAATAAGGGGATGCTTTTGGCAGCCTGGATGAGGGTGGAGAGAAGTGGCTGATGGGGAAAAGACTTGGGAGGTGGGATCTCTAGTATGTGGAGGAGCAGGTGTGTGGGCTGGGGAGGAGGGAGAGGGAGGAGTTTCATTCTGGACTCAGCTCTGCGGCCTGAGCCAGGCCCTCTATCCCTGAAAGGGACTAGGAGTTCAGAGAAGAACCACGCACATCCTCCATAGCCCTTACCCGTTTTAACGACATTGTCATGATCTGATGCCTTGGCCCTCTCAAATGTCAGCTCCACAAGGTGGGGACTCTGCTCTAGTTTCCACAGTTTCGAGTGCCTGGCACAGGGTCTGACACCTGGCAGGTCTTTGACAAGTATTTCTGTAAGAATCAAGAGAGGGAAGGGATGCGTGGATGTTCAGGATCACGGCATTCCGGAATTTCCTGTCTGACTTTTATTCCTTGATGGGTCACGGAAGTTGTTTCAGAAACACTTTACCACTACTCAGGCTGGTATAACGAAATGCTATAGACTAACTGGTTTAAGGGGCTTTCTTGGTGGCTCAGTGGCAAAGAATCCGCCTGCCAGTGCAGGAGATTCGGGCTCTATCCCTGGGTTGGGAAGATCCCCTGGAGGAGGGCGTGGCAACCCATTCCAGTATTCTTGCCTGGAAAAACCCCATGGACAGAGGAGCCGGATGGGCTACAGTTCACGGGGTCACAAAAGAGGCGGATGAAACTTCGCAACTAAGCAACCACAAACAGGGCACACACCACAAAGCGTGTTCAAGAAGCTGCAAGACTAGATGCAATTTACTTTGTTGACCATTTGTTGAGCACTTACTGTATAAAAAGCTGAGGCAGACAGGAGGCTGAAGACACCATAGGTTCTGCCCACCGGAGAACCTGAGGGAAAGACAAACGCATGCAGGCAGGGCTCTGAGAGCCCACACTAAGAACCCTGCGGACTTTGAGGCCACGTCTACTGGGGTCCTACCCTATCTTCTCAGTTTAATTATTGGCTTAGCTTCGGTGTGTTACTTAATCCCTCTGAGGCTCCGTCTCCTCACCTGTAAAATGAGGAGGAAAACAGTGGCACCTATCTTGTGAGCTGCTGTGAGGATTAAATAATAGCAATAGTAATAAATAGCATGTATTGAGCCCCCAAGCTCCAGCACTGTATACCTGGCACAGCAGATGCTTAACAAATGTTCATTGAATGAATTAATTGGGCACTTACCATGTGTTAGATGCTGTCTTGTTTTTAATTATTGAATTTTCTCAACAACTCTGTGGGACCCCGAATGACTGTTTCACCCTCTTTCAGGTGAGAAAACTGAGACCCTGGGACTTTAAGTGTGTCATCCAAAATCACACTGCTAGTAAATGACAGAATGCACTTTGCCAACAAAGGTCTCTATAGTCAAAGCTATGGTTTTCCCGGCAGTCGTGTACGGACAGGTGTGAGAGTTGGACCATAAATAAGGCTGAGTGCCAGCGCATGGATGCTTTCAAACTATGGTGCTGGAGAAGACTCTTTAGAGTCCCTTGGACTGCAAGGAGATCCAACCAGTCCATCCTAAAGGAAATCTGCCTTGAATATTCAATGGAAGAACTGATGCTGAAGCTGAAGCTCCAATACTGTGGCCACTTGATGCGAAGAGCCAACTCATTGGAAAAGACCCTGATGCTGAGAAAGATTGAGGGCAGGAGGAGGAGGGGGCGGCAGAGGATGAGATGGCTGGATGGTATCACCAATGCAATGGACGTGAATTTGAGCAAACTCCAGGAGATGGGGAAGGATGGGGAAGCCTGGTGTGCTTTAGTCCATGGGGGCGCAAAGAACCGGACACGACTTAATGACTGGACGACAACAAATGACAGAATAGGATCCAAACCCAGCCCAAGTCTGGAGCCACTGTCCTCAGCCTGCTGAATGGAAATCACACAGCCTGCTCCAGGGCCTGCTGACGTCTGCACCCCCGCAATTACGGAATCCTCTCCGAGCCCGGTGTGGGCACCTGGGTAACAGGGAGCCCCGGGAGAGATATGATCAGAGCCCTGATGTGTGATCACACGTGTGATTAAGGGAGATAATTCTGGCTCCCACACAGGGCCAGATCTAGGGTGAAGCGAGTGAGGCACCCACCTCAGGCACAAAATTTAACAAGAAGCCGAAAAGGTTCACTAACAAGATAAATAAAGACAGAATCAGTATTACTGATATTTCCTTTTGCCCTAGGCTTCACTAAGGCTCAGCAAAGCACTGTTATGAATCCAGTCTTAAAGTGTTGATATTTTGTTCATCATGGATTTTTTTTTTTGGCAGTAATTGAAAAATACGGCATTGGAATATCATTGTTCTTGATTGCTGAGATTTTTGGTGTCAACCTTCCTTTGTGCCTGAGTCCAGGTCCTCCTCCCATGACTTATTTATTCACGTTTCCTCAAAGCAAAAAAAAAAAAAAAAAAGTGTCCATGTCTCAGTTTCTACATCTGTGAAATGGGTTTCTTAAAACCTAAACTCAAAGAGTTGCTGGGAGTGCTAGAGAATATTCTTCAGGTTCAAGCCCTGCTTGTGTGACACTCAGCAGAAGTTACTGTCTGATCTCGTGGAAGAGGATCACCCTGGCCGTGCCCTTGGCTGACCCAGGAGTCATTCAGGACTTTCCTTGTAAGCTTCAGTCTTGGTCACACTGTTCTCCATCCTATTTCCTCATCCACACCTTCCAACCCTTCCTGCCCACCACAACCAGTAAAGACAATTGTACAGAGTAACTTATCCCCAAAGAAGTTCTAGAGCAGAAAAAAAATCCTCCAAGAAATCAGTGTAAAACAGAGTCTTGTTCTTTGACAAAATCTGTTCGGAACCAGGCAACTGAAAACAAACATTGCTTCTTCCGCTGGTGTCAGAAAACCAGGCACTGTGTGTTGAGGCCTCCTGGAGAGGGCTGAAATATTCTTTTTCTCAGGGGAGATGAAACCCAGCCTCACACACAGCAGCTGGGATGGCTTCCAACCCCCACATTCAGGATATTTGCTATTTTGATTGTATAAGCCCAAGTCAGGTACACACGCTGGGGCTTCTGAATATATTTACAAGGAAATCAGCATAATACACAGTTAATATTCAGAATATGATTAATCCAAAAGCCCCGCTCCATATTCCAATTACATCCACTGCTCCCCTACGTGGGCTGGGTTTTGCCTAAATGCATATGGAGTCAATTGGAGCGCCAGATTTACGGAGGCTGCCGAAAGGCTGGTGCTCTGATGGTAATAAGTTCTATTCCTATTATGGGGTGGGCAATAAAGAATCTGATATTTATTCTGCTGCATTTTTGAGAAACTCTTGGAAAGAATCTAGGCTGCTGGAACACAGTGACATATTTCCCAAACAAATTGTCCCCACTGCAGTTTGACTGTTTAGAGGAGCCAGAGTCACTTTAGAAACCCAATAGTCTAAAAAAAATTTTTTTTTATTTTAAAAATAAAAAATGAATTTAAAAATTAAAATTTTGTAATTTAAAAATATAAATCATTTAAATGTTAAAAATTAAAAAAAATTTTAATTAAAAATAAGAAGCCCAGTATCCAAGTACTTGGGCTTCCCTGGTGGCTCCGATGGTAAAGAATCTGCCTGCAATGAAGGACACCCTGGCTCGATCCCTGGGTTGGGAAGATCTCCTGGAGAAGGGATTAGCCACCACTCCAGTATTCTTGTCTGGAGAATCCCATGGACAGAGGAGCCTGGGGGGCTACAGTCCATGGGGCCGCACACACGACACACACATATCCGAGCACTCAAGTAGGCTCCCCAGAACCTCCACTATGACTGGTGATTTCTCACTACCCTGAGATAAGACGCCTGGCTCTGTCCTCCTGGTAGTCACAGGCTGTATGACCTTGGCACAACCCTTAGACCTCTCTGAACCTCTTTTTCTCCATCTGTAAAATGGGAATATCAATAGCAACCTCAGAGTTCTGTTGCCAGGATTAAATGCAAGGCACCTGGGCAGGCCAGTGCCTGGCACATAGTAACCATCTAATGGGTGGCTTTAAAGGAACTGGAATTTACAAAAGGATAAATGGGTAAAAGCTAATCTCTTCAACTCATGATGGCACCTATCACAACAGTGCATCCTCAGAAATGTGGTGATCGCACCACGTGCGGGTGTAGGGAACAAGTTTTGAGGGAACATGGATGGTGAATTTTAAAGTTGTGCACTTACATTTCCACTCCAGTGTTATTGCCTGGAAAATCCCATGGATGGAGGAGCCTGGTAGGCTGCAGTCCATGGGGCCGCGAAGAGTCGGACACGACTGAGTGACTTCCCTTTCACTTTTCACTTTCATGCATTGGAGAAGGAAATGGCAACCACTCCAGTGTTCTTGCCTGGAGAATCCCAGGGACGGGGGAGCCTGGTGGGCTGCCGTCTATGGGGTCGCACAGAGTGGGACACGGCTGAAGCGACTTAGCAGCAGCAGCAGCACTTACATTAGTGCACCTTGAAGATGCACTAATAAACACTCAGCCTCATGATTTCATGACCATGATTGCCTGGGCCAAGGCTACAGAGGGATGACTGTTAGAACAAATCCTTAAAAAAATAAAATTGTATAACTGAAGAGAGGGTAAAAATCTTGAAGGTGATATTAAAGTAACTGAGGTTTGGGAAACATTGTTCTGGAAGGAGAAAAATGGTGACATAAAAAAATCTTAGGATTAGCAGAGCAAATCTTGGGGTTAGCATAAATATATTTCTATATTTTAAACATTAAAAATCAGTAACCATGAAGGGTAAGATTGTGGGTATCCAGTGTAGTTCTGAATTCCCCAGAAGGTTGTTAAGTTGCTAAGTCACGTTCGACTCTTTGAGGACCCCACGGACTGCAGCAGGCCAGGCTCCTCTGTCCTCCACTATCTCCCAGAGTTTGCTCAAATTCATGCCCACTGAGTCTGCGATGCTATCTAGCCATCTCATCCTCTGCCGCCCCCTTCTCCTTTTGCCTTCAATTTCCCCAGATGGTTCCCACTGTCCATTCCCACTCATTTCCCACCTGAAGGAAAGCACATTTGAAAGCAAACCATTGAAAGCAGGATGCTTATAGAGAGAAACTTAAATGTTCTCACATTTATTTTTTAAGCAAATAATCTGTCAACTTTGCTATTTCACCAAAGTTGAAATAACAATAATCTAATGGCTCAGATTATTTTCCAACATCCCTGATAACTAATGGCCATGAAATGGTGATGCCATGCAGTGGTTGAGAACTGCTGGGCTCTAGAACATCCCATATGGTTGAATTAAAACCACCTTAGGGATCAAGAACGGAGAAGGCAATGACAACCTACTCCAGTACTCTTGCCTGGAAAATCCCATGGATGGAGGAGCCTGGTAGGCTGCAGTCCATGGGGTCGCTAAGAGTCGGGCACGACTGAGCAACTTCACTTTCACTTCACTTTAGGGATCAAGAACTCAAATTCAGACTATAAAAGGAGAGAGTTGGCTCGAGCTCTTTCTGCTGGAGTTTCAACAGCTAGAGAGCTGCTAAGGCCTTTGCCCTCTCCTCTCCTAAGTCCAGAGCACTCTCTCTCCATCCAGGCTGGAAACTGCAGAACAAGGAGTTTCTGAAGCAGCAAGCATGGGGTTTGGTTGTTTGGGGGGTGGGGCACTCACCTATGTTTATGTAAATTTCTGAAGTTCTCTCACTCACAAGTTGAGGAGAAGCTCTTTTCCTTTGGCAAATGGGTTTTCAGATTACCGATGGTGGGCGCTGGAAGATTCAGAATGTCTGTGGATCCCCTGAAATGATTAGCAAAGCTGTGTGTGTGTGTGTGTGTGTGTGTGTGTGTGTGTGTGTGTGTGTGTCTGCGTCCACACACATGGATGTTAAGTATTTCCTTGGGGGACAGTCTATGTGCATCCAGCAAATTGCTGTTTGGAGCTTCAGGATGTGGAATTTTAATGCAAAAGACGAAGAAGGGAAACAGCTGCATCAGTTAAGAGTGGAGAAGGGGGTTTGGGGTGTGGTGTGGCTGGGATGGAAAAAGAGGTTTAAGAGATATGTCTGTGGATCATGAGTCCTCACCTTGTGTTGGAGAATTACAATAAGTTAATATGAGTTATTCTGAAATTTTTCCTGGGAGCATTAGACTGTCTTCTGTTGATCTCAACAGCTCTGGAGACCAGATCATATAAGCACTGCATCGATGCCTCTCTCTGCATCTCGTCTCTTCTTCCAAGTGCTCATCCCCTAGAAGGCAGGAACTGCCTAATTCAGGCTAAAAACACATCATACCCTCCTCCGTCTCCGAAGCTTGTGTTTGCCAAATCCTTGCAGAAGGAATGACTGTGCCAGTCTTTAGGAGTCATTGGTCAAAAGTGCATGAGCTTTGCTTCCAAGTGGACACGTACTCAAACTGTGATCTCCATCACGTAATTATAAGGTTTTCTCGGGCAGGTTACAGGCTCATTTGCCTCCATAGTTTCCCATCCAAAAGATGGCGGTGAACACCCCTAGTCCGCATAGCTCTTGAGATGATTAAGTGAGTGACTGGATTTCATTAGCTTAACGCTAATGTTCCTGGTACATGCGAGGCACATGGCCAATTGTAGTTACTGCTCCAAAAACACATTTGTTTGAAAGGCCGACCCTGCTTAATTGTTTAAAAATCATTTAGGGTCAGCAGCATAAATCTCAAACTGCCACTAACTTTAACACAACATTATTTCACCAAATAAAGACTTGCTGAGAGCCTTCCACATGCTCTGTGTAGGGCCACAGTGATGCAATTCTTGCTGTTGTAGGTGACCTAGGGAACTCTACCTAGGTTTCAAGTGGATTCTTTCTGGTTCAGGAAAAGTCTGAATGACCGAGAGCTGCTATTGCCATTTTGGTGGTGGGGGAACCATTCTCTGTCTTTGAAAGGAATAAATCAGGTACCCAGAGATCTAATTTTTCAGTTCATGGGGTCCAATGGGGACGAATAAAGTCAGGTGGCAGTGGCTCAAGAAACTCACAACCCCCATCACATTTTCAAAATGAGAAAACACTTGGCCACTCTAAATCAGACCTCTGCAGAAAAAGAAATAGAACTTTCTTCTCCCAACTCTCCAGTGGCTTCATTTCTCCAACATCATCAGGGTGTCCAAGGCACCTGCCCCAACTGGCTCGGAAAACTCGATTACAAATCCAGAAAATCCCTGACTAATCATAAGACACGCGAATTAGAAATTCCGAGTTAATTTGATTTTCCAGTCAGTTGAGGGCTCATCAGAAAATCTTTTGCAATTTAAGCCCTCTGGCTGGTTATCTTTCAATACATGCGGTGGTTCTCTCCTGCTCTCAATTCTGGTTCTATCATTGAGGAGCTATGTAGCCTTGGGCAAGTTTCTGACTGTCTTAGTTATCTATTGCTGCATCACAACATTCCTCAAGCTTAGCGGCTTAATGCCGCACACGATCAATACCTTTCAGTTTCCATGAGTCAGTAGTCCAGGTATGGCTTAGCTGGGTCTTCTCAGGGTCCCACGATGCTTCAATCAAGCTGTCAAGTGGGCTCCTTTCCAGAGCTCAGTGTCTACTTCTGAGCTCGCAGGGTTGCTGGCAGAATTCAGTTCTTCATGGTTGTAGGACTGAGGTTCCCATTGTCTTCCTGGTTGTCGTCTGGGGCTGCTCTCAGTTCCCAGAGGGCATCTGCAGTTCTTTGCTCTGTGACCCTTTGCCAACATGCTAACTTCCATAGCATTAATTTGTTGGGTGTTCACCATGATCCTCTGAAGTAGATGCAATTACTATTCCCGCTTAGCAGATGAGGAAACTAGGGTTTAATAAAGTGCTGCGGCTGGTACAATGATATCCGACTAGCAAGTGGCAGCAGAGCCCAAAACCAAATCAAAGGTACATAACCACTATAAGATTTTGCATGCTGTGTCTTATTAAAACTTGGTTGAGGGACTTCCCTGGTAGTCCAGTGGTTAAGAATCCACCTTCCAGTGCAAGGGACGTGGGTTCAATCCCTGGTTGGGGGACTAAGATCTCACATACTCTTGCCTGGAAAATCCCATGGACGGAGGAGCCTGGAAGGCTGCAGTCCATGGGGTTGCTGAGGGTTGGACACGACTGAGCAACTTCACTTTCACTTTTCACTTTCATGCATTGGAGAAGGAAATGGCAACCCACTCTAGTGTTCTTGCCTGGAGAATCCCAGGGACAGGGGAGCCTGGTGGGCTGCCATCTATGGGATCGCACAGAGTCAGACATGACTGAAGTGACTTAGCAGCAGAAGTGGGGCAACTAAGCCTACAAGCCGCAACTTGCTTGAGCCTGCATGCCTCAACTAGAGAGCCTGCATGCCGCAGGCTGTAGAGCCCATGCACTCTGGTGCCTATTCACCACAACTAAAGAGAAGCCTGCACGACACAACAAAGGGCAACGATGCAACACAACAGTGCGGGAATGAAGGCGGCCAAATAAGTAAATAAATACATATTTTTTTAAAAACTTGGTTGAGTTTTATTTTGTCTTTTTTTGTTTTATAAGTATAGCTCTTGCACACAGGACAGAGATGTTCTTGGGGAAAGGAGTCATGTCTTAAGTTATGTGTGTCCTAGGTCCACAACACAAGTTGTGGCACACAGTGAGAAATTAATAGATGTTTGATAAATGGATGGACAGGGTGAGCAATTGGTAGATGTCTGGATGGAGGGATGGATGGATGCGAGGGATGATCAGTGAGTTTGAAGGGAGATGGGGTGGGTAGAGGAATGGATGGATGAAGAATGGGGTGGATATTAGGTTGGATATGGAGCGGGTGGTGGATGCAAGAATGAGTGTGTGGCTAAATTTGTGGGTGGGTGGGGGTGGGCATGTGATAACTGGATAGAAACAGATGGTAACTTCTCTCCTCTCTGAGTAGCTTCCTAGACATTCTCTACTTTCCCCTGCAATCATCTTGTAGTGTATATATCATTCATCTACAAGATTAAAGCTGGCCCAAGTTCATCATTGGCTTGATGCCCATAAATATATATTTAGATTTTTAAAAATCCACAAAGCCTAGGATACCACAGGGACTGGCAGATTCTTTTTTTTTCTAGAATGGAGTACGCTGAACGGCTGTTTAATGAGTGGATGACGCCAGACCACCAACAGACAGATCCTAGGAGAAATCTCAGTGTAGCCCAGAGCCCTGGAAGGGCTGAGGGATGCCTCAGTCCCTACCTCCCTGGTAAGGAGAAGAATTTTCCAAGAGCATCTTTTCCAAGAGCTCTTTTCCAAGAGTAGATGGGATCCTCTTCCCCCTGACAGAAGAACTGTACTTAGCCCTCCAAACACCAGGGGTCGGTGACCAAGGGTTGCAGCATCGAATGGGGCATTCTGTGACATCCTATCCCTATTCCAGGGTCTCAGTCTTTACTCTGACCTCACTTAGGATGTGTGTAGTCATAATAATGACTTGGCATCTCAGCCATAAAAAACACGCCTGCCAATGCAGGAGCCGCAGGAGACCCAGGTTCGATCCCTGGGTGGGGAAGATCCCCTGGAGGAGGGCATGGCAACCCACTCCAGTATTCTTGCCTGGAGAATCCCATGGACAGAGGAGCCTGGCAGGCTACAGTCCATAGGGTTGCAAAGAGTCGGACATGGCTGAGGCAACTTAGCACGTGCACACACACAGTCACAATAACAGTTTAACAAACAATAGCAAAGTTCTGCCCCAAGGGCGTTAACATACATCCCACTTAACTCTCAAAGTGGCCCTGGACCCTGGTGCTGATACATTCTCTCCACTGGTTCAGGAATCAGGGGAGGTCATCTGCTCAAGGCTACCCAGCAGCTAAGAGGGCAACCTGAGCTTCACAACCCACTTTGATCTGACTTTAAAACTCTCCTTCTGTGCTTTTGTTCCAGCTCAGCCCCATCCAAGAAGGAGGAACGGCTTGTCTCAGGACAGGAAGAAACTCAAAGAGGACAGGATAGAGCTGGGCCTCTTGTGAGCAATTTCTTGGAACACATGGTTTTGATAAAGGCATTGGGAGTCCACAGATTCAAACATTCTCTAAATCTCCTTCTAAACTATAGTAATCTTGGGAATGCCTCTTGTTTGGCTGATGGACTGGGGAGGGGGAAAATTCTTGAAATAAGTGTAAGATTGTTCAAGATGCCCCTGCTGGCTAAGTCCATGGAGAGCTCCCAAAGACCGTTCCCAATCACCCAGCAGAGCAAGAGAAAACCAAGCGGACTAAGAAGGTACCCAAAGGGCTATACATAGATTCAGCTCCTTGCACAAAGTCCTTAGCACAGTGTTTTGTTAATCTGAGAGCTCCACACACTCTCATTTCCCCACCCCTCCCTTTTTTTTTCTGGCTCCACCACAGAGCTTGTAGGATCTTAGTCCCCCAACTAGGGATTGAACCCTGGACCCTGGCAGTGAAAGCGCCAAATACTAACCACTGGACCACATGAGAATTCCCCCTCCTTCCTTCTTAACTGTGCCACCAGCTTGGATGAATGAGTCAGACGGGCAAAAATCATTCCATTTTCTTGCTGGGCTCACACTATATTCTGTGCACAGTGCTGATTTATCTTTATGTGCATTATCTCATTTAATGATCACAGCCGACCTGGGCGGGGGCTTCCGTTATTATCCCTACACAGAAAAACTGAGGCTCGGAGTGGTGGAGTGACTCCCCAGGGTCACTCGGCTTGGAGGGGAAATAGGCAGGATTCCACCCCAGGTCTACCTGACTCCACAGTCTCTTAAGGACTCCACCTGACAGCCTGGCATTGCAGTCAAAACAGGGACACTTTGCAAACACAGATCCGTTTTGTCCTCATCTGTGCAACGGGTTCAGTTCATTGCCCATTTGACTGGTAAGAAAACCAAGTATCAGGGAACAGAATCCAATTCCCAAGAAGAATCACGGGTAGGAGACGGCATATCAAAATACACATCCACTTCCGTCCACTCCAAAACTTACTGTCTTTCTGCCACACCTCACTGTCAATCGAACCTACTCTCTCACCAAGACGATGTCCTGAGCCGGTCCCAGTGGGAACTCAGGGCAGCGCTGACCACAGCCACCTGGACAGAGGGCAGCCTCCACCCTCTGTCTCATCTCTCCTGTAACAGCCTGGGCCCCTCCAGGCCCTGAGAGCTCTCCGCTCCTGTGTCAACAGCTTTCGGGGCTGCCTGTCACCCGTGTTTTACAGCCCACTCGATGAAGAACAAATTCGTATTGATCTCGGAACAACTCAAGCTGTAAATTACTGGTCATGATTGGCTTGGTCACCTGGAGATGAGGGTCTATCCATTGTGCCAGGGGTCTGAATTTAATTTTCATTCCAGAAAACCCACTGGCAGTGTGAGACTCAATGTCTATGTGAGAAGAACTATTAAGATGGCCAAGGGCTATCTTCAAAACTGCATACTGCTTAATTCAGAGCTGGCCCTGGTCTTGTCTGATGAATCAGAGTCTTAGCAGCTTACTGTGGGCATTGAATTAAGTTTGAGAATTGACCGAGAGCTATTCCTGTTATTAATAAAAGTGATTATAATGACCGTGGCATAACAATAGCTAACATTCACTGACCACTCTCCATGCCTTATTTCGTTTTCACTAAAGCCTTGTTACTTACTAGCTGTGGGAGTCTGGGCAAGTTACTTAGCTTCTCGACACCTCTGCTACTTCACCTATAAGACGAGAAATAATAGTAACAGCTTCCTTGTCACAGGGAGGGAAAGGCTCGCTGAAGTGGTTTATGTAAATTGCTAAGATCAGAAGCTAGGTGTATTCTTATTCTCACTACTCTTAAAGAAAGAGAAGTTCAGGGAGGTTAAGAGACTTGCCCAAGGTCACACAGCCAACACCAGGCTTTTTTTTTTTTTTAATATTCAACTACCAACACGGAAAAATAGAGATGATTTTCTGTTTCTCTTGAACACTGGGGAAAAACTGGCAGCACTGGGCTTGCCTTTCTTTCCACCATATTCTTCTGCTAACCAAATCTGTTCTCTCCCATCAGCTAAGCCCAACAATGCCAAAGTCAGCCCATAGACTCTTGTGAGAAAAAAGAAAAAAAATTCTAGAAATTTGAAGTTTTCTAGAATGCCTGGATCAAATGCCTGAGTGCCCTGGAGCAGATGACGCTGACCAGCAGCTGCCACCCTTCTGTGTGCTTAGGGCTCCTGGTTTACCCCAGTCCCCACCACTCCCTGCTGCCCTCCCTTCTCACGTCCACCATGCCTGCCCGGCCCCTGTAGGCACCTGAGACTGTGGGTATGCATTGGCACCCCAGAATCCCTGAGGGAGGGTGTGATAAATCATCCTCAGAGGCAGAAACAAGGAGACAGTGACTTGCCCAAGGTCACACCGTCCAGCGAGCGTCAGGACCAGGATTCCAAGGCAAGCCTACCTTCCCCCAGGCTCAGCCTTCTTTGTCCTTTGCAGAGCTCCCTTCCCAGGCTGGCGGGCTGAGTGGAAGTCTGCAGGCAGAGACAAGAAAGAAAAATCAGTCTCTCCTGCTGGGGAAGGAATGTAAAGCTTCCAGAGTCTCCAGGCCGGCTTCCAGGTCTGGCCGCCTGTCCTGCACCGTCTCCTCTGAGGACAGAGGGCTGTTTCCGGCGGGATGGCTTGCTCTGTGCAAGACTCATACCCGGGAGAACACAGAGCTTCCAGGGTCCCTGTTTCGCGACGGCCACACACAGGCTTTGCCCATCTTCAGACCTCGCCAGGAAAGCAAGAGGCAAGGAGCGGGTTGTGACTGACGGGGACCCCGCTCACACAGCTCCGACCCCAGTGACAGCTCTAAGGCCCCCCCACCTCAAATAAATTAGACTCTCTTCCTGGTCCCCATGACTGGGGGGCAGCGGGGGAAAGGAGGCGGCGCCGGGAGGGGAGATTTCATCTCTCCGCTTCCAGAGCTGACAGCTTGGACAGTAGTTTTCGAGGAACAAACTTGATTCTCAGGCAGACGGACAGGCCCGAGCTTCAGGGGGTGCCATGACTATTGATGGCTTTTCTCCCGGCGTCTGCCTCAGCCTGGGCGCTTACGCAGGGCTCCCGCTCACGGCCTGCGGGCGCGGCGTGTCGCTCCACGGAAGCCGCTCCTCTGTCGCGGGGGGCAGGCAGGGCCGCCAGGTGGCGCTGCTGTGTCTCGCGAGTGTCGACGCCGGTCGGCCTACCGCCCCGCTCTGCAGCGGCTGGGAGTGGGCCGAGGGCGCTGCGTGGGTGACGCCATTCAGTCCTCGCGGCGACCCGGGAGGAGGCCGCGAGAGGCCCAGGGAGGCCAAGCGGCTTGCCCGCGGTCGCACAGCTAGGAAGGATCGGAGACAGCCTTCAGATCTATAAGCCAGCGGCAGAAGGTTTCCGCAGCAAAATGTCAAGCGTGCAAACACCAGCTGTCCCTGCCTGGGAAAGGCTACGGTTATTTCTTTGGTTATTTTCCTGAAATTATGTCCTTCTTACACTTACGGGTTCAGATGCATTTTCTTTTTTGAAATGATGGAGCGGTGGATCTCTGACGGGTTTTCACGTCCTTCAGTTCAGTTCAGTCCAGTCGCTCAGTCGTGTCCGACTCTCTGCGACCCCATGAAGCGCAGCCCGCCAGGCCTCCCTGTCCATCACCAGCTTCCGGAGTCCACCCAGACTCACGTCCATCGAGTCCGTGATGCCGTCCAGCCATCTCATCCTCTGCCGTCCGCTTCTCCTCCTGCCCCCAGTCCCTCCCAGCATCAGAGGATTAACATACACGCACTATTCTTTATACAACAGATAACCAACAAGAACCTACTGTATAGCACAGTGAACTGTTCTCAATTCCTGTTTTCTATAGTTTATCTTATAATCATACTTTATCTTATAATAACCTGTAAGGGAAAATAATCTAAAAAATATAATTATATGCATATTATATATTATAAGATTATTAAATTTTAAAGTATATTATATATAATTATATGTTATTATATATCATATATATTATAAAATATATTATAATATATTTTATAATATATGTAGTATTATATAGTATATAGTATTATGCATTATTATGTATGTACTATATGTATTATATAATACATTATATAATATATAATAGATTATATATTATATGTATTATATATTATATTATATATTGTATAATCTATATTACATATAATTATATATGAAATAGATAATGTATATTATATATACTATATTATATAAGATAATATATTATATAAAATATATCATATATAATATATTATATATACATTATTTTATATATTTATGTTTACATATTTTAGATTTTTATATTTAATATATATAATATATAATATGATATAAAATAATCATAATATATAATATATATCATATGCATATACATATATGATATATATTATATAATGTAAATATAAATATAAAATTTATATAATTTATATAATAATGTATATATAATATATATAATTTATATAATAATCACACAATAATTATATAAGTATTCATGTAATATATGATTCACATAATTTATTATTTATATAATTATATAATATAAAATATATTACTATATTGTGTATTTAATATATTATATTAAATATAAATTTACATAATTATATAAATAAATATAAATGCATATAACATAAATATAGAAATATAAGATAATATAATATGAATATTAAATATATATAAATATATATTTATAAATATAAATATTTTTCATATATAAATATAATATAAATATATTTATAAATATAATATAAATACATTATAAGATAAATATATTTATATAAATATATAATTGTATTATTATATAATTATAATATAAATAATATATATCAAATATATAATATATAGTATATAAATTGTATTATATTAATATACAATTAATATTGATGTATATTAAATATTTATTTGATGTATATATATATAACTGAATCCCTTTGCTGTACACCAGAAACCAACACGATATTGTAAATCAGTTATACTTTAATTAAAATTTTTTAATGAATAAGCAAAATTTCCTATCTAAAACATTTTCTCCCCAATTTTCAAGCCCCAGATATTCAAGATCAGGGACCATTTACCTTAATGGACAATCTCTGGTGTTCAGTTAGGAGGAAATTCAAGTTTGAATAACAGAATTCTGTCTGTAACCCACTCCCACTGGAATATAAGCAGTGATACATTGTCTGCTACAAGCAGATGTAGACAGGGGACCCAAGCTCTCTGAGCCTCAGTCGCCTCGTTAGTAAAATGGGATAATTACAGCAACTCATGATCTTGTGTTGAAGACTGAATGAGGCGGTGTGTGTAACTTGTCCATCACGTTATCTGGCAAGCAGCAGATAATCTGGTGTCTGATATCCTTCCTTTGTGACATTCATCTACCTTGATCTCTGCAGTTGTGGTTCACTCATCCTCTTTGTGTGTGGCATCCCACGGTGTGAACATGCCACCCTTTGCTCATTTTGCTGTTAATGGGCATGCAGACAGTTTCAAGTGTGGGGCTCTCAGTGATCGTGGTGCTGTGAACATTCTAGAACGTGTGTATTTGTGAACATAAGTACACACTTGTGCTGGGACTATGCCCAGAGGAAAGACTTCAGAGTCCAAGGCAGGGATGGGTAGTTTCCTGGAGAGTTGTGTCAACTTATTCAACTGCCCGCCCTGGGGAAGTTTCCAGAACCTCCATACCCTCAGCAACAGTAGATATGACAACTTTTACTGTAGGCGTTCTGGCGAATGTGTGAAACTGTCACATGGGGGTGTCAAATTGTGTACTTCACTCAACCCTGAAGAAGAGCACATTTTCGTTTGAATTTTAGCCACGGATATTCTGTTGGAGAATGCGTGTTCACATCCTTTGCTCGCTTTTTCTGTCTTTTTTTTTATTACCACATTCTTTGTAGGCAATGCGCATTGCAGAAAACCTTTTCCACTCCATTTTACTGTTTCTTTCTCTTAATGGTGTCTATCCAAGGGAACATTTCACGCAAAGATGGGCACAATAGAGGACAACAACAGCAAGGACCTAACAGAAGCAGAAGAGATTAAGAAGTGGCATGAATACACAGAAAAACTATACAAAAAAGTTCTTAATGACCCAGATAACCACAGTGGTGTGGTCACTCACCTAGAGCCAGACATCCTGGAGTGTGGAGTCAAGTGGGCCCTAGCAAGCATTACTATGAATAGAGCCAGTGGAGGTGATGGAATTCTAGCTGAGCTATTTAAAATCCTAAAAGATGATGCTGTTAAAATGCTGTACTCAATATGCCAGCAAATTTGGAAAACTCAGCAGCGGTCACAGGACTGGGAAAGGTCAATTTTCATTCCAATCCCAAAGAAGGTCAATGCCAAAGAATGTTCAAATTACTGTACAGTTGGCCCTCATTTCACATGCTAGCAAGATTACGCTCAAAATTCTTCAAGCTAGGCTTCAGCAGTACATGAATCGAGAACTTCCAGATGTACCAAGTGGATTTAGAAAAGGCAGAGGAACCAGAAATCAAATTGCCACAATCCACTGGATCATAGGAAAAGCAAGGGTATTCCAGAAAAACACCTACTTCTGCTTTGTTGACTATTCTAAAGCCTTTGGCTGTGTGGATCATAGCAAACTATGGAAAATTCTTGAAGAGATGGGAATACCAGACCACCTTACCTGTCTCCTGAGAAACTTGCATGCTGGTCCAGAAGCAACAGTTAGAATCATACGTGGAACAATGGACTGGTTCAAAATTGGGAAAGGAGGGCATCAAGGCTGTATATTGTCACTCTGCTTATTTAGCATTTATGCAGAGTACATCCTAGGAAATGCCAGGCTGGATTCATCACAGATTGGAATTAAGATTGCCAGGAGAAATATCAATAACCTCAGATATGCAGATGATAGCACTGTAATGGCAGAAAGTGAATAGCAACTGAAGAGCCTCTTGATAAGGGTGAAAGAGGAGAGTGAAAAGTTGGCTTGAAATTCAACATTCAAAAAATCTGATGCCATCACTTCATGGCAAATAGATTGGGGGGGGAGGTGAAAACAGTGACAGATTTTATTTTCTTGGGCTCCAAAATCACTGCAATGACTGGAGCCATGAAATTAAAAGACGCTTGCTCCTTGGAAGAAAAGCAATGACAAACCTAGACAGCATATTAAAAGGCAAAGACATCACTTTGCCGACAAAAGTCTGTATAGTCAAAGCTATGGTTTTTCAAGTAGTCATGTATGGATGTGAGAGGTGGACCATAAAGAAGGCTGAATGCTGAAGAACTGATGTTTTCGAACTATGGTTCTGGAGAAGACTCTTGAGAGTCCCTCGGACTGCAAGGAGATCAAACCAGTCAATCTGAAAGGAAATTAACCCTGAATAGTCTTTGGAAGAACTGATGTTGAAGCTGAAGCTCCAATACTTTGGCCACCTCATGCAAAGAACCGACTCATTGGAAAAGACTCTGATGCTGGGAAAGATTGAGGAGAAGGGGGCAGCTGAGGATGAGATGGTTGGTTGGCATCACTGGCTCAATGGATATGAATTGAAACAAACTCTGGGATACAGTGAAGGACAGGGAAGCCTGGTGTGCTGCAGTTCGTGAGGCCGCAGGGGCAGACATAATTTGGTAAAGGAAAAACAAACAAAATTGTTGAATGGAAGTTCTTCATTTTAAAATAGTCCATTTTTCCCCTGCATGGTGAGCACAGTTTTATCCTAGTTATGCAGTCTTTGCCTGCCTACTCCCGAAGTTACGGAAACATTCTCTTAGGTTTCATTCGACAACTGTATATTCTATCTCATGTAAGTAGAGACACAATAAATCTGGAACCGATTTTTGGGTTTGATTTTGAGGTCCAGTTAAATATTTCCATATGGAAAAATGAGCCAGTATCTCTTTATTGAAAAGTATCATCAAATTTATTTTTGTTTTCATTTCCAAGAATGAGGTGTACAGATGTGAGAGTTGGACCAGAAAGAAGGCTGAGCACCAAAGAATCGATACTTTTGAGTTGCGGTGCTGGAGAAGACTCTTGAGAGTCCCTCAGACTGCAAGGAGATCAAAGCAGTCAATCCTAAAAGAAATCAACACTAAATATTCATTGGAAGGACTGATGCCGAAGCTCCAATACTTTGGCCACCTGATGCAAAGAGCCGACTTACTGGGAAAGATCCTGATGCTGGGAAAGGTTGAGGGCAGGAGGAGAAGGGGGCAGCAGAGGATGAGATGGTTGGATGGCATCACCAACTCAAGGGACATGAATCTGAGCCAAATTCCAGGAGATAATAAAGGACAGGGAAACTTGGAGTGCTGCAGTCCATGGGGCTGCAAAGAGTTGGACACAACTTAGCAGCTGAGCGACATCGTCTTTAAGTGCCTGTTGTAGAGGCTGCAGCAGTGTGTCCATTTATTCAGCCAACATTAACTGAGCTCATACTTTATGCCAAGCCCTGTGCTGGGCACTGTGGACATGTGGGCACTGCCCTCAGCTTCCGTGGGGAGTGGACACGGGACAAACTGCCCACTGAATGGGTCTGTCTGCTTCACTTCTGTATTCTCCAAGCCCCACATGGTGCTAGCACACAGTAAGAGCTCAATAAATTCCAACTCCTTTGGATGACAGGATAATACTCCAGCTCTGGCACCCAGACTTGGACGAAAACTTCATCAAGCCACAGCCTGCCCAGTCCCTGCTCTGTGGCTCTCAGCAGGTCACATCCTCTCTCTGAGACTCAATTTCCTGGTATGTAATGGGAACTTGCATCGCAGGGTCTTGGGCATGGGGTAGGGTGGGGTTAAGTAGCTAATCCGTGAAAAGAGTCTGGCACATCCTGAATGTGCGACAAGGTATACCTTTGGAGTTAATACTGTCAGCATGATGTCCACAAGCCCTGGTAAATGTTCTGATCCCTCCTAGAAAATCAGGACCACATCACTTCTCTGTCTTGTCTGCACTAGGATCTTAAGGGATCAGAAATGTGTCAGGTGGGTATAGAGCAGCATCTAGTGGAGAAGGGGGAAAAATGTTACAAAGTGTCACAAGGATATTTAGAAGAGGAAGTTCTCCAGGCTGGCAGAGAAGCCAGGAAGGTAATGGGCACGGGCTGGTGTCCTCAGCACGGAAGGTATAAAAGGCGCCCTTGGCAGCACCCAGGACTCCCTCCCAAGCATCTGCCTGAGCCTCAAAGTTCTAACGAGGGATATCCCCCCACCTGTCTCTTGGCTTCCCTGGGTGCTGAGTCTCTGGGTCCTGTGGGCTCAGAGGCTCATCTTTCAGGTTCTGCTCCATCTTCCCCGTGTCCAGCTAAGGGCACTGCCTCCGCTGATCCCAAGTCCCCGGCGCTCAAGATAATTAAGACTCTGTGTTAGTAATACTCAAACACTCCTTTCTGTTTCCACATTTTGCTACTCAGAGTGCAGTAGTTAATCTAGGGCCTGACTCCAGGCTTTTGTTTTCCATGTCTGTAAACACATCAGACAATTCTCTGCATGGTCCTGACAGGTCATAGTGTAACCGAAGGTAGGGTCTGGCTGCTCAAGGCCAGGTTGGTGGAAAGTTTGCTCCATTTTGGATACTGGCAACCAGGGAATGGGGGGTGGGGAGGGTGGACCCCTGTCCAAAGGCCAACTCCCCCCACTGACAACCAGTGGGCAAATCTTTTATAGGCTGAGGGAGGGGGCTACATGCAGAAACAGCACAGTCAGCTCTGACATCCATCTTGAGCTGGTCGTTGGTAGTCTGATCAGCATCATCTTGTTTTAAGCACAGTTAATCTTCAGTAACGTGGTTGCTTTACTTCCATTTCTTGAGGCCAGTTCTCAGAATCGTGGCAGCGTATGTCGGGGCTATAGTCTATGTGGTGGGGGTTTCAGGATCTATCAGACAGCCCACAGGATGTGGCTCGGAATTTTGTCTATAGCCCATGGGAAGGAGCTAAAGGTCCTTGGCTATACTTCATGAGTAAACTATTATTATTTGATCTTCTTTAACAGTTTTCATTTGTTTCTGCGTGTTCTCATTTCTCAGATTAACCTCATATTCTTTGGTTGAAGTTTTCCACAGACAAAAGGCAGGCAGAGGACGCGGGGTGCAAGGACCATAGCATCCCACTCCATTTCAGTAGGTACGCGGCACCTTCATGTGACGGGGTCAGGCAGGGCCGCTGTAGGTTCAGATCATAGCTGTACTAGAAGCAAGACCAGTGAAGCCTTCTTCAATAATGTCTCACAAAGTCTTCCGCTCTGGGAACATGGGCGCTCTTTCCCTTTATTCCTGTCTTCTGTATTTTGGTTCAGCCATATTATGCAGTTTGCAGGAGATGGGATATCTCTGCAGATGGCAATATGGGGACAGAGGCACCGTCGCTGGACATCTGTAGGTGTCTGTGGACAGGAGGAAGATGTGGAACTAAAAGGTAGACTCTTTTCCAGGTGCCACTAGGGGTAAAGGATCCATGTGCCACTGCAGCAGATGCAAGATATGCGGGTTCGATCCCTGGGTCAGGAAGATCCCCGGGAGTATGAAGCGGCAATCCGCTCCAGTATTCTTGCCTGGTGAATCCCATTGACAGAGGGGCCTGCTGGGCTACCGCCCATGGGGCCACGAAGAGTCAGACATGACTGAGCGACTAAGCACACATTTTCCATATTATGTGGGAGGTGAGGCCTTAAGCAAAATGAACAGGAGTGATGAATCTACAGATATCCGGGAAGAAACTGGCCTGATTAACTTGACTGATTAAATTGTGCTTAATTTGTGAAACAACAGTTTTCAAATTACGAATGACTTGAACATAATCTGTTTTTCCCCCACCTAAAAAATGTATCGTAAGTATCTTTTCTTTGTATACTTTTTTTTTTTCAGTAAGACCAAATTTTGGTCCTATTTGATAATGATTTATCATGTGATTAACAGACACAGAGAAGAGACTTGTGTTTGCCAAGGAGTTGGAGCATGAGGGAGGAATGGATTGGGGGTTTAGGATTAACAGATGCAAACAATTATATATAGGATGGATAAACAAGGTCCTATTGTATAGACCTTATATATTCAATATCCTATCATTGAACCATAATGAAAAAGTATATGAAAATGTGTGTGTGTATATATATATAAGAATCTCTTTGCTGTACAGTAAAAATTAACACATTGTAAATCAACTATACTTCAATAAAATTTTAATTTTTTAAATATTAAAAAAATACGATTAGAAGATTCCTACAGAGTCAATGTTTTAGCAAAGGAAATAAAGACCTGGGACATGGCTGTAAGAGGTCAGGTTAATTCTAAGTGGTTGGATTAAACTGTATTTCATCTATAATCACTGCTCACTTTTTGCAGGATTCTTTGGTCATTGTAAAGACATAGCCCAGCCCTCCTGTATTATCTAAGAAAAGTTGAAAAAGACACATCTCTAGAAAGTGTGCCCCATGTTCTGTGAGGCAGGGGTTCAATTTCCTGTGGGAAAACAGAAGATAGTGAAGATAATTTATCTCAACATAAGGACAAGTTTATGTAGGAAGCAACCATTGAGCTGGGCTTTGAGTTTTCATGGAGTTTTCTCAGCCAAACTCGCTCATCTCTGGGATGAAGGGAGGGTATGTTGATGCTATTGGAAGAGTGGAAACAACATAGGCTGTTTATTAACCCTGTTAGTGTAGCTTGTAGGGAATACCAGGACCTTGATAACCAGGATAATGGGCAAATGCACAGTATGTCCACCAGGTGGCGCGAGGACAGTATTCTGTGACCCGTGTAGCTTGTAGGAAATACAAAGACCTTGATAACCAGGGTAATGGGCAAATAAACAGTATGTCCACCAGGTGGCGCAAGGACACTATTCTGTGACCGTGTGAAAATGAAGTCACTCAGTCGTGTCCGACTCTTTGCGACCCCATGGGCTATAGCCTACCAGGCTCCTCCCTCCCTGGGATTCTCCAGGCAAGAGTACTGGAGTGGGTTGCCATTTCCTTCTCCAGGGGATCTTCCCGACCCAGGGATCGAACCTGGGTCTCCCGCATTCCAGGCAGACGCTTTAACTGCTGAGCCACCAAGGAAGCGAAGCTGTATCCATTTGCTCGCAGCGCTCTCAAACAGCTGTGCTGAGCATCGTGTGTGGTGTGGGATGGCTGGGTGCTGGGGCCAGGGTGAAAACAGTCACGGTTTAGGGGAAAGTAACAGAGGGCAAGGAACTGATGTCTTAGAGCGATGACCGGTTAGGCCCGACAGTTTTCCCGTCCCGGCAGTGAAACCACGTATGGTCCTAACTAAGCAAGACACTGGGAGAGCACAGTCCCCAGCAGAGACGTGCGGAAAGGCAGCCGTGTGACCAAGGAGACGCCGACCCTGGTGGGGAAGCACAGGGTGGAACCTTCAGAGAATCGGCCCAGGATAGGTGGGAACTGTGGGTGAATGCCCACCACTTGGCAGTACATCATGAGAAACACTGGGCTGGATGAAGCACAAGCTGGAATCAAGATTGCGGGGAGAAATATCAATAACCTCAGATATGCAGATGACACCACCCTTATGGCAGAAAGCGAAGAAGAACTAAAGAGCCTCTTGATGAAAGTGAAAGAGTGAAAAAGCTGGCTTAAAGCTCAACATTCAGAAAACTAAGATCTCAGCATCCGGTCCCACCACTTCATGGCAAATAGATGGTGAAACAGTGGAAACAGTGGCAGACTATTTGGCGGGGAGGGCTCTCAAATCACTGTAGATGGTGACTGCAGCCATGAAATTAAAAGACGCTTACTCCTTGGAAGGAAAGTTATGACCAACCTAAACAGCATATTAAAAAGCAGAGACATTATCTTGCCAACAAATGTCCATCTAGTCAAAGCTATGGTTTTTCCAATGGTCATGCATGGTTGTGAGAGTGGGCTATAAAGAAACCTGAGTGCCGAAGAACTGATGCTTTTGAACTGTGGTGTTGGAGAAGACTCTTGAGAGTCCCTTGGACTGCAAGGAGATCAAACCAGTCAATCCTAAAGGAAATCAGCCCTGAATATTCATTGGAAGGACTGATGCTAAAGCTGAAACTCCAATACTTTGGCCACCTGATGCGAAGAAATGACTCATTAGAAAAGACCCTGATGCTGGGAAACATTGAAGGTGGGAGGAGAAGGGGATGACAGAGGATCAGGTGGTTGGATGGCATCACTGACTCAATGGACATGAGTTTGAGTAAACTCCGAGCATTGGGGATGGACAGGGAAGCCTGGCATGCTGCAGTCCATGAGGTTGCAAAGAGTTGGACACAACTGAGTGACTGAACTACGGCACCCAGTGGAGGGTTGATGGGAGGCTGTGGTTGAGGCGGCACTGCCAGGCCCCATCTGAAGGGCACCAGGAGCAACCTAGGCAATGGGTGGGCTGTGCAGCAGCTGGTCAGAGCCTCAGGCATCAGGTGTGCCAAGCTTTCAGATTTTGCTTACTACTTTTATTTTGTGAATGATGGAAATATTGATGGCAACATCAGTTAAAATTCACTTTGTTTTGCCAATAGCCCAAATTGACCTTGTCTAGTCTTTTAAAATTATATACAAATTCCCATCGTTATTATTTGGCTGTGCCACACAGCTTGTGGGGTCTTAGTTCCCTGACCAGGGACTGAACCCAGGCCCTCAGTAGTGAAAGCATGGAGTCCTAACCACTGGAGAGCCAGAGTATTCCTTATGTACATGTTACTTTTATGTTAAGAAAATTTCCAAATTGTGTTACATTTTTAAAACAATATTATTTTCAAAACTTGTATTTTGGGGAACTTCTTTTGAGTGTTTCCAAGCTCGCCACGTATTGCTTTCAGCCAGTGTTTGTTGATGTCACTTTGACGTTGAGGAAGAGGGTTATATTGTCAACAAAATGAAATTTAGGGACGTTCTGGAGGTCCAGTGGTTAAGAATCCACCTCTGAATGCGAGGGACACAGGTTCAGTCCCTACTCTGGGGAGTTTCCACATGGCTTGGAGCAACTAGGCCTGTGCACCGCAACTACTGAGTCTGTGCTCTAAAGCCTGCGAGCTGGAGTTGAGCCCAGGGCACAGCTACTGAAGCCTGTGCGCTCTAGAGCCCCTGCTCTGTGGCAACAGAAGCCACTGCAGTGAGAAGCCCGTGCACCAGACCTAGAGTAGCCCCAGCCAGCCACAGCTAGAGAAAGCCCACACGCAGCCACAAAAAGCCAGGGCAGCCTTTTAAAAACATAGACATTCCACTTCATTGCTGCATGTATGTGTATAGTGTTAGTTGCTCAGTCATGTCCAGCTCTTTGTGACCCCATGGACTGTAGCCCACCAGGCTCCTCTGTCCATGGAATCCTTCAGGCAGGAATACTAGAGTAGGTAGCCATTTCCTCCTCCAGGGGGTCTTCCCAACCCAGTAATCTAACCCTCAACTCTTTCATCTCCTGCACTGGCAGACAGGTTCTTTATCAGCTGAGCCACCAGGGAAGACAGTACATATAACATATATAATCAGTACATTATAAATATATATGTGTGTATAAGTATAACATTAGACATATATGTGTTTGTATATAAATATTTCATGCTTAATCTTTAGCCAGTGCAATATTGGGCTTAAAAAAAAGACTTTCATTTCAACTTCACTTTGATGACTTTTTAAAGATTTAAGAAGTTCATTATCATATAAACCATACCAATGTTTTCCTAGGTTAGTCTCGCAAGGCAATAGAAATAAAAGCAAAAACAAACACATGTGGCCTAATCAAACTTACAAGTTTTTATACAGCAAAGGAAACCATAAACAAAATGAAAAGACAGCCTATGGACTGGAAGAAAATATATGCAAATGATGCCATGACCAGGGCTTAATTTCCAAAATATACAAACAGCTCACGCAACTCAATAACAAGAAAACAAAGAGCCCCATCTACAAATGGGCAGAAGACCTAAATGTTGCTGTTGTTTAGTCACAAAGTTGTATCCAACCAAAGATGACGTATATATGGCCAATAGGCCTATGAAGAGATACTCAATGTCGATAATTTTCAGAGAAATGCAGACCAAAACTACAGTGAGGTATCACCATACAGTGGTCAGAATGGCCACTATTAAAAAGTCTACAAATCAATGCTGGAGAGGGGGTGGAGAAAAGGCAACACTCATATTGTTGGTGGGAATGTAAATTGATGCAACCACTATGGAAGACAACTTGGAGGTTCCTCAGAAAAAAAAACTAAAATAGAGCTGCTATATTGATCCTGCAATCCCCCTCCTGGGCATATGTCTGGACAAAACTATAATTCAAAAAGGCGCATGTACCCCAGTGTTCATTGCAGCACTGTTCGCAATAGCCAAGACATGGAAATAACATAAATGTCCATCACCAGATGAATGGATAAAGAAGATATGATACATACATACAGTGGAATACTACTCACCCATTAGAGAGAGCGAAATAATGCCGCTTGTAGCAACACCGATGGACTCAGAGACTGCCGTGCTGAGTGAAGTCAGAGGAGGATGAAGACCCTGTCACTGTTGTGTGGAATCTAAAGCGTGACACAGGACTGCTCTGGTGGTCCAGTGGTTAAGAATCTGCCTGCCAATGTAGGGGATGTGAGTTCCATCCCTGCTCCAGGAAGATTGCATATGCCATGGGGCAACAAAGGCCATGGACCAAACATATGCCCAGGAGGGGGATTGCAGGGGCAATACGGCAGCTCTGTTTTAGTCTTTTTTCTGAGGAACTTCCAGATTGTCTTCATTAGCGGCTGCATCAGTTTATATTCCCACCAACAATATGAGTGTTCACAACTGCTGAAGCCCACATACCCTACAGTCTGTGCTCTGCAACGTGAGAAGTCGTGGCAATGAGAAGCCCAAGCACCGCAACTCGGATGTAGCCCCCACTCCGTGGGACTAGAGAAAGCCCAAGCACAGCCAAAAATAGAGTTAAATCCTTTAAAATGACACAGATAGGTACGAGTGAAGTGTGAGATGCGGAAAAGACACTGGAAAGGACTGTGGACAACTGAGCTAGAAGACAGGGTAAATGCACACACAGATAGTCTATCGTGACTGCTGTCCGCGGAGGCTTGAGTGATGCTCTCCAGGCATCCTCACACATTCTGCCCCTTGAAGTTTTCCAAAGGAATTCACCAGCCTAAAGAGAAGAAATGACCTCCTCAGAGATCAAGCCTGAGCCTTTGGTGTGGGAGCACTGACTCCAAGACCCTAGACTACCAGAGAACTAACCCTAGCAGGTATCAAATAGAACTCACACAAAGGAAACCTTTCTAATACAAGACCCTGCGTCGCCCAACCACCAATAGTACCCTGTGCAGGACGCCTCATCTAAACAACAAACAAAACAAAAATACAAACCCAGTCATCAGCAAACAGGATTGCCACCTCACTCAGCCTTGCCCATCAGAGGAAAAACAAGCAAACAAGCAAAAGCTCAGCACAAATCTCACCCTATAAGAAGCTCACACAAACCACTGGACCAACCTGAGAGGGCAGAAAGCAAAAGGAAGAAAGAATTCAACCCAGAAGCCTGGGAAAAGAAAGTGAAGTCACTCAGTCGTGTCTGACTCTTTGAGACCCCATGGACTGTAGCCTATCAGGCTCCTCCATCCATGGGATTCTCCAGGCAGGAATACTGGTGTGGGTTGCCATTTCCTTCTCCAGGAGATCTTCCCGACCCAAGGATTGAACCCGGGTCTCCCACATTGTAGGCAGACACTTAACCATCTGAGCCACCAGGGAAGTCCATGGAAAAGTAGACCTCAAACACAATAAGTTAAAAAAAAATGAAAAGATAACGACAAATGAAGGAAGAAACTACAAACAGAGAACTCAAAATAAATGAAGAGGAAACAAGCAAACTACCTGAAAAAGAATTCAGAATAATGATAGTAAAGACGATCAAAAATCTTGAAAGCAAAATGAAGAAAATGTAAGAATCAATTAACAAAGACCTAGCAGAATTAAAGAAAAAGCATACAGAGACAACACTATTACTGAAATTAAAAATACTCTAGAAGGGTTCAGCATCAGAACGTCTGAAGCAGAAGAACGAATCAGTGAGCTGGAAGATAAAATGGTGGAAATAACTTCTGAAGAGCAGAATAAAGTAAAAAGAATGAAAAGAACTGAGGATAGTCTCAGAGACCTCTGGGACA